>NC_079440.1:17305099-17635099 GCF_903798145.1 Danio aesculapii | reverse complement strand
GTGTTCTTAAATGTGACGAAGGTGACATCGCACTCGTTTGGATCCAATACACTTAACTGATGCCAAATGCTATTAAATATTGTGTGACTGAGCTTCAGGCTACTTTGTGTATTTAAACTATATAATGGGAAGAAAACTGTATAATGAAAACTGTATATGGAGAAGCTTAACTGTATATTAATCCTTTTAATCATTTAAAAACAGACAATGTCTGTTAAGCTTAAAATGTTGAATAAAAAAGATCTAGTTAACTAGTTCTTGTTAACAGATCTCACAGTGTGAGTTACAAGGTTTATATAAAACGAGAACATAATCAGAGAAAATAATCGTAATTACTTTCAAAAACGGTGATCAGCTTTGCAATAAAAATGTGGCATCCGCTGGGTAAAACATATGCTGGATAAATTGGCAGTTCATTCCGCTGTGATGACCCCTGATGAATAAAGAGACTAAGCCGAAAAGAAAATGAATGAATGAATAAATGTTCCAGTTTTAATTGTAAAGGTTGAAATCAAGAAAACAATCATGAATATTCCCAGCAGACACACAACATCATAAGACAATAATATTGGATTAAATTTAGGTCATCAGAATCTAAGGACAATGTTATTTTGATGTCCAATAACAACGTGAAATGACATTGATATTTTGTTGATTTTAGGTTGTGTTGGAAAGTGACAAAAATCCAATGTCGAGCCAACATCTTAAAGGGCCACGAAACCCCCCTGTCTCAGCAGGGTGTTTTCACACCTCTAGATTGAAAAAAGTCAGGAAAGTGGGTGTGTCGAAGCTCTGTTTAGGTGGGAGTGTTGTGGGAGGGAAAGAGGGAAGGTTTTGCATAAAAATGGGAGTTTCAGTTTGGGCACCCGCTGATTTTTACAGAGGCAAAAAAACACAGACGCAGGGGAGAAAGACAGTGACTGTGTTTACATGGACAACAGTAATCGAATTATTTGCCAAATTATAATTCTTTTGACTTTAACTGCAGTTTGGCACTTTCACTTTCATTCAGGAACTTTTCATGCATGCCCCCCGTGACAAACGAGATATTGTATGCGAGGAACTGCTGGAAGAGTGTAATTTTATTGGAATGATACCGCACGACAAATGGGAGAGAAAAAACGCATTTCTCTGTAACTTAGATGCACTCGGTAGGTAGTGTCAGAAAGCCGAGTGTGTATAGACTATCCTGTCACAAAACGCAGCTTCAAAAATTTGTTTCAAACCGGGAGAACGAATTAGCTCGAAATAACGCAAAAACAACCAATTTTCACTTTTTTTTGTTGAATATATGTGTCCTAATAGTGTTTTTAGCAGTGGGACACATATATGACTGTCAACATCTCAAAAAATGTGTTTTGCCATTTTGTGACCCTTTAAACCAACGTCATATTGATGTCAAATACTGACATTTATTCGTCAGGTATGGTAACTAAAATCCACCATCTGACAGACGTCATATTATGACAAAATGCAACGTCTGTTTAACATAAGACATTGACATCGGCCTGACTTTGGGTTCTGACATCAATTAAGTTTTATTTCCAAACAAAATGCAACGCCCAACGATGTTAGAGTACAAAGTCTGTCTAACATCATGTTCACATCTTGTGCCTGCTGGGTATAAGCAAAGACTGTAGAATACACAAGACCTGTCACTCATGTAGTTTTGAGTGGGAAAAAGTGTAACGTCAATTTGGCGAACAAAGCCCCGCTTAATAGTACACGACCCAATCATTTATTGCTATAGAATGACGTTTTCCAGTGGGGAAGCTCAGATCAGATGTGTGCTTTTACAACAGGTTTTGTGATCAACAAACACACTGGAATCTTGTTTCACAGACATAAGAAAAAAAATCCACATAAAGCTTGAAATCTGTACTTTTGAATGAACCAAGTGCACTTGAAAACAAAAGTTTTAAATGAGGTTGGTGTCGTGATCTTGTTCCTTTTGAGTGCGCATGTGTATTAGCCTGGGTACCCTGAAAAAATGCAGATTTTGCTTGATTCGAAAGTTTAGAAACGAAACTTATGAGGCAGTTGTTGTTTAACCTTATTAGTGATTCCAAATATGTAATGTAATCGTAAGCTTGGCAAACAGTTTTGGAGAATTTGATGTTTCCCCATTCAGACAGAATTCCCAAGCATACTGCCCAAGAGGCATTTCAAAGATGGCCACTGAGTGAACTTGGCTTAAAGAAACTTCAGTATAAGTAAAAATTATTAGCCGTCCTGTGACATTTTAAAAATATTTCCCAAGTGCTATTTAATAAAGTTTAATAGTTTTAATAACTCCTTTCTAATAACTGATTTCTTTTGTATTTGCTATGATGACAGTAGTCATTATTTTACTAGTTATTTAGCATTATGCTAGTATTCAGCGTAAATTAAAATTGAAAGACTTTTCTAGGTTATTATGGCAATTAGGCAAGGTATTTGATAATGTAGTTTGTTAGCCAATTGAACATAAAAATCTTAAAGGGGCCAATAATATTGACCATAAAATGTAAAAAAATAAATAAATAAATAAAATAGCTTTTGTTCCAGCCAAACTAATAGAAATAAGAAAAAAATAATAAAACATATTGTGAAAATGGGGCATCACGGTGGCGCAGTGGGTATAGCACGATCGCCTCAGAGCAAGAAGGTCGCTGTTTCTATCCTCAACTGGGTCATTTGGCATTTCTATGTGGAGTTTGCATGTTCTCCCCATGTTTGCGTGGATTCCCCCACAAGTTCAAAGACGTGATATAGGTGAATTGAATAAGCTAAATTGGCTGTAGTGTATGTGTGTAAATGCAAGAGTGTGTGGGTGTGTCCCAGTGTTGGGTTGCGTAAAAAAAAAAATGCTGGGGAAGTTGGCAGTTCGTTCCGCTGTGGTGACCCCTAATAAATAAAGGGACTAACCCAAAAAGAAAATGAATGAATGAATGAATATTGTGAAAAATTGTTTTGTTAACAAAATATTTGGGAAAGTTTAAAAAATAAATAAATAAAAAAAATTGGTTCCTTTTTATATTAAGTGGCTATAACTAATATGTACTCAAACTAAAATGAATACATTGTTACAATGTACTTATTGTGTAAATACATATTTTTTACATTGTACTTATGCCTGATTAAATACCTGAAAGTAACTACATTTGTAATTAATTACACTGTTGATGATCCCTTACACTTTAACCCACCCTTAAACCTACCCATACCATCAAAGCTTTCCCTAACCCTACCCCGTATCCCACCTTAATATCACCAGTAGTTTTCTGTAATACATTATGAACACATTTAGTACATTGTATTTATATTTTGGAGTAAGTACATAGTAGTTAAGGCCACGTAAAGGAAATTGGGACCAAAAAATCAAATGAGGGCTAATAATTGCTGTCAGCAATGTAGATAACAATAGAGGGTGGTAAAAGAACATTGTTTGGCAAAATGAATGAATCAATCCAAAAAAAAATCTGGTTCACCCTGACTTTAAATTCCTATGCATGCAATTAAATTATTCAAGAGCATGAGATTTGGAGGATTATTCCCCTTGTAATTTCTAAAGCAGTTCGCATTTATTTCGATATTATACAGTATAAAATGATACATTTGGATTACTTCCGCTACAAATCGAAAGCAGCTTGCTTTATACACAGTCAGTCATTTCACAACACACAATAGATCACACTGCCGGAACTAGTCTCCAGGACTTAGATAATTTAACAGAACCCCAGATTTAAAAAAAGAAAGAAAAAAGTTTTGGTATGTATCCACCTATTCTGTAAAACATTTGTTTGGAGCTTAATCAGAAAGCGGTAAAGTAAAACATATCTGCATTTCCTGTTCTGGAGGAATGTGCTCACTGAATTGTGGTGTATTGTGGGACGGCTGAATGGGGCCTCTTGGCAGGCACTACTTTTGAATCTGGCTGTTGCTGTGGTAATGAAGCAGTTCAATGCGCTCTCTCCCTCCGCCTCTCTCTCTCTCTAAACCAGCCCAGTCTGACAGAAGACCTTGGCAGGCGATCCTGGCTCCACCAGAGCTTGCCGTGAGAACCTGTTTTCTGTCTCTTTTTTTCTGCAGGCAGGTAGGCAGCCACCTGCTGCAGGAGCTAGCTGTAAAGTCAGAGCCAGGAACCCCGGCCAAGTCTCAGGCACCAGGCTGGCTGCCGGATCCCTCCTCTGGGTGTGCTTACCGCTCTCTCTTCCCGTTAAACAAGCCCCCATGCAGACGACCTGTGTTGGACACCATTAGGGGGGCGAGTCCATAAGCAACAACTGGAAGGAGCAAAGGATTTAGCGCGGATCGCATCCAGGAACGTGGTTGCTGTGAGCGGGACTGAAATCAAGCACGTTCCTTTTTTTTTTCTCCCAGCCCTGGCAGCTTCTGTCAGTCAACAGGAACTTGGCGCTCACTCGCTCTCGCACCAATAACAGGTGTTGTTTTCACATCATATGTTTTTTCCTTTGCTTTAACAATTTGTCTATGAGAGCTCAGCCCAGTTAAGAGCGTGAAATGTTGCACATTCTCTACCCCCACCCCTCCGCCTAAAAACAAGCCAGACATGGACAGAAATCTGTTAGCTGACACCTGAGGAGGACCAGGTGATAGCGGAGAGGTGGATTTGTTTCATTGAGTGACATATAAACTGTAGGATCCACGTGAGTGTCAAAAGCGTGTGTGTTTTCCCACCTGGGGAAGCATCATTAGCCAACCATATTCACTACTTCCGTCATAAACAACATAGTTCAACAGTACAGTTTTTTTTTTGAAAATATATAGTTTGGCTGAACATTCGCAAACAGCATCACAAACTTGCGTAACTATACACATTGTGAGTGGCAAGTATTTTCCTCATATGGTGTATGTATAGCAAAAGCGTCATTAGCCAACTAGGGTCACAATCTCTGTCATTACCAACGCATTTTACAATTCCCAGACAACATCGCAATATTTTTCATTGTTGGAGCTACAGATTTGTGAGTTATAAACACGTGTATTTCCCTCCACTTGGGGTGTCTTTAGCTGAAGCAACCAACTATTATTAACCAACTGTGGTGGAAGGTGTTGCCATTGACAATATGGCTGTGCGATTTGGGGAAAATATCTAATTAAATTTTTTTCAACCAACACAGGCTCATTCTGAAAACGTACCTCTACAGACATTTCTGGAGACCGCGAAATACGCCCCGGCGGCACGTTTTTCTGCAGTTTTTGTTTTTGCGAATCCATGAGAGGCCGCTCTGTATGCTTTTTGAGATCTCAAATTTCCCTCGCGAGTACCATATGCGCCTGCTGTTCTCACATAAATCCACCAGAGGCCACTGTCGACTGACTTTTTGACTGACTTAGCGAACGATCGACTGACCCACCCTCCTCCTTCCCTAAACTCAACCAATTTTATCGATTTCCCTAAACCCAACCAACACGTTTCAAATGCAATCCACAAAAAGAAAAGCCCTTGTCTGATTTTTTTTTTTTTTACCACGTTTTCAGATTTTACAAATTTTTCACCCTGTTATTTACTTGTTTGTTTTATTTTTTGGCTTCTGTTTTTGTCTTACCTGCTTTCTGGATGGAGTTATTAAAACTATTAAGTTTAGAAATGTGTTGATAAAAATCTTCTCTCTGTTAAACAGAAATTGGAGAAAAAAATAAACAGGGGGGCTAATAATTCAAGGGGGCTAATAATTCTGACTTCAACTGTACATCTATATAACTATATTATAGTCTATTTTTAGATTATTGTTAGCCATCTACTAAACATCCATTAAACACAAAATTGCTTGGTGGGTATCAATAAATGTCAACAATGCAGTGCTTTCAGGAATCAAACATTTGCAGACATTCAGCATCTCTTTTTAAGAATGCATGCTAAGCAGCCACCCTTCTCAGGTTGTAGGTTCTGTCATTTCCAACACAATTGAAAGAAAGATTTGCAAACACCATTGGAAACTTATGTTGTTGTAATATTTGCAGCTTTGCGATTATAAAACACACACACATTTTTCTCCACCTGCATTTAGTAAAAAAAAAATGTTAGGAAACTATGGTTGAACGTTTGGTTGAACTATGGTTGAAAGCTGCCATTACCAACAAAGCTCACTACTCTGTATTTTCTGAAAACATCAGTTGAACAAACATTTGAAGACAGCACGACATGTTTACACATATGGAGCTTTCTGGGTGTCAAAGTAAATTATTTTGTTCCAAAATTTTACATTTGCCAAAAAAATTGTTAGCAGACAATTGTTGTAAATTAAGTTGTTTTTAATCATAGTTAAACTAATTTACAGCTTATGTAGCCATATTCCTAAACAGAACCACAAACGTGTTTTAACTAAAGCTTTAAATGTCAAACAAGTGTTTTTCCCCACCTGGCATGCATTTGCCAGAAGCATTGTTAGCCAGCTTTGTTTGTAGGTCTTGCCATTACCAACACAGTTTTGATGAACAAAGATTCAGTATTTTCTTAAGTAACTCTTAAGTTGTTGAAAAATTTGAAATGTAAACTCACCAGCCACTTTATTAGGTACACCTTACTATTACCGGGTTGGACCCTGTTTCACCTTCAGAACTGCCTTAATCCCTTGTGGCACAGATTCAACAAGGTACTGAAAATATTCCTCAGAGATTTGGGTCAATATTGACATGATAGCATCACGCATTTGTTGCACATCTATGAAGCAAATCTCTCAGACCTGGTGACTGTGGAGGCCGTTTGAGTACAGTAAACTCATTGTCATGTTCAAGAAACCAGCCTGAGATGATTCATGCTTTATGACATGGCATGTTATCTTTCTTGAAGTAGGGACCATGTGGTCATAAAGGGATGGACATGTCAACAACATTACTCAAGTGGCGTTGACACAATGCTCAATTGGTACTAATGGGCCCAAAATATCCCCCACACCATTACACCACCACCACCAGCCTGAATCGTTGATGTAAGGCAGGATGGATCCATGCTTTCATGTTGTTGGACGCCAAATTCAGCCCCTACCATCCAAATGTTTCAGCAGAAGTCGAGACTCATCAGACCAGGCAACATTTTTCCAATCTTCTATTGTCCAATTTTGGTGAGTCTGTGTGAATTGTAGCCTCAGTTTCTTGTTCTTAGCTGACAGGAGTGGCACCCAGTGTGGTCTTCTGCTGCTGTAGCCCATCAAGGTTCGTCATGTTGTGCATTCAGAGATGCTCTTGTGCATACCTCGTTTGTAACGAGTGGTCATTTGAGTTACTGTTGCCTTTCTATTAGCTGGAACCAGTCTGGCCATTCTCTTCAGACCTCTTGGAATCAACAAGGCATTTGCTCCCACAGAACTGTTGCTCACTGGATATTTTCTCTTTTTCGGACCATTATCTGTAAACCCTGGTTGTGCGTGAAAATCCCAGTAGATCAGCCATTTTTGAAATACTCAGACCAGCCTGTCTGGCACCAACAACCATGTTTTTTTGCTGTATATTTAAGAACATAAATATAAGTTCACATCCATCAAGATGCTCAAAAATACATTTTTAATTACAATATATATGCTTTATAGTTTATGCATTCATGCAGTCTATGCATTTTCATTTTTAACAGTTAAGGCAGTTGTTGAAAAGTAATATGCATAAGAACTTACGAGAATGTGTGTTTGTGTGTATATTATGGAATCTGTTGTAAATTAAATTAAATTAATTTAAACATCAAATTAAGTAAATGACAGGGGGAAAAATACTAATCAGTTACCATGTTTGATCAAACAGCATCTCAGAGAAATTATGTAGTAGCTGTAATGAACGTTTTTTTAAGAAAAAAAATAAATTTTTGCTGCTTCTTCAAA
Source organism: Danio aesculapii (assembly GCF_903798145.1). Lineage (NCBI taxonomy): Eukaryota > Metazoa > Chordata > Actinopteri > Cypriniformes > Danionidae > Danio > Danio aesculapii. The sequence continues at coordinate 17,627,285 of NC_079440.1, read as the reverse complement.
TTACTTATTTTTCAAGAGTTCACACGCTGATGATTGATTATAAAGCTTGTTTATCATGCTGTCCCGGGAGAGAGCCCTGAGCTCATAAGATCCACAAGCCCAGGGCTCCCTCCCATTTGCAAGGCGAGAGGAGAGTTTGAGCTCAGGTAGATCTCGAGAACTCCCCTGCTGTAGTAGCTAATGAACAGATGGTGATTGCTCTTAAGAGATAACTACTTACTAGGAGCATGTCTTTGGTGCCGATTTAGATTAGTCATTTAACTTAAGTTGCATGTTTTTGGACGGTGGGAGGAAACTGGGGAACCCGGGGGAAACCCACGTGAGCATGGGGAGAATGTGTAAGCTTCGCACAGAAAGGTCGGCTGGCTTGGTAAGGACTAGAACCAGTGACATTCTTGCTGTGAGGCAACAGTGCTAACCACTGGGCCACCGTGTCACCCATCTAGGAAAGGAGGAGGATAGGGGTGGAAGTGGGGATTCTTCAAAATGAAGATGGCTGTTATATAGAACTTAGGGTATTTATAGTGGCTTAGGAATCATCTGAACTACACTGTTCCTATTTACTGTGACCTTTTATGTGAAGCTGCTTTGACACAATCTACATTGTATAAGCGCTATACAAATAAAGGTGAATTGAATTGAATTGAATTGATTGGTCAATCATAAATTAGATAATGCGGGACCAGCCACAATCAATCATTAGCATGTGATCCTCTTTAAATTATTTTATAAATAAACTTCACAAAATAAACTGAAAGCCGATTCTTGATATTTTTTGGGGACGACTAAATTGTTTTACATTCAGTCCACTTAATCGTTAATAGTTAACTAAAGGTCAGCTCACACTGTTTGATTTTTTACAATCCTGAACGATTGTAGCATGTCAGACTGCATGAACATGGCTCCCATGTCACACTGCTCAGCTTGTCATAAAATTAGACTGAACGACAGCAAAGATGCGTCAAACACACACAAATAAAAAAACGCCCCTGGAGCTTGATGTCATCCACGCGTGACACTTTCACTGTCCCGTGTTCTGAAATGATTCCACACAGCAAACGTGAACGAACTGTAGCAGCAATTTTGCACAAAGTGTGAGTCAATAATAAATCTAGGAAGAAAATAACTGTTTTGACATTTCCCAGTGGTTATTTGAATTGTCGTATGGATTGCGTCATCAAATTTGGTGCTCCAATTGGTTCTTGAAATGATGCTCATCGCAGCTCTTGTCACACTGCAGGAAAGTGTCTGAAATCTTCTGACACTGACAGAAAAATCCAATCGCAACGGGCATTAATCGGCTGTCCGTGAACCAACGATCAAAGATGACAGATTTTAGAATTTCAGCAATCTTTTGGATTTCCCAAATTTGTCTCAGAAGACAAAATCATGGCTGAAATCTCAAAGTGTGAGCAGGGCTTTAATCGATTAGTGTTGGGACAACATGAATGAATTGTGTGGAACCCAGCTTACAGTGTAAAAAGTGAAAACTTAAACAAAGTATTTCAGCTTGTTACAACTACATGTATTAATCAATTTCCACATCTTTTTTTTTTTACGGTTTTCAGTAATAAACAAGTTGGAACTTTATTCGGTCGCACTTTATATTATGCCGCTTATACCTGTGAACTTACATGGTAACTAGATGTGTAAGTAGTATGTAACTACAGTGTATGCACACACTGGTACATAGTATTTACTTGTGTCGTATTGGTGTAACTACTCACATGTAACAACACACTGAATAGTATAAGTTCAAATGTGTAACAGAGTTTTGGTAACAACACTAAAAAAGTACACATCTGTAACAAGAATTACATAAGTGCATTGTGTAACAACAATATGTACTTGCAGGCATTTCCCCACTTCTACACCTGTTTGCATACCATGTACTTCTAAACACTGTATTAGAATAAGAATGGCAGGCCTAACGCTGAAATAGAAGGTTTCACCTTGTGATAGCAGTATAATTACAGTGTAAATCCTCAGGAACTGTCCACTCAATGTAAAGTGTAAAATGGTCACAAATTATTGTGTAATATATAAAACCTAAGAAGAGTTTATGAGTATATGAAGAGTTCAGATGCAAAACCCTCTAAATCAGACCTCTTTTCTTGTAAATGAGCATTTCTATCAGGCTCCTCTGATTAGGTTCAGAAGTTTCATTTTATATGCAATGATAAGGTTATTAGCTGGTAAATAAAGTACCATTTTTTAAAAAAAAATGTCACTTTAGACAATTCTTTAGTTTTTAACAAGGTGGATTTTCTTTCGCGTAAAAACCAGCTAAACCCACCAGTGCCTTTTCTGCAAAAACCTTTAAATTTACCTATTGAGATAAGACAATGTAATTAGTAGAAAAATCACCAAAGATGCAATTAGAAATTATTTTACCAAACATAAAACACCTAAAATTAAAATTATATAAATCTGTCAAGTAAGTGGCGGTTCATTCCACTGTGATAAACCAGGGAAAAAAGGAGAAGGCAATTGAATTAATGAAATCTGTAAAGTAAGTGCATTAATCAATAACATTAAGCTGACATTAATTAAATCTTAACAATCGGTTGTCATTTCTGATATTTGGGATTTGAATTTAATGCAAGTAGAGCAATGTAAACATTGCAAACATTGTAAGCTAAGCTTGTTACATTCAAATAATGTAGTGTAAAAACATCCATATCTGAATATCCATTGTGAAACATCCATGTGCATTGTCCATTGATATGAAAAGCTTATCAGATGTATAGGTATTATAAAGTAATACAATTAATTTATAGTTTTGTACATTATATTTATCTTTTAAAAAATAGCTTAAATTAGCAAATAAAACACAAGGTAGTTCTATACTGGGCAAAAAGGGGATACCTCTCAGACACTTTAGAAGCTGTCATTCATTCTTTCTCACGGTCTCACTATACTCACAGTCTTGGTTTCTTGTTTATCCTCATAGCCACGTGGGATAAAAGAGCTGCATCTTGATACGCATTTAATGTCTGTTAAATCAATTCAAAGTAGCGTCACTGTGCATAAAACGTTATGAATGCATGCTACACTTCCGATTGTACATTGTGTTTTCTTTTTCTTATAATGCACAGAGTTTTGAGGTAAGGGACGTTTTCATTTGCCATTCACTGATAGTCGGAAAGGCTCATCCAGTTCATCAAACTCCGTCTTTTAAAATCGCAATCGGAAGTGATCGGAATAAAACAGTCTCCTCATAAAAGCCGGCATATGAGCGCGCTGCTACATTGAAAACATATGACTCAATTCGCGCCTTCTGATTGGTTCTCAGGATATGTTGTTTTAAGGTAAATTGTGGAATCACATCAGTAACTCCCATTAAAGGGGTTGTTTACCAAAGATTGTGTTATTAATGTCCTGTTACACATGTGAACTTACACATCTTATTCAGTGGCTTGTTACATGTGTGTAGTTACACCAGTATAACACAAGTAAATACTATGTACCAGTGTGTACATACACCATAGTTACATACTACTTACACATCTAGTTACCGTGTAAGTTCACAGGTATAAGCGACACTTAATATAAAGTGGGACCCTTTATTCTTTTAGGTGTAACAAACTGAAGTAATTTATTTAAGTTGACCCAATGAGGCTTTTTTCAGCGTTATTTCAAAATGAAAACACTTTCTTCTATTTGTTAAAATACATTGTGAATTGAATCAAATAATTAGCATTTAGTAGTTAGTTACTACTCCACCACCTGCGTATGACGTCCTCCCAACTAATCCTATATGCGACTTCATGAAAGATTCAATACCAGTCGGTTAGCTTCTTCAACGACGCATAACAACATGGCAGCCAGTCAACGAATTACGTAGCTGTTCGGGAAACGCAGCCCAGATTGTTTTCTATAGTGCCGCATGGCGTGTTTTCTTTTCCTTCTCATTCTCTCTCAATCTCGTTTCTACAAAAGAATCATTTCAGTCACACATGTGCGTTATATTAGCTATACTTAACTCTTTTCCCCGTAGTCAAAAGGGCATTTTGGAGGAAAGCTGTTCTGTCCCTGAGTCACGCAGGGCTTCTATTAAATAGCAAATCTGAGAGAACATATGTGGACCATACGCAGGATACCTGATCATATCTTGGCAGTGATACAGTTGCGGGTTCACTCACCACCTGCGTTTTCGCGATTGCATCTTCTGTGCGTACATATTGCGATACTGCATGTGTGTTTATGTTTATGCGAATGTATATGCACCTGGATGAAGCAGACGGTGCTCTTGCAGCTGCGGGTCAGCGGTTAGGCCCGTGTGGGCTCTCCTGACAGTGGAAAGAGGGGATAAGTGTTCGGCCCACACAGAGACGCCAATACCTGCACGCAGCGTGTCAAGCAGGTCAAACCAATCCCGCCTGCTTGCAGCCTACAGCTATCTGTTTCCATTCCGTTCATTTACACCTCATGTGATTGTGTGTGTGTGTGTGGATGAAGAAGAAGGAGGTGGTGGTGGTGGTATGTTGAAGATTGTTTGTACATCATAAACTGCTCGGAGCAGAGGCACAGCTGATGCTGGTTAAATGCAATGAGCTGGCAGATAAAAATAAAATGAAACGTCAGATTCGGTGTAACGCTGTTATTTGGAATGTTATTGGAAGATCTCTGAGAGAGTTCTGACGATGGTCTGGTTGAGTTTGAGTTAGTGCTGTAAATATTTCATCTGCAGGTCAATGATATGTATGATTGTTTATGAGAAAGACAAGGTTAAATATAGTGTCAAATTATTCATTCATTTTCCTTTGGCTTAGTTTTTTATTTATCAGGGGTGGCCACAGCAGAATGACCCGCCAAATGTTATGGCATGTTTTACATAGCGGAAGCCCTTCCATCTGCAACCTAGTACTGGGAAACACCCATACACTCTCACAGTCATCCATACACCACGGCCAATTTTGTTTAATCAATTGATTTTAAAAAGGAGGCGTGGCACCTAACCCCACCCCTAACCCCAACCGTCATTGGTTGATGAGCAAATCGCACTAAATTGTACGAATTAAATAATGAAGTTACGAATTGCAGTAAGATTGCGTTGGGGAAATTGGAGCACCCGGAGGAAACCCACGTGAACACAGGGAGAACATGCAAACTTCACACAGAAATGCCAAACCAGCGACCTAATGAATAATTAGTATCAAATTATAGTTATTAGTACCTAAAAAGTACAAGTGCTTAAAGAATACTAGTAAAAAACATTATTTGTTATTGATTACCTGAATGCATAAATAAAAACTAGATAGTGGACTTAAGTACTAAGAAGTCAAGGGAAATAGATTAGACAACGTATTAACAATTCAGAAATGAAATGAGTGCTTTCATACAGTATAATGATTTATAAAATGTACAAGTGCAGAATAAGCACTAGAATGTAATGAATGTAGCCAGTGAAAACAGTTGAAGCCAGAATTATTAAACCCCCTGAATTATTAGCCCCCCTGTTTATTTTTTCCCCAATTTTTGTTTAACGAAGTTTTCAACACATTTCTAAATATAATAGTTTTAATAACTCATTTCTAATAACTGATTTATTTTATCTTTGCCGTGATGACAGTAAGTAATATTTTACTAGATATATTTCAAGACACTTCTATACAGTTTAAAGTAACATTTAAAGGCTTAACTAGGTTAATTAGGTTAACTAGGCAGGTTAGGGTAATTAGGCAAGTTATTGGATAACGACGGTTTGTTCTGTAGACTATCGAAAAAATATTATCAAACATTTTGTGAAAATTTTCTTGCTTTATTAAACATAACTTGTGAAATATTTAAAAAAATTGTTTCCAATCGCAACTTGGATTATTTATTTGAATCTTCTCTGTTGTAACGTTGTAACAATCAAACACTTAATCAAAGCTTTTGTATTCATCATTCATTCATTCCTTCGGCTTAGTCCCTTTATTTATTAGAGGTCGCCACAGCGGAATGAACCGCCAACTTATCCAGCACATGTTTTACACAACGGATGTCATTCCAGCTGCGACCCAGTACTGGGAAACACCCATACACTCTTGCATTCACACATACACTGTACACCAATTTAGTTTATTAAATTCACCTATAGCGCATGTCTTTGGACTGTAGGGAACATGGGGAGAACATACAAACTCCACACAGAAATGCCAACTGACCCAGCTGTGAAGTAACAGTGTTAACCACTGAGCCACTGTGCCGCCAGTGCAAAATTACATTCGCGTTTTTAGGAATTCTGTTTATGTATATTTGTATAATGTTGGCTTTATATAGTGTAAAAATATCTTTCAATTTTTTTAAATAATGGTAATTGGAAATATGTGATTTTATAATTGAAAATCACTTTTAATTCAACTAATTATTATTTGTAATTGTAGTTTTTTTAATTCAATATATAAGATTTATATTGACGTATACTTTGTTAAAATAGCACAATATTTGGTTCAACTAATTGGAAATAGTTTCCCAGTGATGGGTTGCAGCTGGAAGGACATCTGTTGTGTAAAACATCTGCTTGATAAGTTGGCGGTTCATTCCACTGCGAGGGTCTAAATGAAAAGAAAATGAATGAATGAAGGAATAAATTAATAATTGGAAGTCTAGAAACAACTTGTTAAAATACATATTACTAATAAAAAACTGCATTTTGATATAATTATGATAGGAAATGTACAAAATATCTTTGTGGAAGAGGAGATTTGATGATTTTTGGCATAATAAAAAAAATGATTTTGACCCATGCATAAATTAATAGACCAAATTTGAATTAAACTTCAAGTAAAAAGGTACAGTGATGAGAAAAATCTATTTTATTACAAATGTGATTCGAGGAAATATTACGCTTTTATTTATATGATGTTTTTGATTTTACAATAAAAAAGTATCATAATTATTTATTATTATTTTTAAACATTATCATTCTAACATACTATTGGAAGACTATTTTATTTTAAGACAACCTTATAATTGTGTTTCTCCTGTTCATTATAGTACTGTATTTATTTATGTATGCACACATTCACATTATTGTTTTTTAAAAATAGTTTTCCAAAATCTTCTTGTAACATTAGTAGCAGTCAAACACTTAATCAAAGCTTTTGTATTAATCATTTTATAATATATAATTACATATAATTACATTCTGTAATATATAATAGGGGTGACACGGTGGCTCAGTGGTTAGCACTGTCGCCTCACAGCAAGAAGGTTGCTGGTTTGAGTCCCGGTTGGATCAGTTGGCATTTCTGTGTGGAGTTTGCATGTTCTCCCCATGTTGGCGGGTTTCCTCCGGGTGCTCCAGTTTCCCCCACAATCCAAAGATATGCGCTATAGGTGAATTGAATAAACTAAATTAGCCATAGTGTATGAGTGTGTATGGTTGTTTCTTAATACTGGGTTGCAGCTGGAAGGGCATGCGCTGTGTAAAACATTTGCTGGATAGGTGGCGGTTCGTTCAGCTGTGGCGACCCCTGATAAATAAAGGGACTAAGCTAAAGGAAAATGAATGAATGAATGATTTCCATTGAAGTATACTTTGTTAAGATAGGACAATATTTGGTTGAAATACAACTATTTGAAAATCTGGAATCAGATGGATAAATATTGTGAAAATTGCCAAATGTAGCACTTACCAATGCATATTACTAATAAAAAATTACATTTTGTTATAATTATGATAGAAAATGTACAACATATCTTTGTGATGAAATTTGATGATTTTTGGAATAAAAAAAAAATCTATGATTTTGACCCATGCAATGTATTTTTTGGGTATTTAAATTTATTGATTAAAGTTTAATTAAACTTCAAGTAAAAAGGTACTTTGATGAGAAAAACCTATTTTATTACAAATGTGATTCAAGGAAATATTACGCTTTCATTTATATGATGTTTTTGATTTTACAATAAAAAAGTATCATAATTATTTATTATTATTTTTAAACATTATCATTGATGGTTCTAACATACTATTGGAAGACTATTTTATTTTAAGATAACATTATAATTGTGTTTCTCCTGTTCATTATAGTACTGTATTTATTTATGTATGCACACATTTATTTACATTATTGTTTTTTAAAAATAATTTTTCAAAATCTTCTCAGTTGTAACATTAGAAACAGTCAAACACTTAACAAACTTTTGTATTAATCTTTTATAATATAATTATAAACCAGCAAGAAGGTCGCTGGTTCGAGCCTCGGCTGGGTCAGTTGACATTTCTGTGTGGAGTTTGAATGTTCTCCCTGTGTTGGCGTAGGTTTCTTCAGAGTGCTTCGGTTTCCCTCACAAGTCCAAAAACAGGTGGTATAGGTGAATTGGGTAAGCTAAATTGTCCGAAGTGTATGTGTGTGAATGAGAGTGTATGGGTGTTTCCCAGTGATGGGTTGCAGCTGGAAGGGCATGTGTAAAACATATGCTGAATAAGTTGGCAGTTCATTCCGCTGTGGCAACCCGAAAAGAAAACGAATGAATGAATGAATGAATGAATGAATGAATGAATGAATGAATGGATAATATAATTAAAGCCATCCGGTCATTGTAGTGCATTTTTAAATCTTTTTCTTTCATTTATACTGATGTCAATTTGTTTATTTATCTTAATATAATATATTTATGTCATTTCATTTTTGAAAAAAGAAAAAAAAAATCTCCAAAAATTTGTGTCATGTCATAGTTTCCAGTATGTAGCAGAACTGCACCACCTGTGTTTCAGGAGCGCAGAGGTTTCCTCCAACACCGATAAACCTCTTTCTCCCAGACTGATGGTTCAAATCCGACCAAAGTGATATACACATACAGATAATCTTATACAGGGTTTAAAGGCATCACGTGCGACCCCCACTCATCCCCGGCATAACTGAGGGGGAGCGTAGATGTGTTTGATGATTGTCTTCAATAAAGGAGAGAGAGAGAGAGACAGAGAAAAGAGAGAGAGACACAGCTGTTTCTTCGCAGCAGAGTGCTGGTTTAGGGCTCAATTGTGCATTTTGCAGATAAAGTGACAAAACTACTGGAGGCGGTGTTGTGTGCAGCTGTTGCCACAGCAACCATGATTTGGAGACCAGGTTCTCCATTACCAGTTCATTTAAGCTTCCTAATTGCATTCCACAGAATCTGTGACCACAACTGCTGCTGAGAGGGAAACATCCTTTTTATTGAGGGGAAGAGGGAAAAAAAGGGCACTGTGACACACCGGCAGGCTGGAGTTTAGATATGTTTAAAATAACACTTATGCAAGAATTTTTGCTGCTTTGTCAGAATAAATGAGCTGAAACAACAAAATTTTAGTTATTTTTATTTTACCTATCTTTTTTATTTGTATAAAATAAAATAAAATAAAATAAAATAAAATAAAATAAAATTTTACCGAAATTGTAAAAAAAAAAAATGTTTTACATAATTGAAGGGTGTGTACAGTGTATATTTATTATTAATTCATTCATTTTCTTTTCGGCTTACTCCTTTTAATAATCAAGGGTCGCCACAGGGGAATGAACGGCCAACTTATCCAGCATATGTTTTACTCAGTGGATGCCCTTCCAGCCGCAACCCAATACTGGGAAACGTATATTCATTATGTATATATAAATACACACAGGCATGCATATATTTGAGAATTATTTAGATAGAAAATATATGAGTGTGTGATACAAATTATATATAAATTTAAATATCTAAATTAAATAGTTTTGCTTATTTCTTTTTCTATGTCTGTGTGTGTGTGAGTATCATATACATAATAAATTATTATGTTGTTTAGATATGAAAATATTATATGTTATATATTATGTTATATAAAAATGATCATTAAGTCAAAACAAACTTTTATTTTGTATGCGTTTAATCACGATTAATCTTTGCCCTGCACTAAATCATTTAATAAAATAAAATAAAATAAAATAAAATAAAATAAAATAAAATAAAATAAAATAAAATAAAATAAAATAAAATAAAATAAAATAAAATAAAAGGAAACACTCAAGCAGCAACCATGTATTCCGCCATTTTCGTGTATGTTTGTTTGCTCTGGCTTTTAAAGTCGACATGAAACAGAAGTTAAAATTGTCCCTTTTCCCCTTTCTTGATGTACATCCAATTGAAATGGTTTCTGAAATGAGAAATAAAGGTGGTGCTTGATTTTGTCTTTTGAGAATTGATTGGATTGTTGGAAGACGGGTGTTGCTAACAAAATGGAGATTATAATGCCAATTTGTACTGTAGTTGTAGAGAACTACTTGTCATCGGAATCATGAAGAGAGTAACCAAAAATACACATATCCACCATACCGTCTATTGCTAATTGTTTGTGGTACGTTTTGAAATTGTTATAGATGTGTAATTCCTCTGCATCATCCTTAACAGGTTTATGTTCATCAGGTTTAAAAAATAGCAAAAAAATAAAATAAAATAAAATAAAAAAATAAAAATTGCCCTACAGACTGAATATTAGGGCTAACTACATCCGATTAATTTTATTTCTAGTTTATTACAGTGCTGAGAATAATAATCAATCACAATACATTTCTGACGAACTTAGAAACACAATGGCCAATCAGATGGGTTTAGATTAGCCACCACTTAAATACAGAGATTTGTTGAGTGCTCACACACACACTCAGTGACAAAGTGCAGATATGATGTAATCATTTGACATGGTGTTGAAAACACAAACCAACTTAAGCGTCTGAATATGGGTAAATGTGGACATTATTAACGTGCAACTAAAAAAGATTGACTGGCATTATGCAAATGTGTGATCTATGGAGGTTAGTTTTTCACAGGCTAATGTCTACATTGATGACTTGAGCAACCAATTTGAGTTCGTCAATGAGAGGTAAAGTGAATTAAGCATAATCAACCAAAAATATGATGAGCGGGATTTGGAGTAGTCAGATATACTGAAACAAATGGTGTAGAAACAATTTTATATTTCCCATATAAAAAATATGTTTTTTTTAAACTGTTAACAGAGCAAAGTAATTTTCACAGTATTTCTGTAATATTTTTTTCTTCTGGAGAAAGTCTTATTTGTTTTATTTTGGCTAGAATAAAAGCTGTTTTTAATTTTTTAAAGCCATTTTAAGGTCAAAATTATTAGCCCCTTTAAGCTATATATTTTTTTGATAGTCTACAGAACAAACCATCGTTATACAGTAACTTGCCCAATTACCCTAACCTACCTAGTTAACCTAATTAACCTAGTTAAGCCTTTAAATGTCACTTTAAGCTGTATAGAAGTGTCTTAAAAAAATATCTAGTAAAATATTATTTACGGTCATCATGGCAAAGATAAAATAAATTAGTTTTTAGAAATTAGTTATTAAAACTACTCTGTAAAAAATAATTCCATAAAATTTACGGTAAAAAAACAGCAGCTGTGGTTGCCAGTATTTCACTGTTAAAAATACGGTACAAACAATTTCTAATTTTTACAGTAAACTACCTTGTTTCATTAATTTATAAATGTAATATGTTTGTATTTTGAATTACCAACATCTACACCTCTTTTATTACACAGATAGACACGTTAACACATGCCATATGCAGGAGGTGATGAGAAAGTTACATAATAAACCAAAATTCATCACAAACAACTTTTCCCACAAGCAGAAAAGTGTATCAGTGTATAGAAGGTGCTCAGTGCAACTAAACACCAGTATGGTAACACGTATAAAATTAAAGTCATGAAATAAACATTGTTAATCAACATTAGATGTAACATAAATCTCTAATGTACATAACTGATGGAGAAACAACTAAAAAGATCCATAGTAATGTTAAAAAAGCATAAAAAGTGATGTGCAATGCAGGGAATTCTGTGTAAGTCAATTTACGGTTATTCGCCGTATATATTAAGGAAACATACTGTTCACCAGGTTACGGATTTTTACTGAAGCATTTTTTACAGTTTTTTACCGTTGAAATCACAGACATTTTTACAGTGTATTTTGTTTGGAAATGTGTTGAAAAATCTTCTCTCTGTTAAACAGAAATTGGGGAAAAAATAAACAGGGGGACTAATAATTCAGGTGGGCTATTAATTCTGACTTCAACTGTATATGTGATGTACATATCTAATATTTCTATATGAGTTAAAACACAAAAAAATGCTCTGAAATGTTCAGTACGCTTCATTCTCACATACTTTGTGCGAGGCATTACATGTGTGAATGTGTGCGTATGCGTGTGAGAGAGAGTGAAATAGCTCTAATTGTGCTGGGCCGTGGCCTCTGAGCTCTATTATTCCATCCTATGGCAGCAGGTCATGCCTGTGGGGCCACCGGCCCTTTGAACCTCGGCAGGGCTGAACCCTTAGAGAAAGCCGGCCCACAATGCTTTTCTTCCGCGCCTCTCTTTTAGTGGGGTTTGAAATGATTGGTAACTGTTGAGCCACTGTTCTCTCCCTCGCTCCCCTGCTAGTGACCCTCTCTCCACTGTGTCAGAGCCACTAGATAAGACAGCGGTCCAATTATCCACACACTCTCCCTTTCTCTGTCTCCACACACACACACACAGTTTAAGATCAGCAATTGAGGACCGCTGGCTCTCTCAATCAAATTATCTGTTCACCTCCAGTCCACAATAGGACGCCCAAATGGTATTTATAATAAGAACAACAGGCCGACGTCCACATCCGCATCTAAACAAGTCGGTCCCGCGTTCGCACCTTCACATGAGAGCACTTTGAGAGCGAGTGTGAAAGCACCCATCTGCCTGACAGCTCTGACTTGAGTGAGTTTCGCTTCTGAAAGAGCGCGGCCCAAGTGCAGCCCTCCCATTCAGGATAAGCTGACCCCAAACTCAGAGTCTGACCTGGCCTTTGTGTTCTCTCACCCTTTTCCCTCGGCTTGCGCAAACAAAAGACCTCTGGCCCTCCACGCTCTGCACCCAGCCGGCCTTTTCATGACTTTCTTGCCATTTTTCTCTTATTCGATTATTTGATTTTTTTCTTCTTCTTCTTGGGGGGATGGAGGGTGCTATTCGTTTCCTTCACGGCTCCCAGAAGTGGCACAATTTATATCGTTGCCAGGGAATTAGGACCCCCCGACCCCTTTGTTGTGGATTGTATGGTAGTTGGCTGAGGGCAGGGCTGGGGTGGATGTCCCTTTATTTCTCTATTAGAAGAGGGCTTGGTTCCCACAGGAGCGCCGGGGAGCTATGAGGTAATGTTTACAGAGCCCGTCTCTGAGAGAGCCAGAGATGTAGTATGTGTGTGTGTGTGTGTCAGTGTGTAGGGGATGTACAATCCTTACAAATTGTTGTAAAGAAAATTGGAGTAACAATTAGGCATTTTGCTGTGGTGTTAGCGCAACCCTGTAAATGAGTTAGTTTTCGGCTGAAATGAAACTTGCGCGGACAGGCAAACAAACAGACGCAAACAAAGCCTTAGACGACCACGCTGTTATCACACGCAGGCACGCTCTTTCTGCACTGGCGGATAACTGTAAAACTGAATATATAAGATACACCCCCCACTCACACACATACTTCAGGACACACAAACACTGAAGAGAATGGATGCAAGAGAAAAAAAAGAGAGAGAGAGAGAGAGAGAGAGAGAGAGAGAGAGTGTGTGCGTATAGTCAGCGTAATGAAAAGTGGAAGAGATGCAAGGAAAGGAACTCGGAGCATTATCATTTAATACTAAAAATATCATTCATATTTTAAAGGTGTTGATGCCCGGAGCTCTGATGCGCCGAGGTTTACTGGGAATGCAATAGTGTATCTTTATGAGCTCGAAAAGCAGATGTACATACTCTTCTGATCACGTTTACTGGCACACGTTTACTAGCACACATATGTTAAAGTAGAGCCTGGTTTCTCTCGAGGTTCCTTCACTTTCGTCAATTGGTGAAGTTTGTTCCTCGCCACTGGCTTGGCTTGCTTGGTTTGGAAATTAAGCTGCGCATCGATGGATTTGCTTTTCGGTATTTGTACTTCCAGCAGTGAAATTTAAAACACACTGAACTGAACTAAACTGAACTTCAACTCTAAAAAAGGGACTGACAGAGTTTCAATTGACCAGACTGTTAAGCTGCTTTGACACAATCTTCATTGTAATAGCGCTATAGAAATAAACATTAATTGAATTGAGTTATACAAATATATGCAGAATTATTTTCCATTATGCAAAAATTTATTTTGTATTTTAACAAAAGAAATAAATAGGTTGAATATGTCAGTGACTTAATGACTAAATGTAAATAAATAAATAAATAAATAAATAAATAAAGCATGGCTCTTGGGTGGGATTTTGTTTTATGTACTGAAATGATTGCTTTGCGAAATATGGTCATACTCATGAAAATCACATGATTGGATGACAAAGATTGAAAAAAAAAAATACTTGTGTGATGTCAGCCAACAAGTCATTCTCTTCAGTGACAAAGCAAGATATACAATTTTTATATAGGATTACTAACTATCTAATAAAAAGTGTGTACCAGTGTAAATATGTTGTAAATCTGTTGTTAAGTTAAAACCTTTTAAAAGTACTCAAGAGAATTGAGTAGTGAGTATTACATTGTGAATGCCTGATGCGCTTAAGCGCAATTTGAGCTTGTGTGTGTGTAAACAGCCTGATCTCACGAGGAAACGTTACAATTATCTTATTATCAATTAATAACGATTACAAATCTGTTGTAAATATTGTAAAAAGTATAAAGTATGAGTAAAAAAATGTACTCAACGAGTAGTGAGTAATGAGTGTTACATTATGAACGGCTGATGCGTTTATGTGCAATTTGAGTGCGTGTGTGTAAACAGCCTGATCTCACGAGGAAATGTAAGTATTTTACATTTTTTCAGTTTAGTGACTAATTTGTACGAATTCATACAAGTTCAGTCGGATGAAAATGTACAATTTTAAAAAGGAGGCGTGGCATCAAATCCCACCAAAACTTCACATCCATTTTATGTAGGATTACTAACTTTTTTTTCTAATAAAATACGGGGGACTAGAAACCTTTAAAAGAATATGTTGTAAATATTGTAAAAAGTATAAAGTAGGAGTAAAAAGTTGAGCTAAAACCTTTTAAAAGTACTCAAGAGTAGTAAGTAGGGAGTGTTACGCTGTGAACTGCTGATGGGGTTACGTGCAATTTGAGCATGTGTGTTTGTAAACAGCCTGATCCCACAAGGAAATGTAAGTATTTTACTTTTGTTAGTATAGTGGCTAATTCATACGAGTTTGTACGAGTTTAGTCATATGAAAATGTACAATTTTAAAAAGGAGGGGTGGCATCAAACCCCACTAAAACTTTATGACCATTTTATGTATAAAGTATGAGTAAAAAGTGTTAAAACCTTTTAAAAGTACTCAAGAGTAGTGAGTGTTACGTTGTAAACAGCTGATGCTTTTACATGCAATTTGAGCGTGTGTGTGTTACCAGTCTGACGTCATGAGGAAACGTAAATATTTTACGTTTTGTCAGTTTAGTGGCTATTTCAATACCAATTCGTACAAATTTAGTGGTACGAAAATGTACAATTTTATAAAGAAGGTGTGACATCAAACCTCACCAAAACTTCTTGACCATTTTATGTAGGATTACTAACTTTTTCTAATAAAATAGGGTGGACCAGAAACCTTTAAAAGAATCTAGTTCATTCTGTGGTTTTAATTACACCTCAGAGCAATACACTGGAACACTTAATCAATCAATCAATCAATCAATCATAAAAAAGTAAATTTGATTCATGCTCTATATTTTAAAGGGCACCTATGATGATAATCATCTTTTGTAAGCTGTTTGGACAGAACTGTGTGTAGGTATAGTGTGTCCACAGTCATCCTGGAATGATATAAAGACAACAAGTCTCTTTTTTAAAATTTTCTGATGTTAAAATAGGATCCAAATCCCTCCCATTTTGAGACTCACTGCAACATGAAAAAAGAACGTGGTTTCCCTGCCCACCAAAGTGATTGACAGATGTGTATTCACATGTCTCTGTAGTAACTTGTATAATAATATCCAAAAGACAGGACATGTGCAAAGCAACTGGGATTAAATAATCTGCTCAGCTCTCTGTGATCATCAATCATCATCAAATGTGATCAAGAATGAGTTTTACAAGTTAAAAATGATTTTAAAACAGTGCATGCTTGTACTGAATTTCAGCAGTTTTACCATCTTTATCACCACAGGCGCATGTCAGTACAATTATAAAAGAAGACACTTCAATCTCCGTTTGTGGACGTTAAATCAGGTTTATTTTGTAACGGATGTCCATAAAGCAGTGCATATTTACGTGTATCCTGTCACATTTGCAAAAACAGTGCAAAGTTAAAAGTTTGTGCACTGTGTGTGTGTGTGTGTGTGTGTGTGTGTGTGTGTGTGTGTGCGTGAACTTTGTAACAACATTGTGTGTGACTCATTGTTGCAGAAAGGCTTCAATTAACTCCACAACAAATACATCAAATAATCATTGGGAAAGTTCTTATTGTAGTATTTGTCACAAACATTATGTGAGATCTGCTTCCTTCATGTCTGTCACTGTGCTGTTTGTCTGATGCAGATTGAGATTGAGGCACACTCGGATAGGCACGTATGAACGGTGGGTGGGGAGAACTAGCATTAAAGGGACAGGCAACAAAAACAGCTACATTGTGTCCAGAGCAGAAAACTCTAATGTTCTGAAAGGTATAATAAATAATCTGATGGGTGTTTAGAGGTGAAACTTTCTGGAGACACAAAAGACTTATATTAAATCTTGAAAAAGCGGTAAAATATGTGCACTTTTAATCTTTTGAAAGTTTATCTGGTTAACCAAAGTTTTCCTACCGGAATTTTGTAAACCAGAACGAACAAACAAACAAAACAAACAAATATACATATACATAATATTCGTGGCTCCTGAAAAAAATCTCTCTGTATAAAAAACTGAAATTAATTTGAAACATTTTCAACTTTAACCCACAGCCCTGACAAATAGTACTTTATGTATTTTATGAATCACCAGGCAGTTTCAGATTAAAGTAATAATAATAATAATAATTTTACTCTGGTATGAGAAAAATACCATTCTTGCATTCTTCAAAAAGATTTTCTTCTGTGTTCAACAGAAGAAGAAAACAAAGTTTGCAACAAGTGGATGCTGAGCAAATGATGACAACATTTAAATTTTTGGGAGAGAACTATCCCTTTAAACACTTCTAGCTTCTTCTTGTTTTATCTTGAAAACACAAAACCAGTACAGTCAGAAAATAAATCCATGCCTACTCAGCACACAAACCAAATTAACATACACAAAAATAAACCACGACTGGCTTCTGTTTAACACTGGAGCAGGACAGTGAGTTCATCTGCTCCTGCTCAAGCCGATCCGTCCCACAGGGCCTAAGCTGGAAGCCTCTTTACCCCCACCGTCTCTCTCTTTCTCCTTCGCCCTGTCACAGGCCCTACCAATCAATGTTCTAAGCCCCAGGTTGCCTGATTTATCTAGCTTCCTACAGGCACCGTCACCTCCACAAACTGTAAAAGATCAATTTACACAACTCCGCCACCAGAGCGCTATTGACATAACACGGGTGACCGCTTCTCGTCCTCTCCGCGATCTTCCGCCTTCTTTTTCTCGTTTTCAGAAGGTCTGGGTCAGAAGGATGATTTGAGAGGCAAGTGTCAGGGGTCGTGAATGTGATCTTTAGCCTATGTGCCCTGGAAGAAGCTGCTCTCTCTGTACCGACCCGGCAAAATGTGGAGCGGAGAGACAGCTGGGCACGGTCCTGCAGTTGATGATAACTCAGGCCCGGGGCAGTGGCTGTGCTCCGTCTATGAAAGAGAACTCAGGAATTCTTTCATTTGAGGTATTACACATGCTCGGTGGAGCAATATTGATTTTTTTCCCTCACTGCTTCCTCTGAGGCATGCTGCAAGCATAAATGTTTTGCCAATTTATCAAAGTTTTATCTGGGAGAAAAAGAGAGAAGCAGTGAGGACCGAGGGAAGGTAGAGAGGAAGAGAAGAAGAGATTGAGACAGACAAACTAAGAGATATAGAGAGCGATAGCGCATACATCCTCCCCTGGCCATGTGCCACTGCCTCTCTGCCTCTCTCCCAGCAGGGGACTGTGGGAGGAGAGGCTGGCATTTATAAATAAAACCATATGGCGAAAAAAACCATAACGTGTGGACGTGTAATTGCTAATTGCATAACAGTGCACCGAGTCTTCCTGCTTGTTTCAGTGGAGACGCTTAAATAGGTTCAACGGAGCCATTTATGAGCTAGCACCAACTACCCACGATGCCAAAGAGTCACTGCGCAAACAGCAGTGCACCCAAAAATAAAACAAATCCTGTTTAGTTACAAACTCATATGTCTGTGGAACAGTAAAGGCTATTCCACACTATAGATAACAACTATAGTCATAACCAGTGTTAGGGGTAATGCGTT
Organism: Danio aesculapii; assembly: GCF_903798145.1. NCBI lineage: Eukaryota > Metazoa > Chordata > Actinopteri > Cypriniformes > Danionidae > Danio > Danio aesculapii. The sequence continues at coordinate 17,608,896 of NC_079440.1, read as the reverse complement.
ATAAGTAACCTTACTTTTTAAAGTAAAGTAACGCATTACTTTTAAAAATAAGTCATTATTTGAGTCACTTAAAAAAATGTAATGCAAGTTACTTTTTACCTTGCTTAATTGGCTTTTACAACATATATTGCGAAATAAAAATTACCTTAGTCAGGTTGAATCGTACACTCAATGAGAGAGTGTACTGTGAGGGAACAGACAGGATGTCATAACCAGTGTTGGGGAGGTTACTCTGGAAATGTAATAGATTACAAATTACCCTATTTAAAATGTAATAAGTAATGTACCTTTTCATTCAGTCATTTTCTTTTCGACTTAGTCCCTTTATTAATCCTGGGTCACCACAGCGGAATGAACCGCCAACTTATCCAGCACATGTTTTACGCAGTAGATGCACTTCCAGCTACAACCCATCTCTGGGAAACATCCATACACACTCATACACTACGGACAATTTAGCCTACCCAATTTACCTGTATCACGTCTTTGGACTGTGAGAGAAAAGGGAGCACCGGGAGGAAACCCACGCGAACGCAAGGAGAACATGCAAACTCCACACAGAGACGCCAACTGACCCAGCCGAGGCTCAAACCAGCGACCTTCTTGCTGTGAGGGGACAGCACTACCTACTGTGCCACTGCGTCTCCCTGTACCTTTTCAATTACTTTATAAAAGTAAAGTAACTTTTTACATCTGATTACTTTTTGATTACTTTTAAATTTCTAATGGATATTTTCAACTAAATATTTTTTAAGCATTTATACCAAGCAGGTGTAACCTTACAGTAGCTCTCTGTTTACTGTAAGAATTTCAAAATCGTGCATCTCTTGAATTAAGATTATATTAATTTTAAAGTACAGTCACCACAAAACCAGACAAAAATTGTTCAGTTCCGTTTTTTACTGGCAATAATATGCTGTAAACAGAAACAAATTGTAGAATATACAAGCAAAACAAAAGATCCAATAAAACCAGGTGTTACATATTTAAAATTCTATAGTAATTTACAGTAAAGGGAAATATTTAGGAATGAGCATTATATTGTATAAATTTACAACTTTTCATTAATAAATTACACTACATAATGTAGTATCATTGACTATCATGAACCAATAGTAATTAATTGTTTTGCGATGTCACCTAATTGTTTGGCGATGTCACCGTCCAGACCGAGAGGTGGCAGCAATGCACCAAAAAAGTTGTTGTCGACCACCAAAAAACATAAAGAAGAAGGAATTGTCATTCTCGCCATCATATGGATGGGGTATATGCCGAAGCATGCTAATAGGACTTTTAATTTGCCAGTAACCTGGGTTAATGGTTTCCGGTGAAGTGTATGGCAATGCAAATTCGGCGCGTTTAAGGTCAGTTTTCTTTAAAAATCAGCGATCTCCACTGGCCGAGTGATATCTGATATAAAGTATGTTTTAGATTGTACAAGAAGCATTGCATTAATTTACATTTTTCAATGCCATGTCTTTATAGTGTGAGCTTCTGCGCTAGCCTGCCAATTCTGCCGGGCGCGTGCGAGCAAACGGCTTTTTATCTCGTTTTACGCTTGAGCAACTAAATGAATACCAAAGTCTGTTTACTGGTTCTATTTTAATTACATTACAACATCGATGCTGTAAAAAGAACCGTATAAAATGGAAAAAACTAACAATAACAGGTCACCGGAAGTTTATCAGTATGGGAAAAACACTAGCTCAGCATATACCCTGTTTACCTTCATCGGCTAGACACTGGCCTCACAGCTCTGTGAATGTCGGTGCCGTCACGGTTGATTCACGATCGGTAAATGTAGCTTGTGTGGACACTACTGCGCTACTTCACTAATAAAATAGCTTTGCTGCTGAAAAGCTTTTTGATTTAAAAAGTAGCAATGCTACCCCACACTGCTGGGAAATGTAGTTAAGCTAGTAGTATCAGTACTTGTAGCGAGGCTACTGCCCAACACTGTTAATGTGATAAAATCGCTTCGGCCAGAGGAGTCAGTTAGTGCCCTGAATTTCTCAAATCGATAACTTTGTGAGTCATAATATATCATTCGAAATGAAAGGGTCTGTTTTTATTTCTGTACACTGACAAAAACTACAAAAACCATTTGCTTTTATAAAATAAAGAAAGGTTAGGTTACATACCTTCAGATGCTTCCTCAGGTTCAAAATTGAAGCCTTTGATGTCGAACGTATTTCATTAGCTGGCAAACAAATTTATGTTAGTTATGTATGTGCCCTTCTCAGATTTTAGGGTCAGTAAATAATATTTTACTAGATATTTTTTAAGACACTAGTATTCAGCTTAAAGTGACATTTAAATGCTTAACTAGGTTAATTAGGTTAACTAGGTTAGGGTAATTATGCAAGTTATTGTAAAACGATGGTTTGTTCTGTAGACTATCAAAAAAAAAAAAAAAAAAAAAGCTTAAAGGGGCTAATAATTTTGACCTCAAAATGGTTTTTAAATTTTTTTTAACTGCTTTTATTTTAGCCGAAATAAAACAAATGAGACTTTCTCCAAACGAAAAAAATATTATCAGACATGCTGTAACATTTTCGAGCTCTGTTAAACATAATTTGGGAAATATTTTAAAAAGAAAAAAAAAATCAAAGGGAGGCTAATCATTTTGACTTCAACGGTACATAGAAATGTTGGATTTTACTGTTTGTTTAAACTACTTATTTAAATTGTCTTGAAACAACACAATTCTGAAGGTTTTTTGGGACAGCTTAATTGTTTTATGTTCGATCCACTTTAATATGTAAAAACTATTAAGTTAACTGACAACATAAAGGAATTGTGTGGAACCCAGCATTTTTTTTTTAACTGTAGAAATCTAATACTACTAGTTTAGGTACGACATCTAAATTTCAATTTACTTTTAGAAAAATTAGTTTTATATAGTATAAATATATGAGTAGCATGAATGGAATTTGGATGCAGTACATCTGCCAGGGTGTCATTATCACATCAACTACCTGCATCAGTTGAGTTGCTTCACTACTATTTATAAATTCTCTCGCGAGGCCTCATGGGATGGTATAATGTCTATTGGATGCACATCTCAGAATCTTGCTGGAATTAGGTCATTCCTGTCCTTCCCGTTTAGTATTTTTCAAATACTTCGAATTTAGACATACTACTCAGCTCACATTATGTTTTTAAAACTGTATAGTAGGGAGTATGCGAAAGCAGCCATAGTTTTAAAAATAATTCAAAATTTAAACAAAATGAGTTCACTCTATTGTTTTAATTACACTTTAATCACTTTCAGAATGATTTTCTTAACCTGTCAGAATCCACTTGTCTTTAATGTCACTTCAGTGCTGGATGGAGAATATACTGTTGATCAGCTTCACAATTAAATTAGTTTACATTCTCACAACTTCAAGACAAATGAAGTCAAGACAAACTTAAATAAAAAGTAAATTTTAAACACTAATTTATTTAAGTCAGACCAGCGGCACAAAAATTAAAATATCACAAGGTGATAAACCACTGAATAATATATTCAGAAACAAAAAAAAAAGCAAAAATTAAAGTTACTTCAGCATCATAAAAGTTTGTATTTAACTCTTAAACATGTTCTTTCACAACTTAAGTATGAAACCTAGCAACAAAATACAACAAACGCGAAACCTTTATGAAATTAAATAAAAGTAAACTCAATTATCATTCAGAATCAATTAGGTGAAACTCAGCACCAAGAAACTGCTATAATAGACAACCATACATGTTATGCATTTTATACAAGACAAAAACATAACAGCTGCTCAAAAATTAAATCAATAAACAATTTTCAAACTAACCACAAAATAAACATAGTATGTCAGCAACTTATGGAATGTAAGCTGTGTAGATTCAAAGTGCAAAATCTGCTGTGGTATAACAGCTGTAAAAATATGTAAAACAAAACAAAATCGAAGCATTTTTCTGAGCAATGCAACACTATACATTTTAAATAACGTGTTCTGAAATATAACAGAAATGTGTCACTGTGTTTACTAAACTAATCAATTTTGTTATACAGATAACAAATGTGTGCTTATTTATTTGAAACAACAAATAAAGTAGTTTTAGTAATAGTAATTTATAATAGTAATGTTAATAGTCTCACTACCTCGCACACATTCGGTCTTTCTTGTGTGCACATTCGGTCTATCTCACACACATTCGGTCTCTCTCGGTCATACACTTGACCTCTTTTGCACACCAATAGTATCTGGATGCAACCTTTATGATGCAAGCTGAGATTGCATCTCTCAGTGATGCAGTGTCAGACACAATGGCTGTTTCTCAATTTCAAGAATGCAGAGAATGGACTTGCATTCTTGTGAAGACCGGTCTTGCCAGGTCACCTCGGAAAAACAAACACGGGAGACCATGAGAATAGAGAACGCGTCCTGTGAGAAATGAGATGCTACGTTTTTCCTGATGGTCACGTGACCTTCACGCGTTTTTAATGGAAAATAATTTCAATATTACAGCATTCACACAACGGTTTATTGTTTTTCAAAACATATATTACACATAAAGACTTTACAAATATACTTTGCACAATATAAATAAAACAGATTTTAATATGAATTTCAGCAAATAAACACTCTTAATGTCTTCATTCCCTTATTAAGATTTTCATGATAATGTTTATATTCACCCTTTCATTTAGGGAAACTCCTGAGATAAATAAGTTATATCTCTGAACTTTAAAAATAAATCTATGTAAAATGCTGGGCTTTCCACCTCCAGTTGCAATGACGAGCGAGTTCGGCGCTCAAGTCTGCATCCATCCTCGATATCAAGAACACATCCGGAAAGTTTAACGCAATCCTCTGTTCTTGCGGTCTTGAGTATTGGAACTGAACTTTGGCAGTTGATGATGACGTTAAATGAGAACACGAGGACGCAAGATTGCTGACCAATGCAGTCAGTGGAGCTAGTGAAATCCCTGCGAGGGATAAGGTTAGGGGTGGGGTTAAAAGAGCCCATTAAGAAGCATTGGATGCAGCTCAGATTGCATCTGCACTAGGTCTGCATCCAGACCCCTCTTGCACCCGGTTTCTCTCGTGCGCATTCGGTGTCAGTCGCGCACACGCTTGGTATACCTCATGCACATTTTGTATCTGCTTTTGCTTGACTTTTGTCCTGTCTGGTGCCTCATACATGACGTGTCTTCTTTACGGTGGTTGATTGGCATCCAGCAATCCTGTCGCTGCTGTAAACAGGAAGATGTGGGCTAGACTGCAACCAAAATTAAGGTCACACTTTATTTTGATGGTCCGTTTGTTGAATTTAAGTTACATTGCATCTACATGCCAGCTAATTCTCATTAGATTATAAGTAGACTGTTAGGTTGGGTTTAGGGTTGGGGTTGGGGTTGGGTTTAGGGCAAGCGTAAGTTGATATGCACTTGCACAGTTTCTTATAGTCAGTTATATGTCTGTTGAAGGAGCAGTATCAACAGATATTAAGCAGAGAGTCTACTAATACTCAAATGGACCATCAAAATAAAGTGTTACCAAAATTAATTAACTTAGCAATTAATGGACAAACGCATCATAAAGTAACGGCAATGGATTTACTACTAACGCGTTATTTGCCCAACATCGGTCCCAAGAGATGTTGAACATATCACAGACTTTTTTGAGAAAGTCTTAATTATTTTATTTTGCTATTTAATTGGCTGGAATAAAAACAGATTTCATTAAAAAATAAATATATTTTTAGGGTCAATATTATTAGCCCCCTTAGTAAAAAGAAGGCATTGGAAATCTTAAGGCTGCACTGTTGTTAACTTGTCTAATTAACCTTATTAACCTAGTTAAGCCCTTAAATTCTTTCATTTATTAATTCACCCTGCAGATCTATTTAACAGTAACTGGAAAAGGACAACCAACACATCTTCAAAATCTCTCTTTTTTTAGTTCCACAATACCAAATTAAATGGGTTTGCACAAAGAAGATTTGGGTGAACTGCCCATTTAACACATGAACTCAAAAGTTCAAACCTGAGCCCAACTGCATCATAACGTAGTGTATTATGGAATTTCAGTTTGAGTCCAGTGGAATTCCACCTGCCGCTGGGAATGATCGGCGTCGATAACCACCTCTGTCGGTCTGTTACAATAGATAAAAGCTCAATTAGATTATGTCTCATTAGTCTGGATCGTATTCCAGCAGACTGTTACAGCCGGACAATGAGAACGCTTTCACTTTCTTAATCATTTTGGTTTTGATAAAGATATAGCAGTAGAGGTGAGGTTACAGGGGATGCGTGGTAATAAAGCCTCCGTTTAATAATGTAATCTTAAATTACAGTTTAATTACAGCCGCTTAGTCACAGGGGATGCCCCGTAATTCAATCACTGGCCTCCAACTACTGTATCACACAAAGCCTTATCGCACAGTTTTAGCCTGGATATGAATAGCCTGTTTCGAGACTGTGTAATTGGTCTGAAGTCTCAGGCTGCACCGCTCAGGCTGGACTTCTCCAATGGACCACTTATGGTCATCCGTTGCCTTTGTGTCCTGTAGATCATGGAGACAGAGGGAGGAGAGAGAGAAAGAGAGAGACCACCAAGCTTTTTACAATTGTATCAAACACTCCCCAAAGAACGCCAGCAATAGGAAGCAAGACGACTAGGAGGCATGGAAGGTTTTTTTTCTCCCTCCCGTCCCCAGGTCAGAGTCCACATACGCAAATCCAATTTGTCTTTTGTTTCCAGGCTCTGATTCCTTTAGAGACCCCATCCCATGGATTTTATGCAGCGAGGAAAATGTAATGCTTTTCATAAATTTCTGGAGGGAAAATTAGGTTTGTGGAGAAGCAACTTCATTTTGGCAGGGGCTTGTGCTCGCTCAGGCGGACGGGCTGGGTTCGGCCAGAGGAGGGGAGACGCTGACGTGTTTGCAGAGTAAGAAGAAGAAATGAAAATCCAAACACTAGAGCTGAGTCAGCATGATTCACTCTGCCTGTTATTGCTCTCTCACAGAGACAGCGCACTTCATAAGGTCTTCAGATGTCTTCGATTCGAACACACTTCTAAATAGAAGCAGGGAGCTCTCAGTCTTTTTCTCCCCGCCTGTCTCTGTCTTTATTTTCCATTTTACTCTTTTTTTTCTCAATTTTTTTCAGGTCCTCTCCCCTCAAACTTGTCAGACAGGAAGTGCTGCCATAGGGAGAGGTAAACAGATTCCTGTCAAAACTAGTGAGCGAGGAAAAATAAGAAGCACACAGCGCAATGTGACCTCTGACCCTTCTGCCGTCTGGTTTGCTATGTGAATAGGAAGGTAGGAGTGGAACAGACTCAAAATTCACATAGGGCCAGGTGGGGCACCCTAGGAAGGGACCCCATTCTGGGAGCGTTTATACCCAAGCTTGCTGACTGGCCCCCTCCCCTCCACCTCTACAGCACAGAACAAATCCATTTTCATGTCATGCTGTCACCACATTGGCCAGAACACACATCTGTGCCTGGAAGTCCCTGACAGCACATTGCTGCAGGACTCATAAACGCCAATGGGCCTCTTGCCGAGCGCTCTATAAATGATAAATCTGACATGAGAACTCATCTTTACATGTGACATAAACACAGTCATATATGGCCAAGAGGGGAAATGTAATGGAGCAACACAGTAGGAGTCATGATTCGAAGTGCATTGTAGCGTTATAAAGTGGCAGTTGAGATGGGTTTTGGTCTCCTATCTGCTGGGGGTTCATCATGATGAACTGATCTTGTGGGTTCCAGGCCCCTGGAAATGCTATGAGTGACAGCTGACACCTGCTCGTATAGAATTCTTAACCCCAACCCCCATCCTCTACAACCTCCACTCGAACATTTGCGATGTTTATTGACCCAACGTTACTGATTGGATAACATTGATCTTGTTGCTAAACATTTCAGGGATTCTATTTTATCATACATGAATATATGCCAAAGCCACATCACTCTGCAGCCCAAAGACCGGTTACTCACTGAAGCTAAGCAGGGCTGAGCCTGGTTAGTACCTGGATGAAAGTCCACATGGGAAAACTAGGTTGCTTTTGGAAGTGGTGTTAATGAGGCCAGCAGGGGGCACTCAACCTGTGGTCTGTTTGAGTCCTAATGCCCCAGTAAAGTGAAGGGGACACTATAAAGCGAAGTCCTGACTCTCTGTGGTCTTTAAAAATCCCATGGCACTTTTCAGAAAGAGTAGGGGTGTAACCCTGGTGTTCTGGCCAAATTCCTTGCTCATCATGGCCTCCAAATCATCCCCATCTACCGAATTGTCTCTTCGTTCCACTTATAGCTAGTATGGGATGAGCGCACTGGTGCCGCTGTCCTGTGGCTGCTGTCGCATAATCCAAGTGGAGAGACCCCCCCCTTCATGATTGTGAAGTGCTTTGAGTGTATGGCCATACACAATTAATGCACTATAAAAATCAAACATCCCAAGTCTCCCGGAAGTTCCATAGAGACATAGAGACTGCCGGATGCCCGAAAACGAACAATAATCTCTCGAAGGGAAATCACGCATCTCCCGCCCGGTCGTCAAATACTTCACGCACCCCTCTCCACCGTAACCCTCCACGTTCTTCAGATACGTTACGTGCATCACCCCAACCCCCTATCCCCCCCACCCCCATAACACCACGCCCGCTCTTTAGATACGTTGTGCGTAATTTTACATATTAGAACTGAAGAATGGCTTTTCTTCCCATTCATTATTGTATCGACTGCAGTGGAAGTTGATTTGAAACTTGGATTTTACCAATGAAGACTGGAGTAGTGGCTCAATGAATGGATCTACGGCATTACCAATTAATTTATGAATGGAGCAGATCTCTGATGTTTATGCCTCAAATCAGAATAGTGATACTATGAGATGTGGAATTATTTGAATGTTGGAAGAACACTGTACAAAGTGTACATGAATAAGTAAGTAATTTGAAATATAACAGTTCATGAATAGTTGTCATTCCGCAGGTACTCTCACAAACTCTTATGTCCTCTGCTGTCTGATGACCCAATATGCTGCGAAGAAAATCGCTATCTTACTTTCCCTCCTTCTCTCCTTCACACGCATGGACACGCTCGGTCACTCTCACAGAACTGCAGCAGGTCTTGGGCCTCATAAAGCATCAAAATCAATTTGTTTTAAAAACACGTTTTTCAGAAACTTATTAGGCGCTTTAGAGATATATCATACACCTTCGACCTGCAAAGGATGAAAAACGGCAGGTGCAGCGGCAGCCCATTTCTCCAGCCATGCACTGAGCTGCCGCAGCCCTGCCGCTGGGGAGCCGTAAAACAGGCGCACAGCCCCGGCAGGGCCTGGCAGCGGACGGCACGCTCGCTTTGCTGCCGGCCCTGCGCCCGCATAAATCAAGATAATTCTCTGCAAGCCTTGAACCCTGACCTTACCACAATTCATGGGGACGTCTGCAGCAGCAGCAGCCGTGGTGGAAGGGAGGAAAAGAGGCAATAGGGATGTGAAGAAAAGAAAGGAGAGAGATAGAAGAGAGAGAGAGAGAGAGAGAGAGAGAGAGAGAGAGAGAGAGAGAGAGAGTCCATTGGTGGCGCAATACATAAACGAGTTGAAGAAAAAAAAAAAAAAGGGGAGGGGGGGGTTACTGAGATTAGTCACCATCCAGATTGGGCCCCACTGCATTTAAATGGTCCCTCTTTACGAGCCATTTATCTTCCACTCTGGCCATTTTCATTACACCAGAAAGCAAGTCGGAGCTACCAGCTGGATTCTACTGCACACTGAAAATTAATAACCTCCCCCCTTCAACATCCTCACAGCCTTTACTGTCTTACCCTCTAGCTCGCAAACACACCACCCATCCCCCCCATTCCTTCTGAAGGTCCCTGCATATATGCAAGGTGGAAGTGCTCTCTCAGGTTTTGTGACTATTTGCATCCCCAGCAGTCTTTCAATTTTCTCCACTCTCTTAGTACTTTGGCCTCACCTCCTCAGCCTCCTCCCTGAATATCTTGCCCTGCAATACAAACAATTCCACCTGATCTTTTAACGTTTTCCCAGTTTCTCTGAGATGCTGGCAAAAGGGAAAGAAAAAAAGAAAAAAAAAATCAGGGTGAGTACTTTCATTAATTCATTTGCCCTGGTTTCTTTTGCTCTTGTGTATGCAGAGGGGATTGACCCCCTCCTGGCTTGTTGGAAGAATACTGTGAATTGTGCCATTTTACTGCCAGTTTTGGTAATATAGATGTGCTCAATATACTGAGGATTACAGAATGGTATTTTCTGTAGGATTTTCCATTAACACATGCTCACTACTAATTCAGAGAGAGTGATTTTTATGAAAAACCATTGGGAAAACAGCTGAAATACTGCTATGCTTGTATAGTTGAGTTAGTAGAATTACTATAGTCTTTTAGTCAGTTACTTCCCAATGTGTAAAATGCTTCCCAAACTACATCATACCCTAGATATCCTATCCAAACATATCCTTACCCCACACATACTACTGTCAGTCCTGAGTCCAGCCCATGTCAGCCTACTCCCTGCTTGCTTTTACAGCATCCCTGCAGAGTTAAAAGCTCACCCAGTCTAGCGGACACTCACAGGTTCCCCGAGAAAAGCGAGAGCTTGACCTTCAGCTGCTGTTTATCTGAGCTTCATCTGCATGACATCACGCCTGCCACCGTGATCTCCACACTGGGGCGCAGGCAGATGGAAATCAATGGAAGTGCTGCTCACATCCCAGCCAGCATGTAAATCATTCGGGCTGTTTAAACAGCTCTGCTGTTGGGGTGTAAGAAGCCCAGCCTGCCTGCGGGCACAGAGCTGTTTGAGAGCTTCTGTTGACCCGACCGGTCGCAGGTCCTATGCCCACGTTGTGCAATTGGTCGAGTGCTGCCCCATTGAGAGGGGCTCAGAGAAGTTAGGTGACCCAGATGGTCTCCTTTAGGTCTAGGGAGGAATGAAGGGGCAAGGCCTGAGTCTTTTCATTCTCCAAAAAAACCTCCATCTTTCTCTCTCTCTGTCTCTGCGTCATCCCCCCATCCCTATCTCTTCTTTACTGCCGAACCTTCAGGCTATCAACGCTGCACTTCTGCATCAGCAATTCAAAGAGACAAAGGAATGAAAACAATCTTTGGAACTCCATGTGAAGAGAGACACTCTCTTTCAGAGAGAGAGAGAGAGAGAGAGAAGATGAAGGTAAATAAAAGGCAATGCTTGATGATGCTCTGAACAAAGATGGTCCTCTGTATGCGTTACCGTGGGGATGGTGTTTGTGTTGAGAGGTGTCCGCGTGTGGCAGTGCCTTTTGTCCCCCCTACCCCTCTACCCCCCAAAGGGGAGCTCCAGGGAGCCGGCCGATCAATACCGCAGCCATTCCTCCTGCTCACCGGGGGAGCCGACCACACCGACAACACACCACTTCTCTTTCATGAGACTTGCCACAGAAGAAGAGAGGGAGAGAAAAGATGAGTGAAGGAGAGAGATGCCTTTGGTGGAGGGGGGTGTCCTGAGACACAAAGGCTGGAGAACGAGGGGCTAAGGGTCTGAGCCCCCGGCGCTCGAAGAGGAAACAGTACAAAGTGCACCTGCATGCAAGCATTTTATCTATGCAGGCCTGTTTTTACAGCACCGAGAAACTTTCCAAACCCCTCAGTCGCGTTTAAAGCCAAAACCTTTCAGACACTTCTTTTTACATCTCACTTTCTCACTCTCTCCCTTGTGTTTGTAAAGTAAACATTCTTCTCCTTCGGGATATGCCCTGCTGTGCCTGAATATTGTGCGTAGTAAAATTCCAATTAGCTAATGACCAAAGCCATTGACTCATACCATATCAACCGCATATATGTGTGTTTAAGTATTTGCGAGAACACTGTAAATGAGTATTTGTATGCGCACACTTTCACCTTGTTCCATTCCCGGCTCTACCTCCTCTATTTCAACAGTCTCTACCAAACACAGAGACTTCATTCAGTCGGCATGTAATGCTCTCTGCTGTCAGGGTCTTCGAGGAAACCCCTGCACACACACACACAGCCTTCCAAGCAGCAAACGACTGAGTAGTCCAGTCCAGTACTACACACCAGATTATATTTCATGGCTTGCTCCAGGAAAGATTAGTAGCACTGTACCACTGTGTTTGGCAGCTGGAATGTAGAGCACTGCTGCCTGACACACTGAGGACACTGTAGCACAAATAAAGAGTCATCTATAAAAGCTCAGCGTGTCTTCTGTAATATAGGTATTCAATAACAAGGTATATAGGGCCATAATTAGAATAATAAGCCTTTACAAAGCTGATGATTTGCAACCAACTGTAATGAGCAATGAAGGGGAAGCCTAACATATGATTAACTGCCTCGTAAAACATGAATCGTAGTTCACACGTCTGCTTTTCTTATATGAGTTAACCCTGCCGTTTTTTACTTACAGTATCTAGTCTAGACACAACATTCACATTCACTCTGTACATCCTTTTTGTTTAAATTGTATTTTATGGATCACGATTTCAACATTTCACATCATAATTATGGTTTCATAACATTTGTTTTTGATGTAGCTGTCATACTACTTAAAATCAGAACATGGTATTCGAAAATAAGCAGAGTGAAAATAATAAATTCATTAGATAATGAAAGACAATAGAGTCAGTTTATGTTTATACTAAGGGCCAATGGGTTATGAACGGGTTTTCTCTCAAGCTTCCACTGTATTTCATTTAAAACTATTTCCCCCATAAATTCATCAAGCCTTGATGGCTCTATGAAGATAAATATGGCTGCATTCCACAAACCCTCACAGCATGACAACACACACACACACACACACACACACACACACATACACACACACACACACACACACACACACACACACACACACACACACACACACACACACACACACGCACGCACGCACGCACGCACGCACACACACACACACTCGGAATGAGGGAATGACATGTATGCACACACACTTACAGCAGGGTGCTTCTGTTCTACTTACATTTAGATTCATCTGAAGAATTTGTATATCAATGCCTTGTTTACGAAGCATCGAGATAGATTTATTTACTTTTGCCAGAGTGTTAGAAAATTGAAATCATCATCAATAGAATATTTTATGCATGGTGAGAGATGGATGATGTGCAACAGAGCCAGAAAACTCTACTAATCTCCAAGAAAGGACACTTAGAAAATATTTTAAAATATACATTTCTTGCACTTTTTGAGCTATAACATTATGTAAAACACCTATGAATTACCTTTTCCCCACACTCTAGACTCCACACCCCATAATGACAAAGCAAAAACCAGATTTATGACAACTTTACAAGTTTTTGCATAAGTATTCATACCCTTAATATTAATCTTTTGGCAATGATTATAGTCTTTTTGAGTCTTTTTAGATATTCGTCACACTTTGTACATCTGTTTGTTTACTGTCATTCTTCTGTGTGGATCCTCTTAATCTCTGCCGGTTTAAATAGAGACTTGATGGACACATTTTTAGATTTCTTCAGAGATGACCAATTGTTTCCAATTCTGAACTCTGGCTATGGGGCAAATGAGGACATGCAAAGTTATCCCTAAGCCACTTTTGCATCATCTTGGCTGTTACGGGGATCCTCCTGTTTAAAGGTGAGGTTTCAAACTATTTTGAGGTTGTCTGAAGGAGTTTTCAATAAGAAAATCTCTGTAGTTTGCTGCTTTCAGCTCTCCTTCTACTCTTATTACTCTTCCTGTCACTGAAAAACATCTGCATGATGCTCCATCATCATGCTTCATCATTGGGACGGTACTGTGAGAGTCAATGTCATCAGAGCATATTGTTTCTCACAGTTTTGTAGTGTGTTTGGAGATTTCTTTGAGCAAATTCCAAATACTGTAGGTTTTGTGGGCCCTATCATACACTTGGCGCAATAAGGCGCAAGATGTGTTTGGCGCGATTTGTTGCTATTTTCAGACCAGCGCACGCCTAATTTTCACATTTTGCACCACGTTATTTTAATAGCAAATCCATTTGTGCCATTTTGTGGACTCATGGGTGTGCTGGTCTAAAAAGGAACTGTGTTAAGGCGCAATGTTGGCGCATTGCTATTTTGAGAAACCGAAATTGACCATTGACCCAATAAAAGCACATTAGTTATGCGCCTGATGTATGCATCTTCATATGGGGCATAAGATTTCATAAGTATTCATTATATTATTATATTATATATTATTATTCATAAATTTCCGTTCTTAAAATAGCAAAAGTGAATTCGGACACACTCTTAATTCTTTGCATCTAGATCATTCAAATACAGCCCAAAGTGTGTTTGAGTGTTAAGGCTGATTTACACTTCTGCGTCAAGCGCATGCATATGCTCCGCTGCAGCCTGCGTGTGGTTGCATAGCCCTCGCCATAGCTATCACTGACGCTGGTGCACAGCTCTCAAAAAATGTAACTACACATCGTAACGACGCATAGCAAAAGCTCTGTAATTGGTCGGCTTGGTAGCGATGACAAGTTTGGGCGGAGGTGAGAGCCGTGCAACCCCGATGGAGCTAGTGTTTAAAAGTATCGAGTCCAGTAAAGGAGCTCCAGATGGAGACTTTTGTTTTGTGTTTACCACGTCTGCAAGTTCCCGCCTCTGAATTAGCGAGTTTTAGCTACTTGTACATAGAGCTACTTACATTAGCTACTTGTAGCACTGAACCAGCATAGCGAACTAGCATTTGGGAAGTGGTATTTTAGAGCGACTCAGACAGCCCGCAGAAGTATAAATGCACAGCAACGTGCAAGGCATGCGCACTGGGTCACGGCATTCACTCGACGCAGAACTATAAACCAGTCTTTACAGGGATGTTTGTCCTTTGTTTTTTTCCTTTCACATATAAAACCATAGAGCTCAACCAGAGTGATTAAGAGCTTAACTTCTCAACTCTACTATAAGGATTTTTTTCTCAAAACATTCAGGTTGGCAAGGTCCTTTATCACTTAAGAAAACCATATTTGAGTTAGGCTTTTACTTATATGTATTTACTCATAAACAGAAGCTCCACCATAACCCCTTGACACATCTGGAAAATCCCCATTGGTTCTCACAGAAGCTTAAACATACTGGCAAGACACATACAGTAAGAATGAGCTAGATTGGTTCTCACAGATCCAGCAAGCATGCTTAAGATTCCATAACCAAAAATAATCAATAATTAATAAAATCTTATCTCTATTTGAACATTTTAAAGCACCAGAGTTTATGTTTTAAAGATAAAAAAGTCTGTCACACTTTATATTCATTGTCCTTATTTACTGTGCTCTTGATCTTTTAATCTTGATATGATGTATTGTGAATTTGTCAACATTGCAATTACACTTAAGGGTATAGTTCACCCAAAACTGCCAAATCTGCCATCATTTACTTGCCCTTCATTGTGACTTTCCTTTTTTCTTTTGAACACAAAATAAGATTTTTGAAAAATGTAGTAAGTGTTCTTACTAAGGAAGTCAATGGTTACAGGTATTCAGCTTTTTTCAAAACATCCATATATAATATAACAGAATAAAGAAACTCATAAAGTTTTGGAACAAGTGAAGAGTCAATTTTAGAATGAACTATTTCTTTAAAATACTACAGTAGTACCTCAAATGTATTATGTATAAATTTTGCAGAACAACATGTAAATGCATTGTAGTTTTGGGTATTTAAGGTTAATACATAATAGTTAAGGCCACCTTTCTATAAAAAGTGTGACCAATGAGGTCAAGATAGTGGAATGGCATGGGTAAATTATGAAGGTTCATATTTCATTTAGTGGTAAATAAACCTTACTAGAAGTCATTTTTGTAGAAAATCAAACATGTGCCTGCTTGTGCCCTTTCTGGGTAGCGATATGATGATTGTTTGTGAGTATTAGCCGCAGTGGGTCAGCCCACTGTTTTCCTCTGATCATCTCCAGTGCTCACGTTCATCTCCACATCCATCCAGTCATCTGGTGGACCTCTGTTCGCCGGTGAGTCACAGAGCCAGCAGGAGCCTGCTTCTTCCCACAACCCCCTGCTGACTGTTTTTGACAACAGCGGAGAGCAACAGAGTGATCAGAGACACAGAGAGAGAGAGAAGATGACAGGATGAGAGGAGAGTGAGAAAATAGCACAGCGGACAGAAGTGTCTGTCAGAGTTGATGAAAAGAGGTAACAAGAGCAATAGGATACGCAACAGTGTATAATGCAGACTAGCACAAGAATACAAGCATCATTGTTATTATTTAACCTTCATAATGCATTTTATATTGGATCTTATCCCACCATACTAGCCATATACCACCATAATAGCCTACCAAATACCATATTGGATCTTATGAGCAACTTATGTAGAGATAAGAATGCAACATATAATTGGTTGAATCATGAATCATGAATCATGATTCAATCAATCAATCAATCAATCAATCAATCAATCAATCAATCAATCAATCAATCAATCAATCAATCAATCAATCAATCAATCAATCAATCAATCAATCAATCAATTTTTAAAAATAAAATGTTTTATGTAATCAGGAAATTATGAATCAAGATACACCTCTGTAACATCTTTCAGAGGACAGATATCAATAGAGATACATGTGTGAAATGTAAAGTGTGGCCTGTGTAAGCACTGCAGAAGTGTAGAAAAAAACCAGCAACAAATAAATAGGAGACAATGACCTTTAAAAATAGGTGGTGTAATTGAAATCTACATACACAATTTGATAAAACATTAAAAAAACACTTAAAATTAGGTTTTAGATGTTGTCCTTCCATTAATCCACCAAAAGACAAAAAAAATCTCAATTATAAAAGGATTGGATTAAAAAAAAAATAATAATAAAATAAATAAATAAACTGACAGAAACACTGATCTAAGCTATCAGTCATGGACTATTATATATACACATTCATATTTAATTCTCTCAACTCAAATTTATTCTCTAATTATTTTGTCAACTCAATTTTTAACATGAAATTCCTGTATCTTTAATGTCACAGTGTGACCACTGAATGCAAAGTTGGAAATTTGCTTATAAAACCCATAGGATTTTAACTTTCATTTAATTGCACAACAACTTATTCAACAAAACAACATTAATATATATATTTACTTATATACCAATGTACTTATTACTTATACAACAATAAAAAAATCAAAACAACTTAATCACCACTACCACACAACTATTACTAATGATGAGAAGTTTTAATAATAATAATAATAATAATAATAATAATAATAACAATAATAATAATAACAACAAAAATAATATTAATAGAAATCTCTAAAAACCTGAAATTTCTTCAAAAGAAAAAAAGAAAATATCCAATCATGCACACATACACTTGATCACAATAATTTCTTAAAGGTTACATTAAATGCATTAATTATGATTCTAATTTACAATTCTTTAATTACAACCTTTAATTGTTGCAAATGGATCAATGTTTAAAATCCTTAGTGGGTAAACGAAATAATGAACGAACGAATGCATTCATGAATGCATGAATAAACGAACGAACGAACCAACCAACCAACCGACCAACCAACCAATCAATCAATCAGCTAGCCAGGCAGCCAGCCAAACAAACACCCAACTATCCATCCAACCAACCAACCAACCAACCAACCAACCAACCAGCCTATCAGCCAGCCAACAAGCCACCCAATCAATCAATCAATTAATTAATCAATCAATCAATCAATCAATCAATCAATCAATCAATCAATCAATCAATCAATCAATCAATCAATTCTGATTAGAATGTCAGAGAAGATCTTTTTTTATCTGTCTTCATCTGAAACCCTCAATTCACATGTCAGAATTCTAGCTCTAAGCTATAAAACCATAGAAGGCTCTGATAAGAAACACAATATAAATAGATAAAGGTGTCTTTAAAACATCATGAAGAAGAAACTCTGCCACTTGTCTGTCTGGATTTGTGTGTTCTTCTCCAGGTACTGAATAATAGAGCCGGGCCAGACCTTGGCTTTCCTACACTGCTGGACAGACTTTAATTTATAGACCAATTTACAGGTTTCTGTAGCAGACAAGATCCAAAGATCCCTTCAATGCTGTTCTATTGCTGAAGTACTCATTCAGTCGCCGAAAAATTCCCTCTGACTCTGTGAAAACACACGCATCTTCAGTCAGGGCTCTTAAATAGATGATGGCTGGCAGACACAAGACAGAATACTTCAAATTAACAGAGAAAGGAAGGTAGAAGGGTTTGGGCAGAAATAGGACATGTCAGCTCTGTTCATCCAGACTATATATGCAAGTATTTATTTTATTAACTCATACATGTTTTGGATATAGCTGTCAAAAGCTGTTGCTTTTATATATTCATAAATTTTCCTTCAGCTTAGTTCCTTAATTCATCGGGGGTCACCACACGGGATGTACCGCCAACTTATTCAGCATATGTTTTACACAACAAATGCCCTTCCACCTGCAACCCAGTACAGGGAAACATCCATACACACACTTTCACTACGGCCAATTTAGTTAATTCAATTTACTTATAGCGCATGTCTTTGGACGGTGGGGGAAAGCAGAGCACCCGGAGGAAACCCACGCGAACATGGAGAGAACATGCAAACTCCACACAGAAGAGATGCACGGATCAGCTAAAATGTCACCCGAATCCGCGGCTTTATATTAATCATCCACCCGCCCGCACATATAGTTTTATCTGATATATGTATCCGCACCCAACTCGCACCCGATTGTCACTTTAAAAATTAAATTCTTTGTTTTAGGCATGATGATAGGTCACCGTGGATATTAACAGCAGATTCAGTGAGCTAATCTGCGCATCTCTGATAGTAAAATAACACGTAATTGTAAACATTTTTAAATTAACATTTATTTATAAAAACAAAAGTTTGTCTTTAGACAACATTTTCTTCATTTTCAAATATACAGAAAGTAAAAATAAGACATTTTAGCTTTTTACAGATACAGGAACAAGATGACATAAAGGGTGCCACTTCAGCCTAAACGGCAGCTATGTTATGTTTACTTGGCCTATTTCTTTGCACTGTGCAAAAACAGAACAGTGTCTACTGTGCCTAAATTTGGGCTATTCCGCCTCGCTTCGAAAACTCTGCCAGCTGCACTGAATGAGCATTTGCTCGCACTGCTTGTTGTAGGAATACGTGGAAATAAGCGATCTTGTTTCTCCTTGTTTCTCTTCTCATGACTCCTTTAACTGAAAGTTTGAACAGTATTCTTGCACTTCATCCATTATTTTGGGTGTCTCATCTTCTCATTCTGCAAAGCCCACTCTCTGCTTTTTTGCTGGTGCACTGCCATGCCCCACTACATCCACCTGTGACCCACCTGCAATTAATCATAATGTATTTTTTTATTACCCAACCCGCCCGACCCACATATCATCCGCAGCGCCCGCGGATATAACCAACACAGAAATGCCAACTGACCCAGCCAAGACTCAAACCAGTGAGCTTCTTGCTGTAAGGCAACACTGCTAACCGCTGAGCCACCATGTCACCGCTTTTATATTTGTTTATGTAATTATGTAATTACTAATTCCAGTTTCTTGGAGCTAGTGGATACTTTTCTAAATGAACAGACTTTTATTTGTAAGCATCTGGAATTCTGCAAAGCCATTCAATTTCCCTTTGCAACAATGCAAAAGGATTGCATTGCAAAAGGCTTTTTTTCACTTTATGGTTAAGTACGTAATGTATCCTTTTATGAACTGAATGTCAGGACAATATCGTTATTCTAAGTTAAAAGGAAATATCGGAAATCATCATCTACTTGCTCTCCATTAGTCAATGACATCACTGCGCATCTCTTTCTACTGAATCTAATAAAATAATAATGAAAAAACCTGCCACCTTTTCTTTAACGTTAAAAAGTATTTTAATATATTTTCATAAAAAAACTGTGAAGTCTTTAGAAAAAACCTAAAAAAAGAATTTATTTATTTTTTTTTTTGCTTTACTGATTATTGGCCAAAACAAAACAAAACAAAAATACACTCTACATGAAGTTGTATGGGGCAGCATGGTGGAAGACCGATGGTTTCAATAGTATCTGGATGCAGACATGATATTGCAAGCTGAGATTACATATCTCAGAGATGCAATGTCAGACATAATGCACTCAATGGAGCGAGTGACGTCACTGTGAGGGTTAGGTTTAGGGGTGGGGTTAGGTGTGGACATTAAAAAGCATTGCATGCAACTCAGATTGCAACTGCAAGTTTGCATCTAGACCTTTCTCGCTGGTTTGAGTCGAAACCGGGCCAGTTGCATTTCTGTGTCGAGTTTTCATCTTCTCCTTGGGTTTCCTCCGGGTGTTACGGTTTCCCTCACAGTCCAAAGACAAGCGCTATAAGTGAATAGGATGAACTAAATTGGCTGTAGTGTGTGAATGTGATAGTGTATAGATGTTTCCTGAGTTGCGGCTTGAAGGGCATCCGCTGCGTAAAACATATGCCAGAATATTTGGTGATTCATTCTGCTGTGGCGAACTCCGATAAATCAGAGACTAAGCCAAAGGAAAAGGTTGTAAGGTGCAGCAGAGAAAGAAAATATAATTTCAAAATATTATGAATATGAAAGATCCTAAAGAGATGCGTGAGTATTATTATGCTATAGAATTTATTATTTTATGATAAGACAGTGTTAGTCATCATGTCTTCTGGTGTGATTCTTCAGAATGTATTTGATGATAATAAATAGCATACATTTGTATATATCAAATCAAAACTACTATAAAAACATTAATGTTGTGTTAAACTGTTATCTCTGTTTAACATAAATGTTCTCTGTTGTTAATATCATGTTCCTTAATCTTCAGTAATCCTAATTCAGAAGTCATTTATAAAGATTATTAATAACAGAGCTGATAGAGATGTTTTTCTGCTTCATTTTTTGTGTGGAAACTGATAACTGAATCAGAATTTAATTAAGTGTATTTAAACATTTCCTTTTTTAAATATTTCACAAATGATGTTTAACAGAGCAAGGGAATTTTCACAGTATGTCTGATAATATTTTTTCTTCAGGAGAAAGTCTTATTTGTTTTATTTTAGCTAGAATAAAAGCAGTTTTAATTTTTTTAAAACCAATTTTAAGGTCAAAATTATTAGCCCCTTTAAGCTTTATATATTTTCGATAGTCTATAACAAACCATAGTTATATAAAAACTTGCCTAATTACCCTAACCTGCCTAGTTAAGTTAATTAACGTTGTTAGGTCTTTAAATGTCACTTTAAGCTGTATAGAAGAGTCTAGAAATATCTATTAAAATATGATTTACTGTCATCATGTCAAAGATAAAAAAAAATCAGTTATTAGAACTATTAGTTATTAGAGTTATTAAAAATATTATGTTTAGAAATGTGTTGAAAAAAAAAGTCTTCCCTCAATTAAACATAAATTGAGAAAAAATAAACAAGGGGGCTAATAATTCTGACTTCAACTGTACATACTTCAAGTGCCAAGTGTTTATACTATATATATACCAGCATATTAGAATGATTTCTAAAGGATTATGTGACATTGAAGACTGAATGATACTGGAAATATTGCCTTGAATCACAAAAATAAATGTTCATTTTTGAAATATAATAAACAGAAAACAGCTCTTTTACTCTTAAATAATATTTAAATAATATTTTTATGTATTTTAAGAAGCTTAATATTTTGCAATAAGCAATATTTTGTAATGTAATATGTAATAGTTTGTGTAAATGTATATGTAATATTTTGTAATATGTACTTGAATTCTACTTGGAAAAACATTTGTCGTTCTTTGTTTTATATATGTATATATAGGGGCGGCACAGTGGCTCAGTGGTTAGCACTGTCGCCTCACAGCAAAAAGGTCACTGGTTTGAATCCCGGCTGGGTCAGTTGGCATTTCTGTGTCGAGTTTGCATTTTCTCCCTGTGTTTATGTGGGTTTCCTCCAGGTGTCGGTTTCCACCACAGTTCAAAAACATGTGGTACAGGTGAACAGGGTTGTGTATGAGTGTGTGTAAATTCAAGAGTTTGTAAGTGTTTCCCAGTACAGGGTTGAGGCTGGAAGGGCATCCTCTGTGTAAAACATATGCTGGAATAGTTGGTGGTTCATTCCGCTGTGGCAACCCCTGATAAACAAGGGACTAAGCCGAAGGAAAATGAATGAATTAATGAAAGTTATATTGTGTTTGCAGAAGATCAAACTAACACAAAACCCTTACAGACACACACATACACACACACACACACGCACACACACAGGCATGCATACACACACAACATAATAAACAGCCATTGTTCTTACCACATAAACTTGTCAAACCTTCCTCATTTCACCCTCTCATATGTACACCAAAGTTTTTTTTCCTCCTCTCTCTATCTTCATGGGGCAGTTAATAAATACATCAAGATAAAAAGTGCTGTGCTATTAAAATGGAGCGAGATGAAATATGGATGAAGAGATGGAGCTTCAGGTGTGTCAGATGTGATTTAATATAGTTGTGGCTCGGGGAGGGTGAGATTACCGCAGGGACAGCGGACAGACAGCGTGTGGCTTTTGACCCGACGGAGTGGGAAAAGCACGTATAGTGCTGAGCAGAGCTGTATAGATCCACATGAGGGAGGAATGGATTTACTGATCAACACCCACATCAATCTGCCTGTACAGTCTGCATGTGTCAAGGAGAGAGAGAGAGAGAGAGAGAGAGAGAGAGAGAGAGAGAGGAAAGTCTGCTGTTTGCGGCTGCTTGTTCATGGATGTGAAAGCTTAATTAATGGATCATCTCTCTCTCTCTCTCTCTCTCTCTCTCTCTCTCTCTCTCTCTCTCTCTCTCTCTCTCTCTCTATTCAATTCAATTCAATTCAATTCAATTCAATTCAATTCAATTCAATTCAATTTAATTCTATTCAATTCAATTCAATTCAATTCAATTCAATTTAAAAGAGATTTCTTTACTGGCATGATTTGTCAAGTATTGCCAAAGCATTGCAGGTTAATGCAGGCTAATATGGAGGCAGATCAGTCTTAAAAAATAATACATTTACAAAATAAAATTCATACATGTGCAGTACAATACACATTTACAAAATCCAATATGTAAATTCAAAACACAATTCATAAATACAACACACAGTTTGTCAAATCACAAGTAAAAATCATAAATATTTTTACCAAATTAATTGGATTTGTGTAAATTATGAATTGTTTACGATTTGGATTTGTTTATTTTTGAATTGCGTTTTGAATTTACGAATTAGATTTGTGTATTTTTGAATTACGTTTTGAATTTACAAATTAGATTTGTGTATTTTTGAATCGTGTTTTAAAATTTCCGCATTGGATTTGTGTATTTATGAATCGTGTTTTGAACTTACGAATTGGATTTGTGGATTTATGAATCATGTTTAGAAATTACAAATTATATATCATGTTTTGAATTTATGAATTGGATTTTTTAAATGAGAATTGTGTTGTGGATGTATGAATCATATTTTCTAAACATTTTATTTTTGAGACTGATCAATAATAGTTTTAATAACTAATTTTATAATATTGACCTTAAAACTATTTTTATTCTAGCTAAAATTAAACAAATAAGACTACGCAAAAAAAAAAAAAGTTGGCATTTCTGTGTGGAGATTGCATGTTCTCCCGTGTTGGCGTGGGTTTCATCCAGATGCTCTGGTTTCCCCCACAGTACAAAGACATGCAGTATAGGTGAATTGAATAAACTAAATTGTCCCGAGCATATGAGTGTTAGTTTGAATGATTGTGTATGGGTGTTTCATAATACTGGGTGGCGACTGGAAGGGTATCTGCTGCATAAAACATATGCTAGAATAGTTGGCGCTTCATTGCACTGTGGCGACCTCTGAAATAGAGACTAAGCCAAAGAAAATTGAATGAATTTTATAAGAATGTCAAGAGTATTAAAAATTTTGAAAATTTGTGGATTTATAATAATATGTTGTGCTCTGTTAAAGATGGAGATCTATTATTCATAAAATGGCTCGAGCAAAATGTACATTTGTTAATTGGGTTTTTTAAAAGGTATAAAATAAAGTAGAATTAAAAAAATACTTTATCTCTCTCTCTCTCACTCTCTCTCTCTCCGTAATGATGTCAGATTCTAGGACCTCATTTACACCTGTAATGAACATCTGGCTGATCTGATCACTACTGCACTAAATACAAGTGTAAATGAGGTACAAAGTGTTCGGGATCTGAATGTGATCAAATCTATTTACAGTGTAAATGTTAAAAGTGTTCTAATTTTTTCCAGACAATTCACAAAACATGAACTCACTGTGTCAAAAAATGTGCTTCAATGTTTCAAATACATAAAAATGCTAAACAAACAGTTTTCAGATTGTTTTGAGTGTGACTCAAGCACATGAGAAAACATGCAATACCTCCTGAGACCTGGGCCATAAAGTATTCAGAATTTAGTATTTTTCTACAACCCCAAATCAGATTTTTTTTATTTACTTTGACTTGTATTTCATTGCAGACAAAATGAACACAACATATTTTATGTTTTGTCTTGTCAACTTCATTTCATTTGTAAATATAATATTTTTCTTCAAAAGTTTTTTTGTAAATTGCTTAAATAATGATAAGATTTTAAAAGATTTGATGTCAGCTGGTGATTGTGATTCTGATTTGGTACAAATGCAGCATCCAAGAGAGGTCTAGTTCTTTAGGAGCAAAGAAGGGGCGAGGAATGCCAGTTTGTCAATAAATATGTGAGAATATTATTGAAATAGTTTCTCTAAGAAATAAATAAAAAGGCATTTGGATATTTCACCTTCAACAGTGCACAACATAAGAGATTAAAGGAATTTCAATGCGTACAACCTGGATCTCCAATCCTTCAGGCGACACTGCATCAAGCGATATCACCAAATGGGCTCAGAACTGCTTTGGCAAACCTTTGTCAAGTACCACACTATGCAGATACATCCAAAATTGCCAGTAAAATCCATACTGTGCCAAAAGGAAGCCCTATGTTAACAGTGTCCAGAAGCACCGTTGACTTCTCGGGCTCTGTGGCATCTGGGATGGACCGTCACACAGCGGAAACATGTATTATGGCCAGATAAATCAGTATTTCAGGTATTTTTGGGGAGAAATGGATGCCGTGTGCTCTGGACCAAGGAACAACATCCAGACTGTTACAGCAACAAGTCCAAAAGCCATGGTCTGCAAAGGAAATTTTGAAGTGCAAAATGCGACAATGAAGAGCCCATACTGTTGCCCACCTTAAGACTTGTTCGCAGAAAGAATGGGACAAAATTACACCTAAAACACTTCATTACTTGGTGTCTTCAGTCCTTAAATGTCTTTTAAGTTTTGTGAAAAGGAATGGCAACATTAAAAAGTTGTAAATGCTTTCCTCTTCCAACTTTTTTGGAAATGTGTTGCAAGAACCAAAATTGGAATATGTGAAAAAAATAAAAAATTTAAATCATGAAAAACACATTAAATAATGTTTGTTGTATTGTCTGCGATGAAATAGGAATCAAATTACATTTAGAAATCACTGCTTTCTTTTATTTCTTTATGTTTTCCATACTGTCCCAACTTTTTACTGGTTTTGGGTTGTATGTCATTACATTGTTTAGAGCATAATTTTGGAAAAAAAAGAGAGGAAGAAAAAAAGTTCAGGACTTTTCCAAAAATTACATTAATATACATGGACTTAGAATTTTTGTTTTTACTTTATTTAGGTTTCAGGATTTTTATACCAAAATTTAAGGATTATTCTCAGCTAGGTTATGAATGATAGAACAAAAGGATCCGATGAGATGCAAATGGTCATGCATGTCTGTCAACCACATTTACATAGAAAAGCAAGAGAGTTGCTTTCTCTACACACGCGCACAATTAAACAGTTGTTGTCAACTGCACCTGCTGTTGTGGATGGACTCCAGTCAGTGCTATCATTTTTCATTACAGAGATTTCAGTTTAGAAGTTTACTGAATTTATGCACTATACTGTTTTCCTGTTGTCATGAGAGATTCGGGCTCAAACTTTTGGAAGAATATTTTATACTTTTTCATCACAAGTAGCTTTTCAGTTCTGTAGCTGATTGTGTCAAAACACTTCTGCCTGTTCAAAATTACCAGAAAGAGCAAGCACTGGGGATTTGTTGCTTGTTCCTGTTGTACCGTACCCGTATCAAACTATGACCCCAAAACTGAGAAACGTACCAAACCGTGACTTCAGTGTACTGTTTCACCCCTTATATGCATGTGTTTTCTTAAATTGCAGTGCATTTTACCTCTCTCGGCCACTACATACTGTTAACAACAGAAAAGGTAAACATTGGACCCTTTTCACAAGACTGTTATGACACGTTTAATGGTCATCATAATCTTAAATCCTTGAAAGTTTTTAATATTTAGATTTTTTAAAAAACATATGAACATTCATATGCATTTATGAATGTATTATATCGTCTTAACGCCAAGTTACAAAAAAATAAAAAATAAATTCCCACTTATGCGAGGTGTTTCTAATTCAGGGGTTATTCTCTCTCACACAATTTTTTTTCCGTTTTCTGAAAGTCCTGCTAACACCATTGTGGAGATTTTTTTATTATTTCAGCAAATAGGATTGTTTAAAAAAAATATTTGTTGTACTCTCCCATTCACTGCACTCTAAATTTACCCAACTATGACACCTTCCGCTACTAAGAAAGCCGGAAATGCGAAAAGGGTCTATACTAAATACTCCTGTTTGGTCTGAAAAGGGAATGAAGCTGTGGGAAAAGGACCTGGGTAAAGATCCAGAGTACGTGTAATGTAAGATTAAGATTATTTTAAGAATAAGATAGCATTTTCAGTAAATACTCTATCCCAATGAGCACCTTGATATCAAAATAACATCAAAAACTATCTAAAAACAAATTAAAATCAATTTGATGTCAATTGGCTACCTTGATGTCAACATTACATTAAATTGACATCTAACATTGGCATCAAAAAACACATCAAAAATCGACTTAGTGGTTGTCCTGTAACTGATTTTGAAGTGTTTTTTTCATCAAATGTTTGATGTTAATTTAATATGGTTTTTGCATGAATTGCTTTAAGATGAATAAAACTTTTTGGTGTTGCTATTTTGGTGGTCAAAGGTCATCAATGTGTTGATGTCAAATGGACATCAAGATATTGACATCAAATCAATTAGCATTTTTGACACGTTTTTTCAAATCATTTACACATCAAGTTACCCATCGGGTACCCACTGAGAAGTATTCCTTTATATGAAAGATGATGTGCTTAAATGACCGGAGATGCATTTTAGACACCTGTAAACAAGCCAAGAAGTTTAATCACATCTTCTCAAAGTCAACAGCTCAGCTTAACCTGTGTACGACCGATTTTTACCATATTGCTGTCCATGTCCTTGTTGTTACACAGTGTTTTGAAGATGGATTTTCCAGGACTTCTCAACATCCATCATTCACTTTCTCTCTCCCTTCTTCCTCTCTCTGTCAGTCTGTCTCTGCACGACCATCTCTATAATCTAACGCCATCCAAGAATGATAAATATATGGGCTTGTTTAGTGGTGTGTATGTGTGTGTGTGGTTTTGGCATGGGACAGGCGGGTTAAGAGGGATTGCAGAAGTGTCCTCTGTAAGTGCTGAGTCGTCATTATGCAGCATCTCTCTGCTGTCACACTTTTAACCCCATCATTAAAGGCGCTGTGTAATATATGCACAGAGCAGGTCAGAGTGGCAGTGTTAAAGCAGTCACTGAACGTTTGCTCTCCTTCTGCTGTGTCCTGTAGTTTTTTTTTTCCGTTTCCTACTGACATTAACCTGAATGTCTTCTTAAAGCACTTAAAGCCATGTTTTCACCCTGACAACCTGCTGAACAGATCTGGTTAGAGAGGCTTACATGTTATTCACAACCAAAAAGAGCATATAAAGGTCTGCAAAGCCCGCCTCACACTGCGATTTTTAATAATCTTAAATGATTGTAATATGTCAGACCAAATGAACATGATTCCTCAGTTGTCATAAGGTCAAACTGAATGACAATCAAGATGCGGCAAACTCAGTCAGAGTTTGATGTCATCTATCCACTATACAGTGTTGCCAGATGTACGATAATTGTTGTATTTGTATGATAATTTCTACCTCTTTACGATGTACGATCAATAATCAAAAAAATCGTATAGTGTACGATTATTTCAGAATTTTATGTCATTTAAAATGAATTTCATTAATCTTAGGGCTTCTATACTCATTGATATATAGCTACATCTTTTGTCTGCTGTCTGTGAGGAAAACATGAAGTTAAACATGTTTTCTATCTTATCTTACATTATATTTTCTCAGCCAATCAACGTGGACAATGGCTCTCTCTTATGAGTTAACATTCATGCCACATGCAGCCAAGCTTAAGTCAGTCGTTTTCAGGATGAGGTTGACGTTTTGAAAAAGTAGTGCTGAAAAGGAAAGTGAGAAGGACAGGGGAGTTTGCCCTTGATGTTCTTGTTTTTCCCTTTTCAAATGCATCATGTGAACGTGTATTCCAAAGTTAATCTCATCAAAACAAAGCCACTAAATCGGCTCATTACAGATACTCTAAATGGGCTCATGCACACCTCAGAGTATGTTAAAAATTCGGGAGGGTGCACTGCTTTCAAGCCAACCAGCACTATGTTGCTGTCCATGACAGCATCCAATTTGTACCCCAAAATTAATCCCTTAACATCTGGTGACCCACGCAGGATCGCGACTTGAACCTTTCCACTAAGGTACGCCTAGTTTTTTTTTTTTTTACGTATTATGGTAATTTGCACATTTTGTCAAAACACTATTTGTCTAGATAATAGATGTATACTCTCTGTTTGACTCATGTACGATAATTTTCCTCCAAATACGACAATTTTGAGGTTCTGGTACGATACTTTGACATTTCCAATCTGTCAACACTGCCACTATCCAGTGTTCTGACATGATACCTCACAGCAAACATTAACAATTTTAACAAATAAACAAATTTTCCCGCTGTGTTTTGAAGTTGTCGCCAGGCTAACTGCGTCATCTGATTCTGAGCTCTTATTGGTTCTTGAAATGATGCTCGTCACAATTGCAGTGACTGCAGGAATGAGTGTGAAATCTTTCGACACTGCCAGAACTTTGATCGCAATGACTATTAGGCAGCTGACAGACAACATGTCAAACCAATAATTAAAAATCACAGATTTATTGTGATATTTAGCCAATAATTGCTTATATTCTCATCAGTACTAATCAATCATCAGTAACCACAACAGATGACTTTGTTTTGCATAAACAGTAAGAATTATTAGCCCTTCCATGAATTGTTTTATTTTTCTTCTTAAAAAAGTTCCCAATTTTTATTTAGCAGAGCAAGGAATTTTTCAAAGTATTTCCTATAATTTTTTTTTCATCTGGAGAAAGTCTTGTTTGTTTTATTTTGACTAGAATAAAAACAGTTTTTAAATTTTCTAAAAACTATTTTAAGGTCAATATTATTAGCCCCCTTAAGCAATATTTTCCCAGATTGTCTACAGAACAAACCATTGTTATACAATGACTTGCCTAAATACCCTAACTTGCCTAAATAACCCAGTTAAGACTTTAAATGTCACTTTAAGCTGAATACTGGTACCTTGAGAAATATCTAGTAAAATATCATGTACTGTCATCATGGCAAAGATGAAAGAAATCAGTTATTATAAATGAGTTATTAAAATTATTATGTTTAGAAATGGGTGACACGGTGGCTCAGTGGTTAGCACTGTTGCCTCACCGCAAGAAGGTCGCTGGTTTTGGTTCCGACTAGGTCAGTTGGCATGTCTGTGTGGAGTTTGCATAAAAAAATATTATTTCTGTTAAACAGAAATTGGGAATAAAAATATACTGTGGGGATAATAATTCTGAAGGGCTAATAATTCTTATTTTAACTGTATGATTTTTTACTCTAAAAGGAGAGGTTGACTTCAATCAATCAAATCAACCAATAAATCGAACAATCATAAAATAATGATTCATAATATAAGTCACAGCACCCCACACTAAAAATATATATGCAAAACCAAATTATCTGTTGTGGTTACTGATGATACATTAAGGTCTTAATTATTGTTCAAGATGAAGACACTGAGATAAGAAACTCTGAATATTTATAGTGAGTTAGGAATCATTTGGTGAATCAATCTTAAGCTGATGCAGGACAATCATAAGCATGTGATCCTCCCGAAATTAGTTTATAAATAAACTTTACTTTGTGAACATCTTTAAATGTTTACAACAACAACACACCAATAATGATCTGTTAGCAAAACATATAGGAAATCAGTAGGACATGTATGTAAACTTTGTTCTGAGATTCGTCCGTTATTTGGGTGATGGAATTCTACATAAAGATCACACAAACTGAAGTGATTAAAAAGAAAGCTTTCTTTGTTCTTTAAAAAAAAAAAACATTTTTTTTTGTTTTATTTGTATCTACAAATAAAGATACACTTTACTGTTTTGAACAATGTGTTACTCTTTTCTCTATGACCAAAATGACTTATAGATTTTTATCAGTAAATGGTTATTATTGATATGATTAGTATATTTATTTTAAATTGTTTTTTTAAATATCCTTTTTAAATATGTTCAACTAAACTATATTTATTGCAGTAAAACAGTAATACTACGAAATATTTTAACATTTTAAAATGTAATTTATTTCTCTGACAGCAAAGCCATACGATCCTCCATAAATTATTATAATGTGCTGATTTATGCTGATTTGCTGCTCAGTAAATATGCTGCATTATACTCACAGTTAAAAAGATGGTTGTGCTGAGTAATAAATAAATGATCATTTTGTTTTTGATAAATAAATATACATACATACTGTGAATAAAATAAAATTAAATAAAATTAAATTAAATTAAATTAAATTAAATTAAATTAAATTAAATTAAATTAAATTAAATTAAATTAAATTAAATTAAATTAAATTATTTCAGGCTTCAAAAAAGTTATACTCACACCAACATTTTTTGATGAACAAATGCAAATACTTACTGTGAATAAAATAAAATAAAATAAAATAAAATAAAATAAAATAAAATAAAATAAAATAAAATAAAATAAAATAAAATAATTTTTGCTCCAAAAAAAGTTATACTCACACCAAGCTTTTTGACATTTCATGTTAATGTTTGGTTGTAAATAAATAAATAAACAAGCAAACACATACATACTGTGAATAAAGTAAAATAAAAATATTTCTTGCTCCAAAAAAGTTATACTCACACCAAACTTTTTGACATTTTTTAGTTAATGTTTGGTTGTAAAAACATAAATAGTTAAATGAATAAATAAATAAATAAATAAATAAATAAATAAATGAATGAATGAATGAATGAATGAATGAATGAATGAATGAATAAATAAATAAATAAATAAATAAATGAATAAATGAATGAATGAATGAATGAATGAATGAATAAACAATTAAAGGCTTTACCTACTTAACCTAATCACACACATAATTGTAAAAAGGGACAGTGACTGCATGCCAAATCTTCACAACACAATTTTATTTATTACCATGCTATTATCATGTTATTACTGTTTATTAGGCACCGTAAGCAGTGCTTGAACTGCGAAATAAAAAGTCAAGCATGCCTTTGAGTGAGTGGAACATTGAGCAGCTTTAAACCAGACCTCAGGCCTCAGTGGACATTCAGTTGGGCGTGAATGACCTGCCCTGACCCCCAATCCTCATAGGTGCACACACTAACTCACAGGAAGCGGTCTGTAATTCTATTTCCTGGACTCCGTGTCTGACTTTAATGTTGTATTTTAATGGCTGATCCTGACCCCGTGTCTTGACCTCATCTTCCTCTCTGCCATGACTCTTTCTCGTCTCAGTGCCACAGACCGGCATTTCCACACAGACAGGCTTCAACGGTCAACTACAAACACCAAACACACACAGCCATAAGTGCAATGGTCAATAAATAGGTTTTAGATCTATCTATCTATCTATCTATCTATCTATCTATCTATCTATCTATCTATCTATCTATCTATCTATCTATCTATCTATCTATCTATCTATCTATCTGTCTGTCTGTCTGTCTGTCTGTCTGTCTGTCTGTCTGTCTGTCTGTCTATCTGTCTATCTATCTATGGTGTTTAACAGCCAAATTATGCAACATTTAGGGCAACGTCTGTTTTTTATTTTTAAATATTTCATTACTTTACGTTATTTGTAAAACTCCAACTACTGATCAATTTTGCAATCTATCTAATTAATCAACTTTTTTGATTATTTATTTATTTATTTAGTTTTTGGAGTAACTGATTAATGCTTTTTCATTTGGTCAATAAACAATAGCTGTGAATTCTGCAGTTATATGAAAGTCATTCAAACATTTTCTCAGTTAAACAAATTACAAATATAAATAAAACATAAAAAATAATATAAAAAAGTCCATAAACAAAATTAAACCAATCAAAGAATCTACAGTATCCTTTTATTTGCCCAGTAAGTGTCTTACAGACAGTATAGGCTCATTCTAAAAACATAGCCCTATATATGTTTTTGGAGATCACGAATAATGTAGCCAGAGCTACGTATGACTGCATTACATTTTTAAAATGAACGCTACGGGGCGGTATGTTCCATTCCTTTTCATGCTTACCAGCTGACAGCTTATTTCCATATGGACGGCTTTCCCATTGTTACCAATTGGTCCAGTAGCTTGAGATGCAGAGAGGAGTTGACCACGACGATGGGGTTCGAGTCCAGTTAAGAACGGATCCAGAAAGCGGGTAAAACAAAAACAGAATCCTAAAAATAAAATAAACAAGTAAATAACTGGGTGAGAATGTTGTAAAATCTGAAAACATGGTAAAAACCAGGCGAGGGCTTTTGGATTTACGCGAGAACAGCAGGCGTGAATGGCACCCGTGAGAGAAATTTGAGATCTCAAAAAGCGTACACAGCAGCCTCTGGTGGATTTGCGAAAACAAAAACTGCAAAAAAGTAGCTCCTGGGACGTATTTGACGATCTCCAGTAATCTATAGACAGCTACGAACCTGGGATATACAGTATATGAGCCTGGGTTGCCTATAGAGAGTATTCCATTCCATTTATTTACAGATTCTTATTCGAACTACGTTACTTCATCTTTTACTCATAATTTTTCAACATTTTGTTGAGTTTAAACTGAAGTCATTTATTCTGTCTTGTATAAATAAAAATGTAACTGAAACTACCCAGGCTCATTCTGATTACATTACCCATTACTATATACAGTACATTTCTGAAGAGAGCAAAATATGTCCCAGGAGCTACTTTTTTGCAGTATTTGTTTTTGCGAACGTGCCAAAGCCTGCCGTGTATGCTTGTTCAGATCTCAAATTTCCTGCGCGAGTGCCGTTTGTGCCTGCTGTTCTCACGTAAATTCACTAGAGGTCGATGTCGACTGACTGACTGACAGAGTGATCATCTGTCCCACCCAACCGATAGTGTTTTCAAAAGCACAGATTGCTCAAGTTTGCTGAAGTATGGGGCAATCTACTGGGAAAACTGGTAACAGCGGAAAAGCTGTCCATACGGAGGTAAGCAGTCAGCCGGTAAGCAAGAAAGGGAATGGCCGCCATGCGTTTTAGAGACGAAATGCAGTCATACGTACCTCTGGCTAAATAATTTGCGATCTCCAGAAATGAATATAAGAGTACGTTCTCAGAATGAGCCTGTGTTGCAACTAAAACCACCAGTTGGTGGCAGCACCTATCTGTCATAATAAGTGATTCACTGAATCATTTATTGTATGATCATGTTCAAAATGCCTAATCCAATTAGAATCAAAGCAGGTAAGTAACTTATAGTTTTTTAGTCATGTAACCTGTGTTGAGACCTGGCAACCAAAACATTGGGCCGTAATACTGTAGCAGCTTACACTGGGATCTCCATAGGAATACAGCACAATCTGGTCAGATTTCCTTTTTATTTCAAGCTACAAATATTTGCATGTCAAAAGAACAAAAAAGGAGTGTGAACACAAACTAAAGATTTTGGTCACTTGTGATCTATTTACAGCACCCGCCACTGTATTTCAATCAATAAAAACCATCAAGTCTTTACAATTCACTATTGTTTGCATCAGTCTTGCAGAATCACTCAGCAATTCAGTCATTGGTGATGGTAGTATTAAAATGTGTGTCTGTTTTTATATTTGGTGTTTGTTTCATTTGGTTAGATGAATATTGGTTGGTAGGGAAACTCATTTATTTACTTCTGCTATTTAAACCTTTACTCTGCATTTTAATTTATACTTTATCTGCACTTAACTGCAAATTAGAACAGAAGCTGTAAAAAAAAAGCATACAAATAATACCGAAATAAACACTGTAAGTAATTTAGATCTTGATGGGTCAATAATACTGCCATTTGGAACAAATTCACAAAAATTCTTCAAAATCCATGCATCCTTGTTGGGTAGTATATCATATTGCACAGTAACTATCCAGCATTTTGACTAAAAAAAAAGATTCTCCTAGCATTTGGCAGGCAGTGGAAGATATCATTGTTTTGCCTGCCAGGGGAGCGTTCCCCTAATGGCGTGACGTCATGTGAAAGCCATAAATTGACAAAAAAAAACAAAACATATTCATCAAGAAAGAATGTTGCTTACAGTAGAGTTGCTCTGAGATGAACAATTGCTCTGCTCCCGTAAACCATTTTATAGCCAAAAGAGAGAGAGAGAGAGAGAGAGAGATAGAGAGAGAGAGAGAAAAAAAGAGAGAGAGAAAAAGAGAGAGAGAGGGATGGATTGTCTAAAATGTTATTCTTTTTTAGGTTGGAGAATGGTATGTGTGATTTATAATGCCTGATTATTAACATCACCAGTAGCCCAAGTAGAGTTCATTCAAAATTAATGCAAGTGCAATGAATCAACATATTCACATATTCAGATTTACAGTGCTAGCATAAATGAGCACACCCCTCACAGATCTCTCTTTTAAATTAGATTTTTATAAAGGAAATTTAAATTAGTCCGTACTAAAGACAAAACTGGAACTAATCTAATTAAAAAACAATCAAACAAACAAACAAACATACAAACAAACAAACAAAAAAAAACCCAACAACTTAGAATCACAGTCCAAAAACTAGTTCATTAAAATTAATATGATGAATTAAAAAACAAAAAGAATAAAGTTGTGTTGTAATTTTGTGGTTTGTATTTTTTTTTCTTGCAATAAATCATTTTAATTTAAATGTATTATAGTTCTATTCCTAAATATGTTAGCTGACCAAACTCTTATTTTAATAATACTCTTAGATTAATAAAGCTGTTTTGTTTAAACGAACTGTATTTACTGAAAAATTTCAGTATATGAAAACTGAAAAACATATACGTTTTCAAAAGGGACTCATTTATGCTGAGTACAGTATGTAGTCGACTTTATACTTTGTTAATGCATCATTCCAGCCCTAATTGACTGACATAAAATATTTATGAATGAACAGCAACAGACTGATTAAATGAGACACTGTAAAAAAGCGATTACTTGACTTTACGTAAAAAAGTAAACCCGTTGCCTTAAAATTATAAAGTAAACGAACTATGTGCATAAACACAAAAAAATATATTAAGCCAACTTAAAGATTCCAAGTTACAAAGGGTTTACTCACTTTTTTTAAGCAATGTCAACTTGTTGCTTATAAGGCATTGGGTTTACCCACTTTTATAAGTGAAGTAACATTTTTAAATAATTACTTTTTATGGTGTAGATAGATAGATAGATAGATAGATAGATAGATAGATAGATAGATAGATAGATAGATAGATAGATAGATAGATAGATAGATAGATAGATAGATAGATAGATAGTCAGATAGATAGATAGATAGATAGACAGACAGACAGACAGACAGACAGACAGACAGACAGACAGACAGACAGACAGACAGACAGACAGATAGATAGATAGATAGATAGATAGATAGATAGATAGATAGATAGATAGATAGATAGATAGATAGATAGATAGATAGATAGATACTTAGACACTTAGATAGATAGTGAGATACCTCTGACTGAGATCTAACCTAATGAGGATAGATAGATAGATAGATAGATAGATAGATAGATAGATAGATAGATAGATAGATAGATAGATAGATAGATAGATAGATAGATAGATAGATAGATAGATAGATAGATAGATAGTATTTATTGAAGAAGAAACATATTGTAAATAAATCTGCTGCTTTGGATTCTTACATCCTTTACTGTCTTTAAGGACTTATATTTTCAACAGTATACTTTGACCAATCTCACAAATATAAGTAAAAAGTTTGCAAGTAAAAACAAGCTCATAAGAACAAACCTGTAATATCTACTGTATAATGTTTTTTTGGACTTCTACTACTGGGATGTTGTGATGTAGAAACTGCTGCAGCTCAAAACAAAAGCACAATAGCAGAGTTAAAGTCCCGGAGAACATGAACACTGGGAGCACCAATCCTCCAAACTTGATTTTCATGCTCTGCCTTGGGCTTTAACCAAACCGCCGCTCCGAATAATTTTCCGCCTACTCGGACTGAAAGGTCCGCCTGGCACAGTGGCCCAGACGAATTCCTCAGGTTGCCGTTGTCAAGGACGGCAGGATATGTTTTAATCCAGCCCGCTTCCCATATCTCATTGCGCTGGCTATTCATTAATAATGTGTTTTAATTAGCTATTAGTTAACATGTTCCTAGTGTCAGAGATATGACGAGGGAGTCCCAGTGGGGGGCATGGGGGGTGTGGGGATGAGGCCTGTCTCTCTCGCGACTTCCTTTTCTCTTCGTAGAACAATTACGCCGGAGTGCTATTACACATATCGCTGCCTTATTAATGGCTGCTCACTTGTGAGGCAAATCATTGTACAGCTAGACAATGAATGGAGAAGACCTCCACCATGACACACAAACACGCACACATCCATACACATCCCCTTCCCCCCGTGGAGTCCTATTGTGTTCTATCACTCTTACATACACACACAAACACACACACACACACAATCGGAGACAGGCTGTAGGAATTACATACCACACTGGGAAAGGGAGAAGGAGAAAAAAAGGGAAAGAGAGAGAGAGAGAGAGAGAGAGAGAGAGAGAGAGAGAGATTAGAGCTAATTAGCATGAACAATAACAACAAACAAACAGTAAGAGAGTGTGGGTCAGTGGGAGTCTTACAATGACGCTCTTAATTAGGATTGTTTACCAAGTGACACGGTTCATTTTCAATACACAGGGGCCCAACTACCGTATACCAACACATGGTACAGTATAAACACTCACTGTACCTACAGGAGCACACAGCCGAATTACACATAGCGATAAACACACCTAAGGAGACATTTTGGTAATTAAAATAATAATAATAACAGTACTTATAAAGGTCTGGAATGATTAATATGCAAATTTATGGATCAGAAATTTGTCCACTAATAACCACATTTGTGGGTAGACTAGTTAGGGACTAATATGCTATTGTAAGGCACTGAGTTTTGTCAGGCAAAGCTCATTGGAACGTGTCCTGGTCAGTTTAGTTGTATAAACATACAGTAAGGTATATAAATACTTGGACATTGACACAATTCTAACATTTTTGGCTCTATACACCAAAACAATGGTTTTGTAATGAAACAAAGATGTGCTTTAACTGCAGACTGTCAGCTTTAGTTTGAGAGTATTTACATTCAAATCAGGTGAACGCCGTAGGAATTACAACAGTTTGCATATGTGCCTCCCACTTGTTAAGGGACCAAAAGTAATTGAACAATTGGCTTCTCAGCTGTTCCATGGCCAGGTGTGTGTTATTCTCTCATTATCCAAATTACAATGAGTAGATAAAAGGTCCAGAGTTCATTTCAAGTGTGCTATTTGCATTCTGGAATCTGTTATTCTTAAGATGAGATACAAAAAGCTGTCACTATCAGTCAAGCAAGCCATCATTAGGCTGAAAAAACAAAACAAACCCAATCAGAGAGATAGCAAAAACATTAGATGTGGTCAAAACAACTGTTTGGAACATTTTTAAAAGAAAGAACGCACCAGTGAGCTCAGCAACACCAAAAGACCCGGAAGACCACAGAAAATAACTGGTGGATGGCTAAAAAAATCTTTCGCTGGTGAAAAAAAAACACCCTTCACAACAGTTGGTCAGATCGAGAACACTTTCCAGGAGGTAGGTGTATGTGTGTCAGAGTCAACAATTAAGAGAAGACTACACCAGAGTGAACAGAGGGTTCACCACAAGATGTAAACCATTGGTTCCTCAAGAACAGGAAGGCCAGATTAAAAAAAGCCTTCACAAATCTGGAACAACATCCTATGGACAGACGAGACCAAGATCAACTTGTACCAGAGTGATGGGAAGAGAAGAGAAAGGAAAAGGAAAGGAACTGCTCATGATCCTAAGCAGTGAAGCATGGTGGTAGTAGTGACATAACATGGGCATGTATGGCTGTCAATGGAACTGGTTCTCTTGTATTTATTGATGATGTGACTGCTGACAAAAGCAGCCGGATGTGTTTCAGGCAATATTTTCTGCTCATATTAAGCCAAATACTTCAGAACTCATTGGACTACGCTTCACAGTGCAGATGGAGAATGACAACCAAAGAGTTTTTGAAGTGAAAGAAGTGGAATGTTACGCATGTTACGTCAATCACCTCACCTGAATATGATTGAGCATGCATTTCACTTGCTGAAGATAAAACTGAAGGGAAAATGCCATAAGAACAAGCAGGAAATGAAGACAGTTGCTGTAGAGGCCTGGCAAAGCACAACCAGGAATGAAACCCAGTGTCTGGTGACTTCAGACTGTAACTGACTGCAAAGGATTTGCAACCAAGTATTAAAAAGTGAAAGTTTGAATTATCATTATTATTCTGTCCAATTACTTTTGGTCCCTTAACAAGTGGGAGGCACACATGCAAACTGTTGTAATTCCCACACCTTTCATATGTATATACCCTTAAATTAAAGCTGACAGTCTGCAGTTAAAGCACATCTTGTTTGTTTCATTTCAAATCCATTGTGCTGGTGTATAGAGCCAAAAATATAAGCAATGTTTTGGTGTCCAAATATTTATGGACTTAACTGTATGTAAAGTAGTAATAATGTAATGTAAGCCAAAAAAGGCCTTACCATGGCTTAATAATAGCATACAAGTCCATAACTAGTAGCTAACAAACACTATTATTATAGTTGTTAATAAGGATGTGATTTCTAATACCTCAAATGAGGTTTTAGGAAGTGTTCCTTTAGCACATTATTATTGTTTAAAAGGTTGACTGCATTCACATTTACATTTATTCATTTAGCAGACACTTTAATCCACAGCGACACACCAAAGAAGAAAAATGGAAACTTCAAATGACTAGAAAGCAGTAGATACCATGAAGTTAGTTTAGCAGTTGTATTATTAAGTACTTGTATCAGATTGGTATAGGTTGTTTTCACATGACGTCACTGATGACGCGCAAAATTCAGATGGAGGACAGAAAGTGATTCTTCTACATAGGAATCGCTATCAGAACATCAAAATGTTTCAGTTTTATGTTGTTTATAATTGTTTAAATTGGCCAATATAAGAAATGCCAAACAGCTTTTGTAGACTTCCAAAAGATTTTGCTCATAAAGGGGAGAAAGCTCAAGAAACTGGCTGAATAATGCAAGAAAATGTGGCATGTAATCAACATTTATTTAATACATCCATGTGTAACTTTTATGAATGACAAAATTCATTTGACAGCACCAATAAAGATTATACAGGCCTCGCCATGTCCAGGAGTAATATCCAGGAGAATATCCAGGAGAATAAGTAACTTATCCTGTGAAGTAATCGCTGCAATGAAATCTCTGTCTTGTTTTGCAATGATCCAAGTCTTTACTGGCGTTCCGGTGGACTAAAAAACCGTAACATTAATGTCTATTTTACACAGAAACAAAAAGCAGAAGCAAGCTTAAAGCAAGGGCACAAAACTTGTGATGTTTTTTTATTTATATTTATTTAAAAATGTGTGTAAAATAGGAAAAAAGCCTGTAATAATTATATATATATATATATATATATATATATATATATATATATATATATATATATATATATATATATATATATATATATATATATATATATATAAAAAATTATGTGGTGAAATTATGCTGGCACAAGTTACTTTTTTTTTCTAAAAACTGTGAACACTATAAAGCATGGTGGAAATGGTTTAAAATACAGCCAGAATTATTCTGTGATGCATGTCCACTGTTGCACATTGTAGGTGCACAAATACAATAATCTAATGAGAGCATGAAAAGTGAGTTTTAATACAGTGTTTCTCAATCATGTTCCTGGAAGACCACCAAAACTGCATGTTTTGGATGTCACCTTTGTCTGTCACACCCATTACAGGTCTTTCAGTCTCTGCTAATGAGCTGATGATCAGAATCAGGTGTGTTTGGCTAAGGAGACATGGAAAATTGGCAGAGTTGGTGGTCCTCCAGGAATGTGGTTGAGAAACACGGTTTTAATAGACCCAGTGGTAAACGTAGTCACAGTAAAATACATTTAAAAAAGTCTATTGATTATAAGTTCAATATGAATTAAATTTCAAGTAAACATATCACTTAATTGTGATCTAAAACAATATTAATTTTGACAGCAAATTCTGATTTAGTTTTAGTCTTTTGACTAAAATTAAATATTAGTTTTAGTGATATTTTAGTCTTCTGAATTATTTTACTTTTAGTCTTGTTTTAGTCGACTAAATTTAATAATATTCTAGTTGACTAAATCTACTCTACTCTTATGACGATGTAATTGCATTCCGAGTCCACGGTGGATCAGTTACTTTCAAATGTGTGTGTGGCTCAGGATATTTTTCAAAAATCATCCCACAATCACATTCTCGTATCATTTTTATTAGTTACAAAAATATCAGTATATTTTTGATTATAGGTGTAGTCATCATCACAATTTTTATCTAGTTTTTGTTGTTTATCACAATTATAACGAAAATTTGCCGTCAACAAAATTAACACTGATCTAAAATGATGTCAGGTAAGTAACATGTAGAATCTGTTTGCCTGAAATATCAAGAAGTGGTTTGTTGTCCAAAAACTTGAGGAGACAGTTTGAGGGCACAACACGAGAAAAGCATAAAAAGTTTGTAAACAAATTTAATCACCAAAACTTTATTTTCAGTTGCAGACTTTGACAATCCTTTAATTTCAGTTATTTTGGTTGTGCATCGGTATAAGAAACACCCATGTGAAATTATTCATAAAACCTCCATATGCCCAGAAAAATGACAGGCGTGCAGCATCAGAGCTCCAATCTTCCACCGAAACCCCAGAGGTTTGACGCTTTGCAGAGGTCACTCAAAACAGGGGCAAAAATCAAAGTGATTAAGGGCCCGAGGATCAATAAAGGCTTTATATTAGATTTGCTCAGCCTTGCTGAATAACACACTGTCAGCAGAAAGAGGGTGAACCAGTTTTAAATGAAGTGATATGCAGCAGGCATGTGGAGATTGGACTTTATAAATCTTTAAAGATTCATGTGCAGTGAGGAAGAGGAGGAGGGAACTTTTGTGCACAGCTCAGAGAACACATTTCATAGCTATGACCAATAAGGTAGACTTATGCTGATTATGAAATATGTATATATATATATATATATATA
This sequence comes from Danio aesculapii, assembly GCF_903798145.1. Taxonomy (NCBI): domain Eukaryota; kingdom Metazoa; phylum Chordata; class Actinopteri; order Cypriniformes; family Danionidae; genus Danio; species Danio aesculapii. Next base: position 17,567,159 of record NC_079440.1, on the reverse strand, counting down.
TATATATATATATATATATATATATATATATATATATATATATATATATATATATATATTCATGACTAATGCCACGGTCACACTAGAGTTTGAGCGTGCAAAATTCTGTCGTATGATGCTGCGAAAAGTGGCGGGATTCAATGAGATGATCAGACAATAAAAAAAAGCAAGCGGTTGGTCTGTATTTTAAATTTCTGTACAGAGAGGTCATGTTTTGATCTTCTATTGGTCTCAGACAATCACGTGATGCAATTTCGCAGGTTCACCAAGCTTCAACTTTGCAACGCAGTTAACTGCGAAACTTGTCACATGAGCTTGTGTATGAATGGAGGTCTATGAAGAAAAAAAATTGCAGTGTGACAGCAGCTTAATATTGTATATGTCAATATGATACAAATTACAACAAAGACATCTAGGGTTTGTTAACGCGATGCACTGTCATAAAAAAAGGTACAAAAGCTGTCACTTGAGTATTAGCTTTCACCTAATATGTACCCTTAGGGCAGTGTTCCTCAACCATGTTCCTGGAGAACCACCAACACTGCATGATTTGGATGTCTCTTTTGTCTGTCACACCCATTACAGGTCTTTCAGTCTCTGCTAATGAGCTGATGATCTGAATCAGGTGTGTTTGGTTAAGGAGACACATAAAATGTGCAGAGCTAGTGGTCCCAGCCCAGGAACGTGGTTGAGAAACACTGCCTTATGCTCTGTTCACACCAGACGCGGCACACACGGATAATTCTGGTAAACAATTAAACACGGATAAATAGACGCATGAACATTTTGAGTTTACTCGCTTCATTCGTGCTTAAAATTCCCTTCACAATAGACGTGAATTTGCGTCATGGGCAGGGCTGCTGTCTGTTCTGTGACTCTAGCTTAATTGCTAAATGGCTAACATGGGTTTTATTGAGAGAATAGCTGTGTTTATGTGTTTTATGAAGTCTGTGTCTGAGTCCACTAGATCCTTTCAGAGATGCACCCAGCTCTGTGAGTTTATCAACTCCCACAGAAACTATACCTAGGTGATGGAAGCTTTCAGCGGTGCTTCCGACTGAGCTGAGCCCAGTTTGATGAACTGTTGTCCGGTGTCGGCAGGAGAATTTTTCCCTGAGACACCAACAACAGGCATTACGTCACGCCCCTACAAGACACGCCCCTCCAAGACAAAGCTCCTGACTGGTTAACATGGCGCGAATGTCCGCTAAAGTTCAGATTTTTTCCAGATATGCACATTAAGCGCACCAATCGCACAAAACAATCAACTCATGCTGCTTCATTCGCGCGAATCGCGTTGCCTCATTTGCGCGTATCGCTTCGCAGGATATCTGTTCGCGTCTTTGCATTGACTTAACATGTAAATCACTCACGCTTGATGCTTCTTCCGCGTCTGGTGTGAACGCAGCATTAGGGTACACTATGGAGCCATTAGTTAGAAATATATCTTTAAGGTACCAATGTGACCCTATAAGTACAAAAATCTACCTGGGAGTGTGGTAGGAATTTTTTATTGGTGACCATTATTGTTTTTCACCAAACTATCAATCTGCTTTCTTCCCTAAAGACTCACATCATATGATGAATGCATTGTTGTTTAAAAGTTTGGGGCCAGTAAGACTTTATAAATGTTTTTGAAAGAAATCTCTTTTGCTTATAATAATTATTAAATGCTAGACAAATTTTTTCCTTATTATTTCATGTTAATAAATAATTTAACGAACAGTAATTAATTGACATTAACTTATTGTAAACTGTGACCCTAAAAAATAATAAGCAAATTAAGCAAATCTATAAATAAAATTTTAATTTGTACAGAAGAAATATTTAGGGTCAGTAAATTTTCTGAATCCATTTACTATTAGTATTACTATTATTATTTACTGTTATTTTTATTGTTCTAACAATGAAGCATAAATTAGTGTCTGTCTGTTATTAAAACAAAACAAACCAAAATAAATCTGGTACACACTACTTTAAGGTGCCCTTAAAGGCTGAGTAAATTAATTAACTACATGTACTTACTTAAGGTTGGGGTTAGAAGTTATGTTTAGGGTTAGTTGTATGTTATTATGTGAAATTAATGTAGTTACTTTAGTAAGTACACGAAGCATGTGTTATAAGAACCTGTCAATGAATTGATATAAGAACCTGTTGTGAATTGTTAACAAAATCTAATGTTTACTCAACAATAAACTGGTGAAGCTTAACTGATCACTGCTGTGATGTGTGATGAATAGAGGGTTGCAACTAATTAAAGTAAAATAAAAATGTTATTAATTACTTATCCTCATGTCAATCCAAGGTGCGACGCGGTGGCGCAGTGGGTAGTGTTGTCGCCTCATAGCAAAAAGGTCGCTGGTTTGAGCCTCGGGTGGCTCAGTTGGCATTTCTGTGCGGGGTTTGCATGTTCTCCCCGCATTTGCGTTGGTTTCCTCCGGGTGCTCCGGTTTCCCCCATAAGTCCAAAAACATGCGGTACAGGTGAATTGGGTAAGCTAAAATTGTCCATAGTGTATGTGTGTGAATTGCAGCTGGAAGGGCATCCGCTGCGTGAAACATATGCTGGATAAGTTGGCGGTTCATTCCGCTTTGGCGACCCCAGATTAATAAAGGGACTAAGCCGAAAAGAACATGAATGAATGTCAATCCAAACCATTGAGGCTTTCAGTCTTCAGAATGCAAGTTAAGCTATTTTAGACAATATTTTTGTGAATTCTGAGTGCTTTCTCCTCCTCCATAGACAGCAAAGGATCAGAAAGGTATAAAAAACATTGTTTAACTGTTTTTTTCCTCAGTGTCAGTATATTGCGCATATTCACAATTATCGTAACTTGATAATATTCTGATTTAACCACTGAAGTCATTTTAGATGTTTTTTGATCAGGAACCTTGCTGTCTATGGAGGATGAGGGAGCTCTCGGATTTCACCTAAAATATTGAACACAGGTTCATTCTGAAAACGTAGCCCTACACACGTTTCTGGAGATCACAAATTATGTAGCCAAAAGTACATATGGCTGCATTTCCTTTTTAAAAAGAACGCTATGTGGCGGTATGACACCGTTCCTTTTAGTGCTTACCAGCTAACCACTTGCTTCCATATGGACAGCTTTCCCGCTCTTACCAGTTTGTCCAGTTAGCTTGGCTTGTACGTAGATGGACTTGAGACGCAGAGAGGAGATAACCACAGCGACGGGTTTCGAGTCTGGTGAAGAACGGTTCCAGAAAGTAGATAAGACAAAAACAGAATCCAAAAAATAAAATAAATGAGTAAATAATGGTGAGAATGTGGTAAAACATGGTAAAAATCTGATGAGAACTTTTTATTTTTCTGGATCGCTTTTTAAATTTGTCAGTTGGGTTTAGGGAATTGGGTGGGCGGGTCAATCTCTGCTTTTTAAAATACTATTGATTGGGTTTAGGAAAGGAGGAGGGTGGGTCAGTTGATCGGTCAAATAGTCAGTCAACAGCGTCCTCTGGTGGATTTACAAACTGCAGGCACGAATGGCAAAAAAATTGAGATCTCAAAAAGTATTTGGAGAAGTACATTTTCAGAATGAGCCTGGGCTGCAACTATCCTTAGTGTTTGGGTGAACTAAAACTTTTCATATTACATTTCACATTACAACTAATACATTTTTAGTATTAAAATCATCACTAAAATAACATAAAGCAAACACATCCTCTTAGTAAATCCTGCACTATTCGCTGTATTGCCAGTAAGTGTTCCGTAACACCAAAGAGACAATGTTTTCAGTGTGTTCTTTAATGTTCGGAAGTATAAATGGAGAGAATAGTCTTTTTGAAGACCGCATAGTGTCTGAGAGCAGTGTGAAAGAGTTGCTGAAAATCCTCATAAGAAAAGAAAGAAAAAGCCGCACATGCTAGCAAAGGCGAAGAGCAAGGGTCACAATAAAGGCATGTACTCAGAGACCAGATGAAAACGTTCTCCTCTCGCCATGCGTTGTTTTACAGTGTTGCTGGTGGATGTGAGCTGGTAATGGCAGGCGCTTTGATGTGATCTAATCTACAGGCATAAAGGAGACTGAGCTCTGTTTACGCCTGCGATCAGAATTATACAATCAATTACTGCCCCCCGCCGTGGCCAAAATGAGCAGGCCCAAAAGACAGGGGGAATTGGTTAAATGTTATTGTTGAGGAGACCATTATCCAACAATCGGGGTGGTTAATTCAGGAAAATGACATTCATTAAAAGATGAGGCCAGGATCAGGAAGAGGCAGCGATGAGGATGACCCTCCATTCATGACACGTCTTTGTGAGTGTCTCTCTTTCCCACAATGACACACACGCACACCCACCCACACATTATATCTTCATCGTTGCTTTTTCCAGCTTGATAACAAGGATTGGAAAGAAGTTGTTTTTGTTGCTTTACAATATATAACAACAAGATTGTTTCCAGGTTCACCATCAACAAAGTTGTTTCAATATATTTACCATCTTGTTTTAAACCCCACACATTGGAGCACGTCGTTTGAATAGTTTTGCGAGTTTGTTGCAAGAAAACACCCACTGCTATGATTGACTAACAGTTTTTGGATATGTTAAAAGTCTTAAACATTTAAAAAGGCAGTAGTGCCGCGTCTGTGATGTGACTTTGCCAGTTCCTATTTAGCTGGGAACTTTCAGTCTTCCTGAAAACTGTGCCTGTGCCAAATTTTGCCTTGTTAGTAAATGGATCAGTGAAAACAGTTTCGAAATTGACATTGTGGGATATTTTTTTTAAGACATGTTCATTAAAAATTGCAGGTGCCTCAGGCCTGGTTTATACTCAATGTGTCCGCTACTTTTTTTTTTTTTTTTTTTCAGGGTCTGCAGGTTGCAATGTCCCAAATTTTTATTGCCAATCTTAACCAATTGTAATCGTTTGTTTTTAGTTTGATTTGTAATTTTCTCAACCAATCGCAGAGCCCGGGTGACTAGAGCGAATGCTCTGACTTGAACCTTCCCCCCCCTCCCCCGGTCCCGCGTCTGCTAGTTTGCTTGAGTGTGCACATCGAATGCGAATGAAAAACACCCACACACTCATTCACACACATACACTACAGGCAAATTAGTTAATTCAATTCACCTATCCCGCATGTCTTTGGACTGTTGGGGAAACCGGAGCACCTGGAGGAAACCTATGTGAACATGGGGAGAACAAATGCCAACGGACCCAGCCAGGACTCGAACCAGCGACCTTCTTGCTGTGAGGTGACAGCGGTAACCACTGATCCACCATGTCACCCTTTATTTATTTCTTTTATTTTAATTTTTAGAATCGCGCATGCACACTGTAGATGTATCCCATAGCAAGCTACCAGCAGGATTACAACTGGACTGGGTTTCGAAGGTCACATCTTTGAGTTTGAACATTTAGCTTCCTTCTCACAAATATGATCACTCGCATACAACAGACGTACACTTTCTTCTAAGAAAGCTTTTAGCAAGAATGAAAAAGGGAGTGTTTGTGATTCCTTCCTGTTTTGAGGCTGTAGAGAGTGAATGCAGCTCACTAGACCCATCTAAATGTTTCTCGTCAGATCTGCACCTCACTGAACAAAAAAATATATAAAAACAACAATCACCTCGGCTTTTCGACAAAGCCTTTCCTCCTTCACAGAATCCATGGTGCAAAATGATCTTTGCATAAATAAACATCAACCACGCAGAGGAACACATGACATGCGAATGTGCTACTGCAGCATAAAAGCATAAATCTGACATCACGACATCTTTCTGACGAGTTCTGTGCAATATGTGATTAACAGACGATTCGGTTATTCATTCATGTTGCTGACACAGCGATGCATTTTTTTGTCATCTACAGAAGTTCAGAGTTTTCAGAGACATGTGCCAAGCTAGTGTAAGTCATGTCATGCTCAGAGCATATGCAACCGACCTGCTAGCAAATGCTCTGGCGTAGGTTTGTGGGTTGCATTAAGCTCCTGATTGAGAAACGGTTGTTATTTCTTCCTCAGTGCTCACATGTTGTGTCTGCATCAGCATGGGGCTGCAGCACTATCTCCTGCGCTAAATGAGCTGCTGGGTGGGAGGAACCTGCTTTCATCCTTGTCTTTCTGTCTGCGTCGGTCTGTCAGTCTCTCTGAGCAGGTCGGACCTTGCTTTGCCTCATTTCTCAGTGTGAGGTTTATTTGTCATCATGCACTCAGAGATAGGGTCACATCTTCTGTTCGGCATCTTCTGTGTTGTACGCAATAAGCCTGACACAGCAGACCTTCAGAAAGAAGCAAAAGAAGAAGAGGAAGAAAAGAAGGATGGAGAAGAGATCATAATAAACAGGAGACGGAAAAAGAGAATTAGAATGTACAGAGAAGGAAAAAGGCTCAAATTTCATTCTTTCTGTCTGTCTTGCTTTTCTTCATATCTGCTTTCTTTGGCCATTTCCTTCTTTCCTGATGATCTTTTTTCGTTTCTTCCTACAGTATCTAACTTATCTCTTTTTCTTTACTTCTATATCTTCCTTGCTTCAGTTCCTTCCACTGTATTTCCCTATATTCTTTCTTTCTTTCTTTCTGATCCCATTTCCCTGTCTTCCTTTCATCACTTCTATTTTACTTTTTTCTTCTTATCTGCCTTCCATTCAATCGTTTTCCTTCCTTCTTTCTGTCCTTCTGTTAATTTCACCTTTCGTAGCCACACCCATTTCTTTCTATACTGTATATTCCCCTTTCCTGCCAATACCATCCATCTATCCATCCATCCATCCATCCATATATTTATCCACCCATTCATCCATCATACACTTATTTCCTATGTATATTCCTTTATTTGTACAGTACATCTCTCTAATGACCTGCCTTAATTTGTCATACTTTGACAAATCCCTCCCTCTCATTTTTTGTTCATTCAGTTTTCTTTCTTTCTTTTATTTTTTCTCATTCTTTTTCAAAATGTCTTTTAATATCATCTATCCATCTATCCATTCACCCACCCATCTATCCATCCATCCATCCATCCACCCATCCATCCATCCATCCATCCATCCATCCATCCATCCATCCAATTCTTGTTTTTTTCCATCTTCCTTCATTTTCTATTTTCATCTTTTCTTTACATCTAGCATCATTTTCCATCCTATCTGCCATCCACCCATTCATCTATCATCCATTCATCCATCCATCCATCCATCCATCCATTTAATTCTTTAATTTTTTCTATCTTCCTTTCTTCATTTTCATTTTCATCCATGCATTTAATTCTTCCCTCTTTCCTTAAATCATCCTTAATTCCTTTCGGTCTGATTTTTCCTGCCTTCCGTTCCTTATTGTCTAGCTTTCTTTTTCCTTCATATCTGCCTTCTATCCATTCACCACCCATCCATAATCTATCCATCCATCCATCCATGCACTTGATTCTTCCTTTTTTCCATAAATCTTCCTTAAATTCTTTCAATTAGATTTTTTTCTAACTAGCATTCCTTTTCTTTTCTACTGTATCTAACTTCTATCCACCCATCCATCCATCCATCCATCCATCCAATTCTTCCATTTTCCCTATTATTTTCTTCATTTCCCTTTTTAATATTTTCTTTATATCTAGCATCACTTTCCTTCCTATCTGCCTTCCATCCATCCATCCATCCATCCATCCATTGAATCCAACTATTCATCCATCCACCCACCCATCCATCCATTCGTACATCCATCCATCCATCCATCCATCCATCCATTTCTTTCATTTTTGTCATCTTCCTTCCTTAATTTTCCTTTTTTTTTTTACATTTTCTATATATCTAGCATCATTTGCTTTTTTCTGCCATCCATCCATCCATTCATGCATCCATCCATCCAGCCATCCATCCATCCATCCATTTGATTCTTCCCTTTTCCCTAAAACTTCTTTAATTCCTTTCAGTCTGACTTTTTACTGTCTTCCTTTCTTTATAGCAAACATCCCTTTTCCTTTCTATCTACCTTCCATCCACCCATCTATCTATTCATCCATCCATCCATCCATCTAATTCTTCCATTTTCCCCTCTTCCTTACTTCATTCCCCATTTTCATCTTTTCTTTATATCTAGCATAATTTCCCTTCCTATCTGCCTTCCATCCATCCATCCATTGGATTCTTCCTTTTTTCCATAAATCTTTCTTACTTCCTTTCATTCTGTTTTTGTTCTATCTTCCTTTCTTTATATGTAGCTTTCTTTTTCCCTTATTTATGCCTCCCATCCATTCATCCATTCATTTGATTCTTCCTTTTTCCATAAATCTTTCTTAAATCCTTTCAATTTGAATTTTTCTAACCAGCATCTCTTTTCCTATCTATCTATCTATCTATCTATCTATCTATCTATCTATCTATCTATCTATCTATCTATCTATCTTTCTATCTATCTATCTATCCATCCATCCATCCATCCATCCATCCATCCATCCATCCATCCATCCATCCATCCATCCATCCATCCATCCATCCATCCATCCATCCATCCATCCATCCATCCATCCATCCATCCATCCATTTCTCTCCTATATATCATCCATTAATTTTATTCCCCTATATTCATCCATCCATCCTTTTCTCTCATATGTATCATACATACCTTTATTTCATCTATAGCTATCCATCCATCCATCCATCCATCCATCCATCCATCCATCCATCCATCCATCCATCTATTCTATGCATCTTCCTGTTATCTTCCCTTATTCTTCATTCCATTCTTCCTCCTTCTTTCCCTTCCTTCCTTCCTTCCTTATCATGTGACTCTTAGTAAATCTGCATGTCCTTGGAGCTGTGGGAGGTGCTATTTATAGAGGCTGTTGTGGTGAGAGAGGACCTGATTGGGACGATGGGGGGTTGAGAGAGGGAGGCGGAGGAGGAGAGTGGGGCCATGTGGGGCGCGACAGTCAACAGTCTCATCCTCATCCCCCCATAGGGAGCTCAAGTATCATCAGCAAGAGTGCCACACATCTCCGCAAGTCATTTATAGCTTCAGCTAATTCATGTTCAAAACATATGTTGAATTCAACAACTGTCTGTCTGTCTGTCTGTCTGTCTGTCTGTCTGTCTGTCTGTCTGTCTGTCTGTCTGTCTGTCTATCTATCTATCTATCTATCTATCTATCTATCTATCTATCTATCTATCTATCTATCTATCTATCTATCTATCTTCCTGGGGATTTATGAAGTACATCTGTTCTGTTATTAAGATAACAGCAAAATATTACTATATGGGCAATTCTAAATTGAATTTGATTTGAGTGATCATTAAAGATAAAATAATCTCAAGTTAATCTAATATTTATTTTAGCATCAAATGTTCCAAATTATTAGTATCAATGTTTCCTCTTTAGAGCTGTGAGGTGACAAAAATTGTTTCTATATTTATTACTGCCTGTCGTCATGAGCTGCGGCAGCTGTTACAGCCACAACATTGCAGAATGTATGTACTCACCTACAGATATTTCAAAGTACTCACAGAGTATTCACTCAACCTGAAGATATTATATGGACAGTCCATTAAAGGTGCTTTCTCAGTTGACACATTCTCAGTCGATAAAACAGAAAAACGAAGCATAAAGAACTCTATGTGACTTTCTACCAGAAACTTACATTTTAACTTAGAAAAAAGGTTACAGGGCCTGACTTAAACTTGTCGTCCTCAAAAAATCAAACAAAACAAGCATAAAATCATACAATCAGCATTCATACACATTTTTACCACAAAAATTCCATGCTTTTTCCAAGAATTTCAAGTCAAGTTTTATGACCTAATGTTTCATGTAATGTCTATGTATACATGGTAAATAATAAGAAAAACAATGCACATTTAAATTGATTACAGCATATCATAAAACACACAACAGTCTCTATGTAAAATAGATAATGCTTAGACCAATAGAAGATAATTTAAAAAAGGAAATTTAAAATATGGAGCAATCACTCACTTTTATTAACATCTAATCATCTTTTTGCAGAGCCAGACAACAGAATTTCGCAAACATAAGCTCTAGTGTGACCGCAGCTTAAGTTGCTTTGGACAAAAACGTCTGCTAAATGACTAAATGTAAATGTAATTTCCAAATGACTTTTCCAAAACCTTGTAGGTTTTTCTATTTTTCCAAAACTTTTCCAGGCCTGGAAAATGCGATTGTCAAAAATTCCATGTCTTTTCCAGGTTTTCCATGATCGTATGAACCCTGTACAATTCAATGATAGAACACATCCTTGATCACTGTCAGCTTCTTCTTCCTTAAATTATTTCACCTCCGAGTCGTAGCCTTAATGTAAATGTGACAAGACTGACAGAAACATGGGGACAATTGTAAATTTATTTGTATTATATATTTGTAGTATTTATTTGTAATTTCATGTTTTTAGTAAATTTTTGTGAATGAAAACAACCTAAACTTGCTATTTATTAATTTTTTTTCTTTTTCTAAATAACAGTTTTTAGCATAACAAAACTATTAAAGCTGTAGGTTTAATTGGGCTGAGGACAAGGACAATGACAGGGTTTGTACATTTGTAAAGTATTTTGAAGAAAAAAATCTGAGAACCAAAGGAATGACATATTCCTTTACAGAACAACTCACAGAAATCAACCATCAGTCCATTTCAGACATTTTTGGGATGAAATACTTTTTATGCACAGTATTTATGCTTTTATTTCCGGGACAGACAATGTACGTTTCTGGTAGAATGTCCCATATATTATGTTTCAAACCATTATTATAATAATACCAAACCATTTAACCACTTAAACGGTTAATCCACAGGATTACTTTTCAAAGATTAATTTATTCCAAAGTTTAAATATTAAAAATAATACAAATTTAAATAAATATTGTAATTTAGTTTCTTTTCCCTAAGAAAATAATGACACATTACGTTTCTTTGTTATTTCTTGGTTATTCCACCAAATGTTCATTTCGTAACTCTTCTGAAGGAAAAAAAGGGTCTTGTGTTGTCTAAAAATGAATATAAACATATTGATATTCATATCCATAAACAAATGAACAAACATCTGCCATGCCATCATTTGTGGTGTCTTTATGTAATGATTAAAATAATGGTTAAATTCATGTTTTAATTGGGAACACTCACCATTGGTTGTTGCACTGCTTGCATCGCGTACGTCACGTTAGGGGGCGGAGCTACTTAATGTAATCACCAGCAGTTTTAAGAAGCCTCTCTGCTGGTAAGCTGCTTTGTTGATTGCTTTTCTCATTAATTGACTTTACATCCTAAAGGTGCGGTCACACTTGACTTTTCTTCCCATAGACTTCCATTCATACGCACGCGAATGCGTCAGACCGGAAACGCGGGGTCATGCGTTAAGTTTCGCAGGTTGCTGTGTTGCAAAGTTCAAGCTTGGTGAACTCTAACCTGCTAAATCGCATCCCTTGACTGCATGAGACCAGTCGAGGATCAAAACAGGACCTCTCTGGGCAAAAATGTAAAACATGGAGCAATGGCTTGCTTTTTTAAATGTCTAATAAGCTTGTTTAATCCCGCCCCTTTTCGCAGCGCCGCACGACAGAATTTCGCACACACAAAGCCCGGTGTGACCGTAGCTTTACTTGTAAACTCTGAAACTTTATTTCACTTTAAGACTCAAATATCATCAGAGCTGCAAATGAACTAGTCCATGGTGCTGTGTTTGTCCCAGGTATGTCTATTTGCTTTTTTTTGTCATGTTCTGTGTGTAAATTGTTAGCAGTAGCACACATGCTACATATTGCATGTGCTAGGTTATGTGTTTTGTTATTTATGAGTTGTTTTTTTTTTTTTTTTTTTTTACAAAATATACAAATTATTGGTCACTTGCGTTTACTGTGGTATTGAAATAATGTGATTTGATGAGAAATGAAAAGAGTTTTATATTTGTAATGTATGTTTTTTAGGGACAGAGCACTGGAATGGTGCGTAGGCCCTATTGGAATTGCTCCGTTTCTTCAGCTTCTTCTCAAGAATGAATCGCAATTTTGAGGGTCTAAACATGCTCGAAAACTCTACTATGCACACACCCCATAATTGACAGACATTTACGTTAGTTATAATTTTTGGAAGTGGATGTGGCTAAATCGCTTGACAGCGCCACATAAGCACATTTGACAGACTGGGCTCCGAGCTACGATTCATGCAAATGTACAAAAATTGGCACACACATCAAACATGCCAAACCCTACAAAAAAGTCGCTTTGTAGCAAAATCTCAAACCCAACAGGAAGTTGGATATTTTTAACTTCCTGTGCCGAAAAAGTGACGTTTTTGATATTTCTAGGTGTGTATTTTAACAAACTCCTCCAAAGGATTTTATCCGCTCAACACCAAAATTGGGTATTGTCATCTAAACACCTTGGCGATGTTTAATTGCGAAGGGCAAAAATTTACGCTTGTTATAGGTTTCGGAAGTGGGTGTGGCAAAATGGCTTGACAGCGCCACATATGCACATTTGACGGACTGGCCCCCACGCTACAATTCATGCACATACTCGAAAATTGGCACACACATCAAACATGCCAAACCCTACAACAAAGTCTCTTGGAGTGAAATCTCAAACCCAACAGGAGGTTGTATATTTTTAACTTCCTGTGCCAAAAAAGTTTTTGGCATTTCTAGGTGTGTATTTTATCAAACTCTTCCTAGGGATTTTATCAGATCAACACCAAAATTGGGTATTGTCATCTATACGCCTTGGCGATGTTAGATTGCAAAGAACTAGTTTTTGTCAAAGGGTGTGTCAGTGTGAGTGACCACATACCTGACACACAGCATTCATCAGTATCCAAGTCACATTTATGCAAAAGAAAGTCACTAAATAACAACATTTCAATTTAAAATTGTAAAAAAATCATCACTAGCTTAAAGCTAAATAGCTAAATAATATATTTTACTCAAATGCATAACTATAAATCATAAATCCAGAGAAACTGAGAATTTTCATGTGGTCTCTTTTTATAGTTGTCACCATAGTCACAATTTGGTGACACAGTATAAAACTTTGCAGTGTCCTTATGTTCTGCAGTGACAAATGACTAAGTCATGCATTCAATCTGGTGGCTGCAATTCAATCTGTTTCAATACAGTAAATGATTGGACTAAGATCTTCACATATATGCCTGTTCCAACGAGATAAAAAGCATCAGCTTAATGATGGAGGAGTCTAACTGTTGACCCATCACAAGCCAGGACAGATGCAAGAAATCAAACCCGGGAAATGAAAAACTTGTTCCGACATTTTTATCGAGATATTTGTTTGCAGGTAAGACAGGTTGCAGGGACAGATGACAACGATAGTGAAACAGCGTGAGAGAGAAAGATGCGAAAGTGGCCTGGCAGTGAAGACATCATCAAAGGAAGGCTATAAACAGTGCTGGCAATGGGAGAAATGACAGGGCGATTTGCTGTGATAGTTACAGCAGTCACAGGAGTAATCATTTACCTCACAACTGGGCAGAAAAGACTGATGGGCCAAAACTGCCTCACAAATACTATGCGGGGAGCAGGAACATGAAAGAGGGATAGAAAGAGCTGGGAAAAAAAATGAGAATGAAGGTTGAGAGAAGCTGGGTGAAATGTGGCAGTAGTTAGACGGCCTTAAATTATTGATGATTTCGAAAAGATGTAAAACAAAAGAAAAACACACTGATCATCAGGTAATTGAGTTATTACACATTATACTATTCAGGAACAATGACAGCCGAGGGCGATGGAAGTGTGTGTGTGTGTGTGTGTGTTTATGCGTGGGCAGGAGAGTGGTCTGAATGACCGTGATTCAGATGTCAAACAATGCTTTACTGTTTTCTGCTTTAACTGAGAATATTTTCTGCATCTCAGGGAGACAGCGTAACCTTGAGAGAGGCTATAGCCATGTCCTTTCATATACATTAATCAGACACCTGCTGAGGTTATGATATATCTCTCACTGCATCTCCAACCGGCCACCAGCCTGATACCCTTTTCTGAGGGCCACCTTCTCCCTGCAATCAGAGGGATGATCGTTATCACAGGGGACCGTTTTCACAGAGATTCTGAATGGCTAGATTTGCATAATAGTGTCTCATCACTCTGATCTTTAGTTTGCGCTACAACAAGAAGTCAGAACCTCACCCTTCTGTGGTGTTGTGACATATTTTATGAAAACAAATATACCCAACAGACAAGGCTGCAAGTTCTCTTTTTAAACAGTATCGATACGTTTTTAATTTTTTGCTCTAATTTTTGTGGTCAGAATTATTGTGTAGATTTAAAGGTGCCCTATTAACAAAATCAGGGTACACCTAGGCATAATAAGAGATCAGTATATGGAGACAGGCATACCAGGAGCCTCAGACACCATTGTTTCCTTGTTCTCATTTAAATTCCATAAGTGTAAAACCCCGGTAGACAAAAGGTGTATCAGAACACAAAACAGACTGTTGCGTGACTCACAGGGCACGCTCTCATTATTTGCATTTACTTTAGGTCACGTTCTACGTCATCCGGACCTGACGAGCAGCCGCATCATCAGCAGATCACTAGCCAAAACACAGACTGATAAGTTGCAAAAGGGATCATTAACATTCATGCCTCAGGCTGTGTTTGATGAGCCATGGCATTTCCTAGTAAGTGTACAATGATCATTTTCCTCCCTTAGTTATTTTAAAGTTTATATTTAACTTACTATGTAGTTGGGACTTTTATTTTGAAAACGGGAGATGCCGATTGTTTGTTATGTGTTACATGTGTTACTGAGCATCGACTGCATGAGTCATCTCTTCAGATGTGCGTCATGATGCAAAATGCTGGATATACAGATTATTAATTTATTCAGTTCCATGCCAAAGAGACATAAGGTATGTTTAATTATATATTTTGTTTTTTTTTTGTGTTTATTGTGAAATTTGCTGTGTATGTTTCATCACACATATGTAATACCACTCAGCTCTTACTGTCATTTTTCTGGAGTGAAAGAAATATACTTTATTAAACGTCATCTGTTTATGTAGAGGTTGACATGAAATAAAGTAAAATATTAATTCCTGCCTGTGTGTTCTTTGACAATACAGCTTAAAAATAGATATATTTATATAGATATAAAAATAGATATGTTTATATTTATAAATAGATATATATTTTTATTACAATATATTTATAACTTGGCCTATGATAATTATAAATTGGTTAATATCACTCTGATGGGTTTATATTATGTAGCTCACTCCATGTAGGTAAATAAACCTACACCCAAACATTTAACTTTGTTAAAATAGCCTTTGGACAAATTGAGTATGATTATATTGCCCGTGTTCAGCGTACATCATGCTGTGTGTGTGTTTGTGTCTGTTTGTGAGAGCTGTCATGAATAAATATTATTCCAATATATTCAAAATATGGTCAATATAAACCTTCTGGGGTATTTTATGGAGTAATAATAAATGAGCTGGCAGCACAGTGGCTCAGTGGTTAGCACTGTCACCTCACAGCAAGTGGGTCACTAGTTTGAGTCCCGGCTGGGCCAGTTGCCGTTTCTGTATGGAGCTTGTGTGTTCTCCCCATGTTCGCGTGGGTTTCCTCTACAGTCCAAAGACGTGCTATAGGTGAATTGGGTAAACAAAGTTGGCCATAGTGTATGAGTGAGAGTGTATGGGTGTTTACCAGTACTGGGTTGTGGCTGGAAGGGCATCCGCTGCGTAAAACATATGCCGGAATAGTTGGCGGTTCATTTTGCTGTGGTGACCCCTAATAATTAAGGGACTAAGCTGAAGGAAATTAATAAATGAGCATATACAATTTTTCTGGAGATTTTTTATAATTATCTAAGCCACATACCTACTATGTGGATATCAGAGAACAATGTAACGTATTGAACCAATGCAGTATATAGCACCTTTAAATAAGCAATGATACTATTGCCTAACATTGCACCCAAAAACTCGAACTAGGACTCGAACTAGGGACTCGAACCAGCAGACTTCTTGCTGTGAGGCGAATAATCTGAATATTATGAAGCTTGTGTGCATAAAACAAAACTAATGACTTTAGTGCAGTATATGTCATGTTCGCAAGTGCTGTGCACTGAAGTATAGCCCTTTAAGTATAGTACTTAGTCCATATTCGAAGACAAGTAACTACTAACTTTGTAACTAAATTTGTTCTTACTTCGGTTGTTCTTAAGACAGAATGTAGTTAGTAGATCAAGTGCTCTCTGTAAAGTAATGCATAGTCACATTGAAAGACATAAGATTCAAAAAAAGACTTTAAATCATCAAACTGTTTTAAAAATAAAAATTTTTCTCCAAGAAAACCCTAACATGTCTAAAAAACAACTGTCCGTCAGCGCCAATAGCCTAGTGAGGTGCTCATGGCGACCCGAGTTTGATTCCGTGCTCGAGGTTTTTTGCCGATCCTCTTGGCAAAGAGATACTCTCTGCTCTCCATGTATTCTTGTCCTATATAATAAAGGTGAAAAACCCCAAAAACATATTAAAAAAACCAACAACTGTTCACTGAAAATTATTAAGAAATGTCATTTTTAAAGTACTTTACAGTCAATCACTAAAATGAGACGAAGCATACTTGCATCGTCATAAATGCATGCGAAATACACATTAAGATATCAAACCATCAAGCTAGAAATTATTTTAATAGCCTACACATGAAAGAGAAAGGAACTGGCAAATTAAATCATGAATACATTTTCATTTTAATTAACACTCCTTGAAAGAAAACTAAACTATTCATTCACTAAAAGTTTTCACATTTGAAAGGACATTAAGGCTGTGAGAGGAGGATTGTTCTTTTTTATCATCAAGAACTTCTGTAATATGTAAACTAATCTCGTTGACATCTCTTTTTTACTGTTAAACATGACAAGAGGTTGCTGTAAATGTTTAGTTGGAGCGGAGCATTACTGTAAACTGTAAACTACATTCAGTGGTGAAACACAAAAATATTTAGTAGTGTGTAAGATGTAACTTGTAAGCTGTAAGATGTAAGCGTCCCTTTACGGCACTACTAGAGTACATTTAACTTAAGCACTGCTGGTGCAACTTGCCCGAGATGCCACGCACAACTTCCTACATGAAACAAAGCACAGGCAAAGACTATAGAATACACAAGCATACCTGCCAAAACGTTTTCCCCAGGAGTCTCCCGTACTTTGGTATAATATCCCCCAGTCTACTGGATTTTCAGAGACAAATGTTGGCAGGTATGTACAAGTCATCTCAATCATATAGTTTTGAATGGGGAAAAGTGTGGTAAATGAAGCCCCACCTACAGTACAATCATCGATCGTTATAGACTGACGTTTCTCCGGGAGAAAAGCTTGGACCAGACATGTGCTTTTATGACAGTTTGATGGTCAACAAACGCACTGGAATCTCAGCAAATACTTGCTTCACAGATATATCCAAATAAAGCTTAAAATCTCTGCTTTAAAATTAACAAAGTGCACTTGAAAACAAAATTTTTTTGGTTTGTAATCTGTATGAAATGAACCCAAGGTCCAGTCCGTCCTGTCAAACACACATCACATGACAGCAATTACTCAAACGCAAACAAGCATGTAAACAAAGAGTCTCTGTTATTTCTGGAGGTGATTTGCCATCAAGACCAAGTTGTGGATTACTTCAGAAGATCAGCGTGATCAGATGAAGCATTATCCAGAGGATGATAATGTGTGGTACGGCCATAATTTCCTGATCTCATTCCTTTCGAGTGCATATGTGCATTAGCTTGGGCAACCAGAAAATATGTCAATTTTGTTTGATTCGAACACTTAGAAACACTATCTTATGAAAAGGTTGTTGTTTAATTTTATTGGTGATTCCAAATATGTAATATAATCGAAAGCTTGGCAAACAGATTTGGAGAATTTGATGTTTCCCCATTTAGACAGAATGCTCGAGCATACCGGCGGAGAGGCATTTCAAAGATGGCCGCCGAGTGAAATTAAAGGAACTTTGGCACAGGCACATTCAAAATGTCAGCAGCACAATCAAGCACAAGATGCATAAAAGTGTTTTTTTTTATAATGTGTGCCCTATATTGACACTGAGGAGAAGAAAATGACTTAAAATCATACTTGCAGCTTGACAATATTTTTGAACGAAATGATTTTTTGGTAATTATCTGAGAAAATTGGGACTATTGCTGTATATGCAGGCAAAGAGAGCTCTCGGATTTCATCTAAAATATATTATTTTGTGTTCTGAAGATGAATGAAGGTCTCAGAGTTTGGAAGACATGAGGGTGAGTGAATTATAACATAATTTTCATTTTTGGGTGAACTTAACCTTTAAGGCTGACTGAAATATGCTTAGGTCCATTTTTAAACACCTGTGACATTCTCTATGATTGTTTTATGGATTGATGTAACCAAAATCGAGCTTTTTAGACCTGTGGATTAACTATATGCCTTGGGGTAAAACAACAACAACAAGGCTTATGAGCAGATGAACTGTGCCCAGTGCCAAAAGTAGTGATGGGCCAGTCTTTGGATACATTGCTGCTACAGGAAGGGGAAATATTTAGGGGAAAGAAGTATCTGGCTTTATTGGCAAAGATTGTGATGCTTACAGTGCATAAACCGAAGCTCATTTTAAAGCACAACACTCACTCCAAAAAACACTGAAGCTTAGTTCAGAGACTGTTGTATGATGTATTTTTTCCTGAGTGTTTGGTGTCCAGGTTTAAATTTCCTTACAAACTATTTGATGGAAATTAAATGAAGCAGTGGCAACCAAATAAAAACCAATTAGCTATCTGGAAGTGAGGAATGGGCCAAGACTACAGTACAGAGGTGACAGAAGCTAGTAAGCATTTAAAGGCAAAGTATTAAAACTTTGGTTCCACCTTATATTGTGGCTTAATTACTTTGTACTTAGATTTGAATTAATAATTTGGTACAATGCACTTTTTGTGTGCATCATTTTAATCACCCTTCACTCATTCAAAAGCTGTTTGAGTTTCTTTCTTCTGTTGGACATAAAATAATTGTAAAAATGTCTTGGAAATAAGCGGAATTGAATTAATATAAAAATACAGAGCATATAGTACGGGAAAATCAGATAGTTGAGGATAGGAGAGTGATGTATTTTATTAGTTGAAATTAAGGTTGTAACAACAGTGATCTTTCCATTCAAGCTTATTTGTATACATAGTAAACCTGCAATTATATTGCATCTAGGTGATGTCTATGTGTACATGTTTAATGAAGTGTATTAAGTGTTTGTGTTGTCCTGGAAGTCCTCGATGGTTGGGATCATCTCTTTGTATAAGTTGTCTTCAAAGTCCTCTATGGTTGGCATCATCTCTTCCTATGTGTTGTAGTTGAGGTCCTTGATGGATGGCATCATCTCTTCACATCTCGTCTTGGATCACATCAATGGCGCTTTAGGGTCCTCAGGATGAGTGTCTCCAGATGGAAAAAAAAAAAGAACTAAGAAAACAATTCGTGTAGCTGCTGTTCATAATGTATTTGAACAAGAGATATTCAATATCGATGCAAAAATTATAAATGAAAATAAATAAATGAAAATAGCTGTTATATAACCAAACATAGAAACAAACATGTAAAGCATATAAGTATTACTGACACAATGTCTGGTGTATTAAGACAGGGGGAGTGTGTCCTACAGGTGGTTGTTAAGCCCACTCACCTGCATGGAGCACACTCAAGCATCATGTGATGCATTGTGTGTATGCTTTACTAAAAAGGTTGGTCTTTAATCTAGTTTTGAACTAGAAGAGTGTGTCTGAGCCTTGCACATTATCAGCAAGGCTATTACAGAGTTTAGGGGCCATAAATGAGAAGGCTCCACCTCCTTTAGTGGGCTTTGCTATTCTAGGTATTACCAGAAGCCCTGAGTTTTGAGATCTTAAAGAGCGATTGAAGCAAGACAGAAGGTTGGTTAGATAAACAGGAGTTGGGTATGCAAAGCTATATAGGTAAAAAGCAATATTTTATAATCAATACGGAACTTAACAGGCAGCCAGTGTAAGGGGGATACAATTGGAGTGATATGGTCATATTTTGTAGACCTGGTAAGAACTCTGGCAGCTGCATTTTGCACAAACTGAAGTTTATTAATAGAGAATGCTGGACAACCAGCGAACAGAGCATTACAGCAATCCAGCCTAGAAGTCATAAAAACATGAACTAGCTTTTCTGCATCTGAGATGAATAAGCGATATTTCTCAGATGAAAGAAGGAGGTTTTTGTGACATTGGAGATGTGATTTCCAAAAGTTAACTTGCTATCAAATATAACACTCAGATCTTTTACGGTAGAGCTAACACTCACATTGTACCCCTCTAATTGCAGGTCGAGTTGTGAGATCTACTGTGTACAGGATTTTGGCCCAATAAATAATACTTCTATTTTAATACTTCTGATCGTTGTAACTAACATTCATTTGCACAATTTATCGATATATTGTAGATTTCACAATCATTTTAATTGGTTGAAATATTAAACATTTTATAAAATTGTGAGGTAAATTTCTTAGAATCACTTGAAGTTGCTGTTGTTAAGGCTACAATCATATTACAGGAATGTTGACTTTCGAATTTCTAATCAGAGGTTGATAGATGTTTTCCTCAAACTCTCTGAACTGATTCTTGACAAATCTAATGGGCACTGTGAATGTAAAACAGCTAAGAAAAACAACACCAGGGCGGCTATGGCTATTTTTAACTTGCACAAGGCATCCGTTGTCATCCACTTTCGCTTATTTTAGCTAAATTATAGTTCGATATTTCAAAAGTCAAATCATTTTAAATGACCATCATAATCATAAGTTTGTATTGCAAATAGTATTCTTGCTGCTTGTTTTACTGCACTTATCTACACTGTAAAAATAATGGGTTTCACGCAATTCCTTTATGTTGTCTCAACACAAATCGATTAAGTTAACTTATTAGTTTTTACTAATTTAAGTGGATTGAAAATAAAAGAATGAAGTTGTCCCCAAAACACTTCAACAATTGTGTTGTTTTAACTCATTTTGAATAAGTAGTTTGAACAAGCAGCAAAAATAATTATTTAAGTGTATAGCGTCTAAGGAATCTTCCATGTTGAAAATGAGATGTACAGTAAAACCTATGAAGTATGAAACTAGCATTTGGTCCAAACGCAGAAAGCAGGTGCAGGAGATGGCAACAATAGAAAGTGGTGCTGGTTCCACTAGACCTGCTCCAGGCTCCTTTCCCGCCATATGACATCATGAAGCTCAGCAGCATTCCCACTGTTTATACTCCTTAACAGGCACTCATTATGAAAGCATAAAACTGATCAACGTGGAGAGGCAAGGGCAAATGAATGATCTCACCATGCCATGGGTTCCCCTGCGCTAACTGTGCCAGACCATCCGACACGCACACACTGGAGCTAGTACTTACACGCCAGAGCTGGGGCACATGGCCGCTAACGACTGCTCAATTAGGTGAAATTAAGGAGTCGCTGTGAGGTCCATGCTGAACTCATTAAGGCGTGTGAGGGAAGGCTGAACAGTGTCGTGCAGGATTAATCCCTCCAGAACAAGATGGGGATTCATGCAGGTCAGCCTCCAACCGGGAGACTGGGCTGTGCTCTAATGAGACTGCAGAGAACCGCCTAATAGACCCTCAATACTGTAACATGGAGAGCCACAACACCAGTGCGCTTTAACTCCAACTAAAACCATAACACACAGTGCCCCGCTGTTCTGCTGGAGAGTCAAAACTAGAGAGAAAAAATGATATTTCTTTTTGAAGACATGGTGGAAAAGATGTAGTGTTTTGTTTTCATCTTGACTTCATTTAGTTAGAAATACATAAAAAATTTAATAGGCTTGATTATTTGAATACAGCTGTGCAATGATTAGCATGCTAGTTTTGGGAGGACATGTAATCAGAAAGTTTAGAGCGATGAAACGTCTTTTTAAGCAAATTATTTATTAAAAAAAATTAATAAAGTCCATGGTGCTCCACCGGAAAAAAGTGGTTTGCCATCTCCAGGTGGGAGGAAATTCCTTACCCTAGGTGGAGGAATTCAAGTATCTTGGGGTTTTGTTCATGAGCGAGGGAAGGATGGAACGTGAGATTGACAGGCGGATTGGTGCAGCGGCAGCAATAATGCAGACGATGTACCGGTCCCTTGTGGTAAAGAAGGAGCTGAGATGAAAGGCAAAGCTCTCAATTTACCGGTCAATCTATGTTCCTACTCTCAACTTCCGAAAGGACAATATCTTGGATGCAAGCGGCTGAAATGAGTTTCATTCGCAGGGTGGCAGGGCACACCCTTATAGACATGGTGAGGAGCTCTGTCACCGTGAGGATTTCGGAGTAGAGCCACTGCTCCTCCACATCGAGAGAAGTCAGCTGAGGTAGCTCAGGCATCTGCTTCAGATGCCTCCTGGACGCCTACCTAGGGAGGTGTTCCGGGCATGTCCCATCGGGAGAAGGCCTTTATGAAAGACCCAGGACATGCTGGAGGGACTGTGTCTCTCCCCCTGGAGGAGCTGGAGAAAGTATCTGGGGAAAGGGAAATCTGGAGTTCTCTCCTAAAACTGCTGCCCCCGTGACCCAGCCTCGGATAAGTGGATGAAAATGATGATGATGATGATGATGATGATCAGGGCTTGACATTAACTTTTTTGATCACCAGCCACTGTGGCTAGTAGATTTCCACTAGCCATTTTCACTAGCCACACTTTTGTTGTTTGGAAAATATATTTTATATGAATAAATGTGACTTTGACATGCTAAAATTACTTAATTTTGATGTTGTGTTGTCCACATGCCTCCTCATTCATTTCACTTTTTGTGTGTGTTGTGTATATGAGCTTGCTCACTGTGCATGAGCAAATGGGTTGTGTCGCATTGCAATTAGCTTTTATTTCACATGACTTTTTTAGGGCTCAAAATTAAGGATTTACCAAATTTATCTCTGACCACACCAAAAAGAAATAATTATTTCTTAGCCACACATTTTAAATGTGTCAAAACAAGCAAAATATAGCTACATACATGTACTTTTTATTCAACAAAACTTTAGTTTTTTTAAAAATTGACATTTAAAGAGATCTATTGTCATTTATCCAAAATATGCACAGTAATCTGTCCTGGCTAATGGTACCAGATCTGCTCATAAGGTATTCACCTGCTTTTTCTCAAACACAGTTATTTTTGTCAGTCATGCTGCTTCTCAATTCTAAGATCACATTTGCACGCATATTGGGCCATCCTTATTGTCAATCACTGCTTTAAGAAAACTACTATCAAACTATTAAAAAAATATTTTCAACCAGCCAAAGTGGCTAGTGGGAGCGGCTGTCTTACCCGCCAGAGCTAAAATCTACCAGCGTTTGGCAGGTTGGCGGCTGTTAATGTAAAGCCCTGATGATGTTGATAATAATGATGATAAATAAATAAATCACCGCCAATAGCCTAGTGATTAGTGTGTCAACACATAGCACCAAGGAGTTCATGGCGACCTGAGTTTGATTCCTGGCTCGATGTCCTTTGCTAAGTTGAAAGCCCAGACAAAAAATTAAATAAATACATACACACATGCATACATATATACATAAGGTACAGATAAACGTGTATATGTTCAAAGAATAATTGTGGCACATTTTGAAGCGCAACAACAAACACCCTGTATTGTTGCCCACCTTAAGCCTTTTTTTTAGAAGAATGGGACAAAATTACACCTGAAACACTTCATCACTTGGTGTCTTTTAAGTGTTGTGAAAAGGAATGGCAACATTACAAAATGGTAAATGCTTTCCTGTTTTTACAACCTGAATTAAACTTAAAAAAATGTGTTTTCTGTTTGTTAAAACTACTTATTTAAAATGAGCCACAAATGTTAACTTAATTCTTTCATTCAACACAAATCGAGTGTGGAACCCAGCCTTTTTTTACAGTGTATTTTTATTTTAACAAAATTACCGAAATTCATGAGAAAAAAAATGGGGAAAAATGAAGAGGCCACATGGAAACTCTGTTTCTCTATATTTACATTTTATAATTATGCATTATAATAAAACTTTTTTTTCTTCACAATTTAATATAAAAATGTTGCAGTTTAAACCATAAAATTAAAATTGGTCAAAATACTAGAGAAGATGTTTTTATTTCTTTTTTTCATGTTTTGCTATATCCATAAATTTTTGATCCATATAAAGCTAAGGAGACTGCTACTGTACTTATCACTGACTTAATTACAAAAAAACATGTCTACTTCCAATGTGTTCCACGTGGATGTTCCGATCATGCTGCATTTGGATTTGATTTGTATATTAATTGCTAATGCGATCCATACAGCTCTATTAATAATAACTGTTACAAAGTATACCCCAGCCATGCATAAATCACACATCACTAATTAGAGTAAAATTTAAATGCATGTTGTAAAGACACATTGAGTGGCTCACACAATACTGAGGTGCCAAGCCATCATTGTACTAATTAGTTTGCAATTATGTTTAATAACTTCTCTGGAAGCCAATCTGCACTCAGAGAAAGAAACGGCTTTCACCGAAGGAATACACACAACCACACTTCAGCATTCAAAAATGGAAACATCACAAAAGAAAAGCGAGAGAAACACATCTGACAGCTCCTTTACACGCTTGTTTTGTGCTATGCTGTGCTAAGGACTATTTTATTCATCTCCAGTTAAATGAATGTTTATCACATACTGTATACACTTACTTTCCGTTTACATTTGGAGATTATGAATCACTGAAGACGGCTGCTACTTTGAACAGCTTCCAGTGATATGTGTCTAAATGTTGACAGAACGCATATTGTTTTACTGCGGCTTGAATGTCTCTATTAACTTCTAACAGGCAATAAACAACTGTTTGTGTTTTCTTTTAAAGTGCACCTGTTATGCTATTTTAAACATTTCCAATTTTGCTTCAGATGTCTCCCACAATTGGTTTCCATCCATCAAATGTAAAAAACAACAACCAAACAAATAAACAATATTGTAATAAATCTTGGTTTCCATAAATCCTGACTTGCTGAAAGGCATTCTCCATTCTGATTGGTCAGATGGTCAAGGTAATCAGAGAGGTTTTTTGATTGGCGTACAGCACATTTCATAAACTAAACAAACATTGCCATATCTGAGCTTCAGCTCTAGAGGTTCCATCATCACTTATAAACACATCTATATCCCAAGGAAGTGATTTAACCAGTGCTTGATTTGTAAATTGTGAGGTCCTGAAACAGGGATACGTTTCCCAAACAACGACATAACTCGCGGCTGAACTATCATAGTAGGATGCAATATTTGGGAAAAGAACGATGTACTGATGAGTGTTTCCAAAACCCGTAGATTTTCTGTCGCAGATTCATCGTTTGAACCACGTTAGTTATAACGTAAAACACCCATAATGATGTCCTAAACGGGGTGGTAACTTCTTTAGAGAAGAACCCCATCATTTCTTTGTGCAAATTATACTGTTTTACACATACATGCATTTAAAAAAAATCCAATATTAGTTTTGGTAAAAACATGCACTCGTTTTCCATATTAATTGAAATATACAGTTGAAGTCTCAATTATTAGCCCCCCTGATTTATTAGCCCCCTGTTTATTTTTTCCCCAATTTCTGTTTAACGGAGAGAAGATTTTTGCAACACATTTCTAAACATAATGGTTTTAATAACTAATTTTTAAATATTGATTTATTTTATCTTTGTCATGACGACAGTAAATAATATTTGACTAGATATTTTTCAAGACACTTCTATACAGCTTAAAGTAACATTTAAAGGCTTAACTAGGTTAATTAGGCAGGTTAGAGTAATTAGGCAAGTTATTGTTTAAGTTGGTTTGTTCTGTAGACTATCGAAAAAAATATTGCTTAAGGGGGCTAATAATTTTGTCCTTAAAATGGCTTTTAAAAAGTTAAAAACTGCTTTTATTATAGCCAAAATAAAACAAATAAGACTTTCCCCAGAAGAAAAAATAATATTAAAAATACTGGGAAAACGTCCTTGCTCTGTACATTTGGGAAATATCTAAAAAAGAAAAAAAAAATCATAGGGGATAATAATTCTGACTTCAATTGTAAAAGTAAAAGTGTAAATACTCTACTGAATAATTTTATAACAGCGTCTTTAATATTTAATATTTAACAACATTTTAATAACAAATTTAATTAGAATTACTGCAGTAATAAAAATATAAAAAAAATAAATTATGCTGTTAAAAAAATCATGACAATTCATGGCCTCATAGCAATCATGTTTATGGCAGATTTATGACAAGTTGCCTTGATAATGTCAGGTTGTCATGACAAAACAAGTCATAAAGTATTTGTTTATGTCAAGTTGTCATATCAAGGACATCTCATGACAATAAAGGTTTCAGGACAGTCTTATGAACACCCCTTCAAGAAAAATGTGTTATTTTACATACTTTTTACATACAAAAGGTCATGAAGTAAGTAGATTTTTGATTTTTTAGACAGATTTTTGCAACAATATCTCACCGCAATTCATAACTTTTTTGTTTATTGGCCAGTTTATTAGAATTCATGCAATCCCATTCATACAATTTAGTACGATTTGCTCATCCCAATGACTGGTGAGTTTAGGGGTGGGGTTGGGTGTTTGGGTGGCTTCTTTTAAAAATCTTACATTTTCATATGACTGAACAAATTTGTACGAATTAGCCACTAAACTGACAAAACTTAAAATAGTTATGTAATCAGGCTGTGTTTTAGACACACTAAATAACACAAACAATAATCAAAAACAACTGTATTACACACAACATGATAGGTAATATCTTTAAAAGCATAACAGGGGGATTATAACCCGTCTAGCTATGAGAACTTTATTTTTGGAAGCTTTTGAAAATGCCACCATCACCTAGGGAGCCATAACACACCACAAACAGGAACAAGAGAGAAAATACATTAATTGGTTAAACAACTGACAACTGCTACAACAGTCACCCCCAGAGCCCATGGCAGCGTGATGGCAGGTTAGTGGGGTTCCGTCTGGTGGTTGGCTCCATCCCCGCTCCGCTCGCGGGCCGGTGTGGGTGAGTGGAGTGAAGCGGCCCGCTCCGTAGGCTTTGGAACGTGGCCCACTTCCTCAGCTTTAATAAGAGTAATCAGCGCCCCCATGCCAGGTACCAGCCTCTCCTCACAGCAGAGATATGGCACAGAACTACCGCCAGCCTGGCAATGTTTACAGAAAACATTCACATAGACACAAACACAAACATACACACCCGAAATAACCATAGAAATAATCTTTCCAGGATTCCAGCTATGTTTATATTTGTGCTCTAATAGATCCTCATTCTGTAAGACACGCACACGCACAGAGTCCCAGAAAAGCATAACATTGGAACGCAGTCAATACTATAAAATTGATCACCGCTGTACTACACCAGAGGGTTATTGATCAAACTGCCTGTTGAAACGAACAATTTAAACACACCTTAGCTACACCTTAATGAGCTCGAAAACACTCTGACAGCACAATTAGCAAATGCAGCTAATCATTCACAGATCTGATCGCCTTCGGTCCTCTCGCGTTTAGCGGTGAAGATCAAGTATAAGACATTATTGTTCACAGTGGCTATTATTGGCATGAATTAGTGCTAAACTAAGGCTTGCTCTGCTTGATCACAAAAAATTGATTTTGTATTTTAAGCCTCATTCAAATCTATCTCTTAAACTACAGCATGTTAGAAGATTACAGCACATTATGTAATACTGACAGCACATTGTAAATTTTTTTTTTTGTTTTTTTTTAATATTGTCAGGGTTGGTCTTTTAAATGACAGTGCCAAAACTGGGTAATGAGTAGGGCCAGACAGAATCTTTGGACATTTTTTTGCTAACTAAACACCTAATATATGAAATATATTTATATATGAAATAAAAAATAATACATTTTAACTTTTATTTAATGTTTACTATGCAAATCCAATTAGATACAATTATTTGGTAAACAAAGCAAGTCTCCTATACAGTTACAATCAGAATTATTAAACCCCCTGAATTAGTAACCCCCCAGCTTATATTTTCCCCAATTTCTGTTTAACTGAGAGAATATTTTTTCAACACATTTCTAAGCATAAGGGTTTTAATAACTCATTTCTATTAACTGATTTATTTTACCTTTGCCATAATGACAGTAAATAATATTTTGCTAGATATTTTTCAAGACACTTCTATACAGCATAAGTGACATTTAAAGGCTAACTAGGGTTAATTAGGTTAACTAGGCAGGTTAGGGTAATTCGGCAAGTTATTGTATAATGATGGTTTGTTCTGTAGACTATCGAAAAAAATATAAATATAAAGGGGGTAATAATTTTGACCTTCAAATGTTTTATTTTTATTTTTATTAAAAACTGCTTTTATTATATGTGTTATTATATTTTCTCCAGAAAAAAAAAAAAATCATAATGTGAAAATTTCCATGCAAACATCATTTGGGAAATATTTAAAAAAGAAAAAAAAAATGTCAATAATTTTTTTGATTGCAACTGTATAATATATCTACTAAAAACAGAAAATTTTACTTTACAAACTGCATTGCAAATAAATCATATGAAAATTGTAATATTACTATTATTATGTCACAAAATATTAGTGAAATTAATTTAAAGACTGAATAAATCTAAATTTAATTTAAGTAAATACATAGACTCAATGATGAGCTAAAAATCTGTGGAAATCTGTGGATTTCTGCTTGCACAGATTCCGTGTGGGCCTAGTAATGAGCTGGCAATGCCTTTCTGTTAACTTTTATTTATTTAAAGAGCACCTATGAAGAAAATCAACTTTTGTAAGCTGTTTGGACAGACCTATG
This sequence comes from Danio aesculapii, assembly GCF_903798145.1. Taxonomy (NCBI): domain Eukaryota; kingdom Metazoa; phylum Chordata; class Actinopteri; order Cypriniformes; family Danionidae; genus Danio; species Danio aesculapii. The sequence continues at coordinate 17,538,355 of NC_079440.1, read as the reverse complement.
TGTAGGTATCGTGTGTCCACTGTCATATTGGAATGATATAAACCCAAGAAGTCTCTTTTTTAAAATTTCCTGACTTTAAAAATATGACCCAAATCCCAGTGATTTTGAGACTTGTTTCTATAATAACATGTATACACATGCCCACAGAACTTTTTTTTTTTTGCAAAGAAACATATTAAAATATGTGTTCCAAATCAGTTTTAAACGTTTGTAAAATTGAGTATGTAATAAAGACAGCAAAATCGCAGTAAAATTCTTAACCGATGTAATCAGCCACATGGTGTCAGTAAATGGTAACGTGTGTTATGCAAACGTTATTTGTGTGTGACTCATCATTTCAGAAAGGCTTGAATAAACTCCACCATAAAAACATACATTTACTTGACTAATGACTAATGAGCTGTATTTCAGCTTCATACGAGTCTGTCTCTATCACTAACTGCTGTTTATCTGCTGTAATGCAGATAAGTGGTGCATGGAAAGGATGCATTTAAAGCCACAGGCTACAAAAACAGCTACTCAGACACCAAAATGAACAGATTCTGGAGGCTATAATAAATTATCTGATGGGTATTTTGAGCTGAAACTTTACAGACACTTTCTGGGGACACCAAAGGCTTATCTTACACCTTGTAAAAGGGATAAATAGGTGTCTTTTAAATGTAAAAAAAACGTCACTTTCGCCAATTAGTGAAGATTTTTCCTCGCCGCTGGTGCCACTGGCTTGCATGGTTCGGGATCTGTAGAGCTGCGCATCGATGTATTTGCTCTTCAGTGTTTGGATTCTCAGTAGTGATTATTAAACCAAACTGAACTGAGCTAAACTGAACTGAACTTAAACACTGAAAACTGAACTACACATTCAATTTCAATTTACTATGATCTATGTGAAGCTGCTTTGACACAATCTACATTGTAAAATAGAAATAAATAAATTCAATTCAACTTACCTATACCACATGTCTTTGGACTGTGGGGGAAACTGGAGCACCCGGAGGAAACCTCTCAGGTGTGTGTCGGGTGATCAGACATAAAATCAAATTCAATTTTACTAGCTACGTATGTCTCATGCACATCGTTTGTCTCAATAATCAGCAATAGCTTTAGTTTGATTGCTATACAAAAATATTTAATGTTACATTGCTGTGCTCCTTGTTTGTTTCTGCAGGAGAAACCAAAAGAAGTATGATATAGAGATATAGACTATAAGAAATACATGTGATTTCTAGTCAGTTTTTTATGAAACAGCATTATCCACAAAATGGTTTAGAAAATAGTTTCTTAATGTTTCTAGTGAATAAGCCAAAGGTTATTATAGCAAGCGAAGAAAACAACAACAACAACAAAAACTAACTAAATAAATAAAAAAATGAAACCCACGCGAACACAGGGACAACATGCAAACCCACACGGAAATGCCAACTGACCCAGCAACCTTCTTGCTGTGAGGCAAACGTGCTACCCACTGCGCCACCGTGCAGCCCAAAATAATTAAAAAAAAAAAAAAAAAAAAAGAAGTAAAATTTTAAGCACTAAAATGCTAAATAAATGGAAAACACCAGTGAAACACATAATGCAGGAAACGCTTGATTGGAATATATTTTTATAGTTTATAAACTGAAACTATGATGACGTTGTTTTGTAAAAAAAATTTCTAAATAAAAAAAAATAACAGTCACAATTACAGCACAACAATAATAAAATCACTTTCAGTCAAGTCAAAGTCATGTTTATTTAAATATCACCTTTTTTTTGCTATATTTGTAATGATCACCAGCGATCTAGCATTTGCAGATTGTCGGAGAACTACAAATCTGCCACTTTAATGAACTACAGATCCCATCATGCACTTCACTCATACACCTGGCCCAGATTCACCCTCATTGCAAACACACACAGCTGAAGCTGTTTAGAACGAATCGAATGGACTATAGACACAACAAACATTGTTGAAGAGTCTTAATTATTGTAAGTGAGCATTTCCTAGTGTTTTTCCTTGTCTTGTTTTCCTGGTTTTTGGACCCTTGTTTGTTTTACTGATGATGTTGTCTTGCCACCAGTCCTGACCGTTCGCCTGTTTTTTTTGGATTACTCTATTGGATCACCCATGTTGTACCATTTGCTCCTGTTGACCCTGCCTGTCTAATGTTGCTGTCACACTAGAGTTTGAGCATGCAAAACTTTTTGTATGGTGCTGTGAAAGAGGGCAGTATTAAACAAGATGATTACACATTTTAAAAAGTGAGCAATTGGTCCATTTTTTAAATTTCTGTCCAGAGAGTTCATATTTAGATCTTTGAATGGTCTCACGCAGTCACATGATGTGATTTCGCAGGTCAGAGTTCACCAAGCTTGAACTTTTCAACGCAGCAAACTGCGAAACTTGTCGCACGAGCTTGTGTTTCCGGTCTGCTGCATGCGTATGAATGGAAGTCTATGGGGGAGAAGTGCAGTGTGACCGTGGCTTGACAATTCCTTTGCTTAATAAATCCTGTATTTGGAACTTTACCTCTGTTGTTCCCGACTCGTTACAGTATTAAACTTGAAAAAAAAAAATGTTGGCATTATATCTTTCAGCATATTTATATTAAGTCTTCTATTCTTGATTGCACCATAGGGTATCCACAAGGCTATATGTTGATATCTAGCTTATTTTCACTGCATGTTACATATCTGGGTGCGGTGGATTCAAACAAACAAACAAACAAATAAATAAAATAAATACATTAATTAATTTAAAAATAGCAGTTTGCTTGTTACATATCTAATACCAGTGAATAATACTCACATACATAAACACACATACATGTATGCCCCCATGATGGCTGGGCCAGACCGCCACTTCCTGAGGCCCATGTGAAAATATATCCCCTAACTTGACACTGCCGGTCGGTGTGGAATGAGAGAACTGAAGTGAGGTGGAGAGAGGCCCTCTGAGGACACAGAGTATTTTATACAGTAAAGGCAGTGTGTGGAACAGAGTGTGTGACAGACTCCTCTCAGGTGTGTGTCGGGTGATCAGACATAAAATCAAGTTCAATTTTATTAGCTACGTATGTGTCATGCACATCATTTGTCTCAATAATCAGCAAGAGCTTTAGTTTGATTGCTCTACAACAATATTTAACGTTACATTGCTGTGCTCCTTGTTTGTTTGTTTGTTTGTATGGTTTTGCAGGAGAAACCAGAAGAAGTATGATATAGAGATGTAGACTGTAAGAAATACATGTGATTTCTAGTCAGTTTTTTATGAAACAGCATTATCCACAAAATGGTTTAGAAAATAGTTTCTTAATGCTTCTAGTGAATAAGCCAAAGGTTATTATAGCAAGCGAAGAAAACAACAACAACAACAAAAACTAAATAAAAAAAAATAAATGAAATAAAATAAAAAAAACTCTACAAGAGTGTTTGGTAAAATGTGAGAAAACCCCTCAGAGGAGCCAGACTTGGCTTGGGTAGCTCAAGATCTCTGCCAAGGTATGCATTACAGTAAATACACAGCAAATATTATCTAGTTGCAAACTATTTTATATGATTTAAAAAACAAAAACAAACATATCCTGTTATTTACTGTGCAGCATCTAACAATTATGTTTTTTGATAATCCACTAAATAAATAAATAAATAAATGTGTATTAATCTATTTAACATTTTAACAGGCATCGTAACTCCTTGGTTGACCCTTTGTCTATCTTTAAAACTAAAAACTCATAAGTTATCTATGGAAGAAAACTCTGGAAAAAAAACAAAAACAAACAAACAAAGGGTAATTTAAGGATGGTTTGAAGTGTTTTCTAACTAAAAGCAATGGCACACGACAAAAGAAATATTTTTGTTCTAACCAACGTCTAAAATTTCTATTTTAGAAACGGCTCCTATTTACCAAGGTTGAACAACAGGATAAACTATGATAACCTCAGGTACTGTACACCCAGTGCTTAATTTGTGAATTGCGAGGTCCCGGAACAGATCGGGGTAACGAATCCGGAATGTTACCCGAGGATGGAGAGGTGTCGTGCACGAAAGTGGAGAGCGGGGGTGGGGGGGCTGATTTGGGGTTGGTGCGGTGAATGGCCGACGAAAGTGAAAAGAGTTGGGGCGTCAAGGAAGAAAGTGAAAGTGAACAGCGGACAAGGGAGGGGGACAGTTGAGGAGGGGGATTGGTAAAAGTAGGTGCCGGATCAGATTTCACGGGTGCCGGATCTGGTATTTTCCGGCACAAATTATTCAGTGTTTTATTCAGTGTTAAAAGTTAATAATATAAATTTGAATGCAGTTTTACTAGATATTTATTGCATTACTACTGAAAGCAGCAGCAGATAGTTCACCTCAGATCTTGAAAATAAAATATACCGTTTGAAATGGAACTTTAGAACTGAGACTCAGTGCAAGCCAACAAATATAAATCATTCAGCATGTACATTTAATAATGTTAAAGAGGTTTAATATGTACTAACTAGATTGTAAACCTTTTCATTTCGTTGGAGTGCAGTGAGTGCACTATTCTGTGCTTCTGAATGGCTGTCTTTAAAATTCGGTCGTGTTTCGTCTGGTGCAAACAGTCAAATTGCTTATCACTGCGTATCTTTTCATATAGCGTGTTGTTAGGACACGGAGTTACAATGTAACCTGCTCACATTATGTTTATGTTTGTGATATTTATATTGTTTGCTATTTAATAACCACCTCATGTGGAACTCTGAATCTGCGTCTCACTATGGGGCTGCTACTGTCTATCAGTGGTCGCATTTTCGGTAGCTGTCGCATGCTTTGAGAGTCGTCCTGACTGAATGAATGAAATACACGGTTTTCCAACAAGGCAACTCGGGGTGCTGAAATATAATTGGCTAAAGTGGCAATGGGTGGGTTAAAGGAACCAAATGTAACTGACATTGTCAAAGCAAAATATCTGACCTTATCGTTGTTTTTTAGATAAACAAGAATGTTCTCTTGGCATGTTTCTTAAATATCTGCAAACACATTATGGTATTTGTATGCTTTTGAAGAGTCAAAAACTAACATACAGCACCTTAATAATAACCATGAATGACTTTATGTTTCATATACAGGTGTGTTGAAATTAAATGATTAACTTCAAAACTTAAGTTACAACTTCAAAACTTCGCTGCATATAGATGATATATTTATGATACATATGTTAATGATACATTAATGATGAAAATGTTAATGAATCATTTTTCATGATTATGTGATGCATTTTGTAACAATATGCATACAATTCTTGACTGTCTATTAGATTAGAGTGATGGATTCATGCTGAACAAATCTATTAATACTGGTGGTCAAAGACATCACAGAAAAAGTACTCCAAAAATATTTAATAATATTAATGTTAATATAATATTGTTAGGGTAATGTTAATATTATTACTGGACATCTCCTGCCATTTTTTTCTTCAAGTAAAACAACCAAAAAAAAATAAAAAAATAATAATTTAATCAAAAATTTACGAATGAATGGATGGATGGATAGGTGGGAGGTGATAGATAGATAGATCGATCGATCGATAGATAGATAGATAGATAGATAGATAGATAGATAGATAGATAGATAGATAGACCTGCGCCCATTTAAGCTTGCTCCTTTTCTTTTCTAATGTGCTATTTACCCCATACTTGTTTACAGTTATTACAGTGGAGAGCAGAAACAAATACCCAGACACTCCACCATCTCCTGTCCATCCAGGACACCAATCACAGTCGGCGAGAGAGGCAGATCAATCAAAGATGTCTGATTAGGTGAACGGAGATCGGCTGTCGTTTGTGTCCCTCCTCCCTTTAACCACACAGGAGAGAAGAAAGCAATCCCGCCGAATGCAGATTGGGTGTCAGTCAAAGCACTGTCCACACGCGGGCCGAGCACACAAACACACACTGTCCGCACGCACAAATATATTAACAAGCGCCTCTGATGCCCATAATCACAGCTGCGGCATGCGGGTGTGCGACAGGGTAAAATGGCGAGCTTGACAGTAAAGGAAATAAGCTGGACGCTGCAAGGTGGTGATTTGCAGAGGTGAAGCGGTTATGGCGCTCCGAGAGAGGGCCAATTTCCAGCCCGTCAAATTGTGTTTAATTTTCTCTCTTCTCCTCCCAATCTGCCAGTAGGATGAGCATGTTTGGAAGATTCTGGAAGCCTGTAATTGAGGTTAACATCACAACTGATTGAGAACGTTCTACAATGGCACCTGTTCTTCACGAGTGTGACTGTATTTGTTCTGGAGCCTCTATGTGTGTGGACAACATATATACGGAAAAGGTCACTGATAAGTAAGAGTGCGTATGATAAAAGATGGATCTTGGAAACACTTTACAGCACTGTCTTAATATTAATGTGCAATGAACAATACATTTTGTTATTGTATTAAGTAATTCAACAAACTCTGTCACTGAGGTGGTACCTTTTCAAAAGGTACGTTTTTGTTCCTAGCATAAGGTACATATTAATACCTAAAAGTACAAATGTGTACCTCACAGTACTTTAAATGTGCAAACCATAAAGATCAGTGGTGTAAAGTAACTAATTACAAATACTCAAACTACTGTAATTGAGTAGTTTTTCTCAGGAGTTGTAATTTACTAAGTACTTTTAAAAATGTGTACTTTTACTTACTCTTGAGTGAGTGCTGTATCTGTACATTTCCTCCACTACTTTCCTTTTACTTGCAGCAACTACTTAATTTTTTTCTTGTCTATGGGGATTAGAAAAGTCAGTCTTCCGAGTCCAATCAAATCACACATACAGTAGAATGTAAATTGCATCATAATGAACTACCTCAAGACATGGGTGATTTATAATTGCAGCAAACGGTTTGAAAGTATTCAAAGTGTCCAAGAAGATGTCCAAAGTCTTTACACGCAATGACCCAGAAACTGTTTAGATGCATGTCACTGATGAGAAGATGACGGATGTTTACTGTATGATGACCTAAATGGTTTAAACACCCAGCAGGCACAATACGTCAACATGATGTCGGATTGATGTTGTACCTTAATGTCGAAGGGACAATGCATTTTGTTTGGAAATTAATATCGTGTTGACGTCAGGCCAAATATCAACGTCTAATGATGTAACAGCTTGACGTTGTGTGGAAGTTACCACTATTGACATTTATCAGACATTGGATTTTGGTTGCCATACCTGATGAATAAATGTCAGTATTTGACGTCAACATGATGTTGATTTTAGATGTTGGGTCAACGTTGGATTTTGGTTACTTTCTATCAACCTAAAATTGATCAAATATCAACATAATTTGATGTCATTATTGGACATGAAAATAACGTTGTCCTTAGACGCTGACTAGACGTTGAATTTTGTTCCAGTGATACAACTCAACGGCTTTACTCAAGTTGTAAAATGAGCTTATGTACAGTAATAAAAAAGTGTGCTCCTTTACTTTCCAGATTTGGTGAGCTCAGGTCTATTAAATAATAATAACAGATACAACTTTTGATTTTAGAATTAAATATTATCATCAGCAAAGATTAGTCAATTCTTTACATATTTTCTACAGTAGCTCATGATAAATATTTTTTGCATCAAATCCGAGATGTATACTGTATATGTTTCTGAACAAGAAAAATCCATTCAGAAACAAAAAAAAACATACAAACAAATCAATAAATAAATATGCGTGTTTGCTGTTTGTTCAAACTACTTAATCAAAACAAGTTGGAACAACACAATTCTAGACTTTTTGGTGGGACAGCTTATTGGTTTCATGTTCAATTCACTTGGATTTGTAAAAACTAATGAGTTAACTTAATTCCTTCATGTTGTCCCAACACAAATCAGTTGTCTGGAACTCAGAATTTGATCACTTTTAAGGTGGATATTTAATTTAGGCTTTTGAATAAAAAAAAATTGATAAGCAAACAAAAATTGCAGCATTCAAATTCAAATTTAGTCACAGAAGCTTAAGCATGTTTGAGGTTCATTCTTGCACATCACACAAAACTTTCTCACGTGTCTCAACTTTCTCAACCCAGGCTCAATTAAAATATGTTCATTTTAGTGAAGTTTATTTATAAACTAATTTCGAGAGGAGCACGCGCTTATGATTAAAAGCAGCTGTTCCTCGTTAGCTAATGCACAATCCACCAATCAGACGATTCCTAAATCACTATAAATAACCAAAGCATCTTACCTTAGACTTCCACCCCTACTCCTGCTTTTCCTTATCAGGGCAGCATGGAGGCCAATGGGTAGCATCATTGCCTCACAGGAAGAACAACACTGGCTCAGACCTTACCTGGCCAGATCAGCGTTTCTGTGCAGAGTTTGCATGTTCTCCCCGTGTTTGCATGGGTTTTCCCCGGGCACTCCGGTTTCCTCCCACAGACCAAAACATGTTAAATTGACAAATTATATTGTCATTTTAGGCAAGCAATGGATTCAGTATACAATCTTCATAGCAATTCATATCCAAACAGGGGAGTTCTTGAGACTTACCTGAGCTCAGACTCGGAGGGAGCCCCGGGCTTGAGGATCTTACGGGCTCAGGGCTCTATCCTGGTACAGCATGCTAAATACGTTTTAAAATCAATCATCGGCAAGGGCGAACTCTTGAATCTAGAAACTGTGCAGTCAATTCAAACCAGTTTGAGTCCCTTTTTAGGTTGAACTCAATTTAAAATGTTTTGTAAAAAAAAAAATTAAAACCTGTAACCATTTAGTTAAATAGTATTTGTTTTTCCTACTAAGAAAGTTAATGGTTACCAGTTTCTATCAATCTTCAAATTATCTTCTTTTGTGTTCAACAGGGGCAACATGGTGGCTCACTGGTTAGAACTGTCGCCTTACAGCAAGAAGGTGGCTGGTTCGAACCCCGGCTGTGCCATTTGGTTTTTCAGTGTGGAGTTTGCATTTTCTCCCTGTGTTCGCGTGAGTTTCCTCTAGGTGCTCCGGTTTCCCTCAATGTCAAACAAAATGCGCTATAGGTGTATCTAATAAGCTAATTTTGCCGTAGTGTATGTATGTGAATGCGAGAGTGTATGGGTGTTTCCCAGTACTGAATTGCGGCTGAAAGGGCATCTGCTGCGTAAAACATATGTTGGATAAGTTGGCTGTTCATTCCGCTGTGGTGACCTCTGATAAATAAAGGGACTTAGCCAAAAAGAAAATGAATGAATGAATGTGTTCAACAACAACAACAACAGAATTAATAAACTCATAATGTTTGGAACCACTTGAGGGTGAGTAAACAGTGAATACATTTAATATGTTGGGTGTACTATCCCTTTAAGTGTTATGGCATATTTTATACATATTATATATTTCTTTCTGCTTTATACCTATTAATCTACATGTTGATAGATTGTTTTTATTGACTTTGTGACTCTTTAGATCTCTTGTATTTGTATTTATTTTTTTAAATTTTTTTTTCAAATATGATATTTAAAAAAATGTTTTTCAAGTAGTTAAACAGTAATAAAACTACTTTTCAGATTTCCGAAAGCATTCAAGACAGTTGCTCTACCCAGACAATTCGGATTTCATTAACCCTTGTGTGCTGTTTGTGATGTTTTCATCCACTCTGGGGTGATTTTGAGTCTTAATTTGGCCTCACCTTTCTCTGTGTTTCAGCAAATAGAAGGTTTTTTTTGGTGACACATATTTTAAGAAAATGCTTTGAAAATTGTAAAAAAAGTCAACAATACACTAAAAATTTTAAAAGGAACAAAACATAACGAAAGGGTAGTCAATATTGGTGTTTCCCAGTACTGGGTTGCAGTTGGAAAGGCAATTGCTGAGTAAAATATATGCTGGATAAGTTGGCTGTTCATTCCGCTGTGGTGACCTCTGATAAATAAAGGGACTAAGCCAAAAAGAAAATGAATGAATGAATGAATGAATGTGTTCAACAACAAAAACAATTAATAAACTCATAATGTTTGGAACCACTTGAGGGTGAGTAAATAGTGAATACATTTCATATGTTGGGTGTACTATCCCTTCAAGTGTTATGGGGTATTTTTACACATTATATAATGCTTTCTGCTTTATAACTATTGATCTACATGTTGATAGATCTTTTTTTTTACTTTGTGACACTTTAGATCTCTTGTATTTTTATTTATTACATTTTTTACATATATATATCTTTTTCAAATATATTTTAAAAAATATGTTTTTCAAGTTAAGCAGTAATAAAACTACTTTTCAGATTTCCCAAAGCATTCAAGACACTTGCTCTACCCAGACAATCCTGATTTTATTAACCCTTTTGTGCAGTTCAGGGTGTTTTCATCCACTCTGGAGTGATTTTGAGTCTTAATTTGGCCTCACCTTTCACTGTGTTTCAGCAAATGAAATGATTTTTGGTGACAAAAATGCTTTGAAAATTGTCAAAAAATCAACCAAACACTAAAAAACTTTAAAGTTAAAATTCAAAGTTTTATCTCTTCCCAACTGGGAAAAACACCAACAATCAAGAATGCATAATTATATTGTGCCATGGCTTTGCAACCAAAAAATATTGTCGAAAATAACGAACATAACGAAAGGGTAGTCAGTATGAACAGTACACAAGAGTTAAATGTATTAATAATATAGAATTTTTTACATTTTAAATGTATTTTCATTAAAAGCATGTGCCATGTCATTGACCCAGGAAAGGAAAATGACAGTTGTGCCTGCATCTGCCAGTCGTCAGTTGGTACAGCTGTAACCAGCTGTTAACCACAAGCTAGCACAACCCAGAAAAAACTGTCACGGGACGATACTTATTCGCATCATTAAGACAGTAAATCTGACTTTCGGTTAGCACGCACAGGCTGCACGTCCAGATCCCAACACGGAGCGTGTGTGGCTTGGGAAGAGAACAGAGGTGCAGGCCTTGCCAGGGCTGTGGAGGAAAGCAGCCATGTTTGGATGTTCTCTCCTCGCCTCACTGACCTGCACTTTTGGCACCGGGGCTCCACCAAAGCCTGCCAAAGCCTCATCACTGGCTTCCACCTCCGCACCCTCTGACTGCCGGACAATAGAGAGTAATGTGGCGAGACCACACGCATATATGCACAATCGGGAAAGGGAAAAATCTAAATCAGTTTAACTGTGCACAAGCCATTTTAAATAACGCCATCTCTTATTTAGGTGCCTAATATGGGATTTGAGTATCAGGCAGCGCGAATAAGGCCAAAGCCCGCGAGCTTACTGTCAGCCTCTTGAGACGAGCATCCATGCAGACAGATAGCTTATGTGCTTCTCTTATTTCATTAAAACATCAACAAGCAATTACGACAGTAAATATGATCCTGTTTTACAGGAGGGAGACAATGGCATTAAAACAGCCTTTGATTTGGCTGTGGGAGCAGGTCCCGTATTCGCATACACTCTCTTTTTCTCACATAAAATCAGAATAGCAATAGCCTCCCAGCCCTCCCCCTGTACGTGCACACACACGCACGCACACACACACATCCTCTGGATCAGCAGGAGTCCAAATCAAGCTGATTTTCCTCTTTGATTCAGACGTGGAGCACAGCTCAGATTGGATTTCAGAGAGGAGGAGAGGACACTGGGAGAGGGAGAGAGAGAGAGAGAGAAATGAAGTGGTGGAGGGGAATGTTTTGCATAATATAACGTGAAAATAAGAAACAGAGAAGTCAGTGCAATAGATCTCTGTCTTAGCATGCTAGTCTGATTCTCTCCTCACACACGCACACATAAACACACACAGATAAATTCAGGCATAAACTGTGTAATCACACTAATGTTGTTCTATGTGTATTTGTGAGACAATTAATAATGTGGCTGTGATGATTTAAATCTTCAGCATATAAAGTGATGTGTTGACCATTCACAATATATTGGGATATTTGAAATTCTTCTTTCTCAAAATAATCAAAAGTACTATTGAATGCATTTTTTTTTAGCAAATCTCAAACTGTTTATATAATAAAATTATAATGTTGAGGTGCATATTTTCATGTGTGTTCAGAATCTGGTGTGTTAAAAAACTGGCCAAACATAATATACTGGGCTTAAATCCCTGAATTTTAAATATATGTAATATAAAAAGATATTATATCCAATAATATTGACATTAATAAAATAACTTACAATACGGTCCAAAAACTAGTACACCCAATGTTTTAGAGTTTATATGTTATAGAATGTTCTATGTTATAGAAAAATGTTAAATACGAAGTTTAAAAAAGAGGAAAAATTAAGAGGTTTTAAGGTTGTAACTTTATTTTGCAATACTTTGCTAGAATTTAACTGTATTATCTTTCAATTTCTAAATTTGTTTGGTGACTAAAATATTATTTTAATAATTATATCTGTTTAATAAATCTGTTTTGATCAAATGCACCAAAATACATTGCCTATATTCTCTGAGAAATGGATACATATATTCATTTTCAAAATGGGGTGTACTCAATATATATATTATTTTAAGACAGCACTGTGTCACAGTGGGTAGCACGATCACCTCACAGCAAGAAGGTCGCTGGCCCCGGCTGGGTCGGTTGGCATTTTTGTGTGGAGTTTGCATGTTCTCCCCGTGTTCACGTTGGTTTCCTCTGGGTGCTCCACTTTCCTCAACAGTCCAAAGACATATGGTTTAGGTGAATTGGATAAACTAAATTGGCTGTAGTATAAATGAGAGTGTATGGATGTTGGTTGGTTTGCTGCTGGAAGGGCATCTGCCCATTAAACATATGCTGGATAAGTTGGCGGTTCATTCCGCTGTGGCGACCCCTGATTAACAAAGGCATAAGGTGAGAAGAAAATTAATGAATGAATGAATGAACAACATTTTTTAGTCATTCAGAATTTGTTAAATGTAATCTTTAGCAAATAATGAATATGAATTTTCCATAATGTGTTTGTAATAATATGTAAAATTTTCATGATACCTTTTCTTTAATTTCCACAGTTTTGTGTAGAATTTGAATATTTGCATTTATTTTTTATTTGCCGTAACATGAAAAATAATTAATGCCTAAATAATGCCATGTATATTACTGTATATCCTATCTAGATGCTGTATATAGAGTTGAAGTCAGAATTAATAGCCCCCTTTTGAACATGCAAACTCCACACAGAAATGCCAACTGACCCAGCCAGGGCTCGAACCAGCGACCTTTTTGGTTTGAAACGACAGCGCTATCCACTGCAACACCATGCCAACACCATATATATATATATAATTATATATATATAATATATATAATATATAAAAATATAATTAAAATCTGTCTATAAAAATACTACTCCAAACTGATGTTGTTTCCAAATGTTATGTGATGATTTCTTTTCCTTTTGTGACAATTGTTGGTAGGTTTCCATATATCACAGCAACTCATTGTTGTCTAAGCCTGTTATCTAAGCATTAAATGCAAGGAAAGCTCTGTATACTTGGGTACTGCCCATTTTCTTAGAGGAACTGTTGATTCAAAGTTTAAGGATGAACATTTTTTTTAAAAAATATGCGTAACCAAATCATTGTGATTTTTACGTGTAGGTTTTACACCAGGTGATCTGAAATTGTGAAAATACTGTTTCCATTGCAGTTTTGTGAACCATCCCCATTTCAAAATGCCTAGTAAAAAAGACCCTCATGCAAGCTTAAACAATTTTTTTTTTCAGGGGGAGTTTTAATGGAACTCACAGTGCATTCTCAGTTTGCACAATTCAAAGGGCAATACAAACACCGCTACTGACTGACTGGACAGATACCTTAGGACTTACATAAACACACATAAAGGAGTGTATTCATCAGTGTGTGTGTGTGTGCGTAAGTAGAATTCAGTACTCTCAGTCAGGAGGTGGCAGTATTGGTGATAAAGTGTGTGTTCATTTGCTCAGCCAGTGAAGTTGGACTAATGCAACACACCTGCTGTCCCTGCACCATCATTAGCCTCGGCGGCCCAGCGGAAAGGTCAAGGCTAAATTGCGATCTGCAGCCGTTCAGGAGGTGCGTAAACATGCAGTCGTCGCCCTGATCACAACTAATGCACGCACTGATGAGTAGGTGGGAACCACCACCATGGAGAGATGCATGGTGGGGGAAATAATTTCCACGCGCAAATCTCGAGGAGGTGAGACTCGTGAACTTCACGTGCAGTCACAACATAATCATCCAAATGATCTATCCCATTTCAGCCCACCTGTGTGGCATGAAAAAAAAAAAAAAACTCAACTTCGAGTTGAACACAGCCATGTGTTTGTTTGTCAGGGAATATTTTACCAGATTATACAGCAAGACACATGCTCACATATAAACATGCACTCCCACACAAAACAGTGCCTCGGCGTACCTGCCCGGTGGTAATTAATCGCTGTGGTATTTAGGCCTGTTGGAGTAGACAAATATGACAGAGACAGGGACAATTAGGATCCTCGTTCAAGCTACATTAACTCTCTGCGCTATTACAACGCGGGCTGCTTCTCCTCGGCTTGTAAAAAAGAAAAAAAAAAAAAAACAGCGAGGAGATTGTTCCTCATGGGCCATGGAGATATTAATGAAAGAAAAGGAAGATTGTGTTTATTGTAGTCACATAATTGCAAATAAATTTCAATTAGCCGACGTGTCACCCCTATAAGTGTGAGCTAGTGGGCTAGCGTCGACTAGCTTTGTATGAATGGGAGAAAATGAGAACTGGGTAGATTTGACTTTCAGTACAATTTTTTGTATCCCTCTGTTAAGACTGATGGAGAAGTTCAAGGTCATTCCTGTGAGTTTTACCATTGATTTTTCTTTTTTTTTTTTCGTGTGCTATTAAACAGATTCAAAATAACTTGCGAAGAATAGGATGCCTTCTACTGTGCCAGCATGTAAAAGAGACAGGAGGAGTGGGGAGCAGGAGGAGGGATGTGTGGACGGAATGATGGGGAAAGAAATAGGAAGAGAGAGAGAGAGAGAGATGAGCGGGAAGGTGTTTAGTATTCCTCTCTGATCAGCGGTCGGTGTGTGCTCTTCGCTTCTCTTTTTCCTCTGCCTGAAGAGAGGAGAATATTTAAGCAGTGTCATCCAACAGGTCAGACGCAACACTGGACAGAATGACCTTTTGACCTGTGGCGGAGAATCACTGTCTGCCAGGTCCTAACATCAACAGGATAGAAAAAGATCCAGTTCAATGTGTTAATTTGGACTTTCTCATGCACCACCTTTGTGGTTTTGTTTTAAGTGTAAGTCCTTTAATGAAAAAAAAAAACCTTCGCATCATTCTTTTGAGTATTATTATATAGGTCATTCTACAAAGCAGTGACCATTTGTGTTTTGTAAAACATAACTTTATAAAAAGAATAGTTGCCTTTTAGACATTAAGTAATATTAATACTTTATTATTTACTTTATAAGTATTTATATTATTAATACAACTTTAGGGAAACCAGCATTGTCTTGTTTGTTTAGTTGGTTGTCTCTTAAAGGGCCATGAAACCCCCCTCTTTCAGTTCTAGTCTACCTCAGAATTTTTTTCAAAAAATGCTCCGAGATGAGCGTGTAGCTCTGTGGGCAGAGGGAGGAGTGGGTGTGGCTAGCAGAGCAGGGCAAAAGAGGGGAACGGACAACTATTGTCAGTTGGCTCACAAAATGAGACTCAAACCACGAGGAGACCCATGATTTTATAGTTACAATGCAAAGTTACAAGTTAAAATGCAAAGAAATAAACAATAAGTAATTTAATGTCCTGCTACATTTGTTATTCGTAATTTCATGTACACGTAACCATGAGTTGTTATATCATCATAAAGATATTTGTGTTTATATAAACACTAGAAATGAGGAGGACTTCTCTCCTCCTCAATCCCCGGTTCTGAATGCAGACACAGTGGGTAGTTGTGCCGCAGGTCTCTTGCCCTATCTATTTCAACCATTAACCCTGCTAGTAATCTGGAGGATTTTAAACATACAGTAGGTAAACACAGCAGCACGGCGATGTGTCTGAATGGTAACGAACTCAACTAATAAAAGACAAGGTCCGCCATACACCAATTCTCGTACAGCTCTCTCAACAAGAATCGCGGGGAAAAACATGTAACAAACAATGTGGATCATGGAAACAAACATACGACCTGTGGCGGGCAATTAGCTGACCAAAGCTCAAAATTAGCTGGTTTCCCCACAATTAAAGCTGACAGGAGCTAACGTTGTCTTAACTGATGCTCAACACACACAAATCTGTTAACGTTTTTAAAAAACGTACTCCAGGGTGTCTTGAATCTTTAATGGCTCATTTAAATTTCATGGCAAAATGTATGGATTATAAAAAATTAAAATATCATTTTATAGCCCAGAAGAGGTCAGTATTAAAACAAACAAACCAACAAAACAGATTCTTGAAACAACAGTTAAATGCAATTATTTTTGATATTTGGATCCTTTTCTTAAGTTAAAATATAACAAAATATCAAATGATTAAAATAATACCTTCCCAGTGGACACATGATGTCAACATGATGTCAAATTGACATTGTACCCCAACGTTGTGAGACATTGCATTTTGTTTGGAAATGAAAATCGGGTTGAGGTCAGAACCCAATGTCAGGCCAACTTCAATATCCATCGTCGGACTTTCCAACGCAACCCAAAAAAGCCCTAAAATATGGAAGTACAGTATAATGATGTTACATCTTGACGTTGTGTGGAAGTTACCAATATGACGTCTATCAGACATTGGATTTTGGTTGCCGTACTTGAAAAATAAATGTCATATTTGACGTCAATATGACGTTGGTTTAAGATGTTGGCACGACATTGGATTATGGTCACTTTCCAACACAACCTAAAATCAACAAAATATCAACGTCATTTCATGTCATTATTGGACGTCAAAATAACGATGTCCTTAGATGCTGGTGACTTAAATCTAACCTAATATTAACGTCTTATGACGTTGTGTGTCTGCTGGGAATATTCATGATTTTTTTCTAAATTTCAACCCTTACATTTAAAATTGGAAGGTAGAAGAAACATTTAAATATTAACCAGTTCTTGAAAGTAATTACGGTTATGTTCACTCGTTAAACATTTTATAGAAATCTCATAATTGACAGATTTATACTGAAGGAACTAGTTAACTAGATCTTTTTATTCAACAATATAAGCTTAAAATATTTGGGGCAGCAAACATTAGTTGTGGTCCCTAAAGTAACACTACATTTTAGTATTATTTAGTAATTCACTCGACAGTGAATGACATTTTACAGAACAAACTCTAAACAATTTGATGTACTATTCTTTTAAATAATGTCCCATCATTCAAATTTGACAATAAAACCTAAGTTAAGTGGTCTCATTAAAAAAAAAATGTGGCATTAACTTGCAACTATTTTCACATGTGCTTGTTCACATTGTTCATGCAGGGGTGCAAAACTAAACGTAGGCCGATACAATATTATATCGAATCATGATAAAATTTATATCAATAACAAATTATAAGCTCTGGACTTTTTTTTACTCTATATTGATCTAAGAGCCAATCACACAACAGAAATGTGTAACAATGGGAATCTAGAAGTGTGCTGATATTAGAGATGCACAGAATTTTCGGCCAGAAATTATCAGCCACCAAAAATAGGTTATGCTATTTAATGGACTTTCTCATTTTTGTGGCTTCAGTCATTGTTTGGATACTCTTTTAAAGCTGGAAGAATTAATAACTGATATTGAAATATATATCATTAGTGTTCAATATGGAAAAAAGTAATCAAGATTGCATTTTTGCCATGTCATCCAGCCCTATGTGAAACATTTTGTGGCAGTGAAAAAAGAGGATGCTTAATGAACAGACAAGTGTAGTAAAGTAGTGATGGATAAACAGAAAGAAACAACTGTTTACATGACACAAAATACATGTGAACAATGTAATTGTTATTAGACAACACGTTTGTTTTATGACAGAAAGAATGTAGAATGATTTTTTATTGATACGTTTTACAATTCAGCTGTAAGATGACAATTATTTAGAGTGAGAAAACAATAACAGGAACCATTAAACCTGAAATAGTTAAAAAAAAAAAAAACATATACAGTATCTACCCCATCCATAACAACAATATCAGATTCAAATCACAAATATGGCTGAACCCTGACAGACAGATTATATAGAGGGCAGACAGGCAAGGAAAAAAAATATCTGCCCACAAATATAACAATATTGTGCCAGACAGATTTCCACTCAGACATCACACGGCTCCTGCCATGAATCCACGATGACATTCACAAAGTTGTGATTGAAAATAATCTGTCAAGATAGGCATGTTCTTTGTGATAATTATTATCATTATTGATATTACTATTATTGTTAGTGCGTTTCTTCGTTCCTCAGGCGAAGATGATAACCCGTGTAGGCTTGCTGAATTCCAATGATACCACTTGATAGAGAGTCTGTCAGGGAGGAGTAAACAAAAATGTTGCCTCTTTTATTTATTTATTTATTCCTCATAGCCGGAGCAGTGAGTGATCAGTTTATGTTCTGTCTCAGATTGTAATCAGTTAATAACGGTGATTCCACCTTGTGGAAAGGGATTGCGGTAAGTGGCACAGGGTGGGATGGTGGTCACAGAAGAACAGGGTTCCTGGAGGATCCGGCTAACAAAAACCCTGGAGGATAAGCCACTGGGGTTTTGAAAGAAAGCAGTGAGACTGAGCGCAGAAAGACAGGAGAGCACAGGCGTTTCTAAGCAGGCTTTAAGATGGCAGATAACGGTGTAAGAGAGAGACTGATCTTCTGGCAGGTCAGGAGGAATCCGAGGCCCGAGCCCGGTATCAGCCTAAACCCAGACCCCTCGCCCCCCTCCGCTCCCCGCTCGGGGGCCAGCTGGTTGCTGTGGTGAGGAGCCGCGGGGGCTTGCCGGGGGCGATAAGCCAGTGTGAGCCCAAAGAGTCGGGGCAGAGAAAGAGAGCGACAGATTTCACAAAGGAAAAGAAGAGGAGCGTGGAGAGCGAGGAGCAGAGGGAGATGACGAGGGGAGGGTTAGAGAGGAGACGCTTGAGTGAATAGGCGTGCATTGTAAATCTCCACCGTGGCAACCTGCAGCTGTGGAGATGGGTGTGATGTGTGGGTGACAGGCAGAAGAGAGGCCGGCTGCACAACGCACAGGATTTCTCCTCTTATGACAGCTTACGTGGCGAGAGGAGGCGACTGGTTAGGAAGAATTACAAGAGCTAT
This sequence comes from Danio aesculapii, assembly GCF_903798145.1. Classification (NCBI taxonomy): domain Eukaryota; kingdom Metazoa; phylum Chordata; class Actinopteri; order Cypriniformes; family Danionidae; genus Danio; species Danio aesculapii. The sequence continues at coordinate 17,519,204 of NC_079440.1, read as the reverse complement.
GCAGCCTGCCATCTTACAAATGAATCCCGTTTAGCCTCGGCATGTAAATAAATAGAGTTCACTTGGTGGGAGAGAGAGAGAGAGAGAGAGAGAGAAAGATAAAGAGGGGGAGAGAGAGAAGAGGAAAGAGGGTGACAGAGGCAGGGAAGTGGCAGCAGCGGTAATCAGCGGCAGGAATGTTTATCTGCTGCTAGCGCGTGCGTGTGTGTGGCTGCCGAAATTATGCAAGCGAGTAACAATGAGCAAATTGAACCCCCAGAAAAAATGGCACAAGGTCAGGCGGAAAGACGAGGCACTGGGGTTGAGAGTGGTGGGCGTGAGAGGATAACAGATCATGATAAATTGGCTCACATTTTACAAACCGCCGGCCCTAATGCCCTGCTCCCAGCCAAGACTGCTAGGCTGGAACTTTCCGTACTGTAATACCTCCACTCAGCCATTTGTGATATATGAAAACCAAGCTGTGGCACTAATTGCACAATTACAAAGCGGAAGCCGAGCTGTGGTGAGGCAGGGTGTGCAAACTGGAGGGGGTACGGCGGTACACGCAGGCCCTCCCACTCTTTTTCTCATTCGTGGTCTACGTTTTTTTTCAGATTCTGTGGAAAAGGAGTAGTTCTAGTCTTCGCGCACGCTCTCATTAGGTAATTAGGTTCTTTAGTAGAGGCGCCGTTAAATATGGCACTCGCTTATTTCGGTTAGCCCAAGCTTTCCCCTTGAGATCCCTGCTGGACACGGATTCTAACGCACACATTTCCTCCAGAAACACTGCAGGACTGTGTATCGTTCCTCACCTGCCTAGTGGCCCAAAAAACCAAGACCAGCTTCTCATCCTGAGGGGCAAAAAAAAAAAAAACGTCAATGTGTAAGTGTGTGTGTGAGTGAGTGTGAGAGAGAAAGAGAAAAAATTTATCTTCTACATCGATGAAAGGACAATTTATTACCGTCTGCTGTGGGAGACAGAATATTTTGCCCCAGTGCTTTGCTGGCCCTGTTGACTGTCTGAATGAGGAATGGGAGCGTATTAGCACCCGGGCCGCTTCTGCACAGCAGCGCCTGGCACCGAACCATCACAGCCCCCAATACCGCCCAGGGTCGGAGGTCAAGAGCGGAGCAGCAACTGAGGCTTGTGGACCGCCGTACGCTGCTTCGTCTCCCGCTGTCGCAGATTGATACATTATTATTAGTGCCTGCTCTTCCACGACTCTCAACAGCCCGAGAGCTGTCCTCAAGAAATTATGAGTGTTTTCAAAAACCTTCTGACAAGGTATAAGACTGAGATAGCGGAGAATATTGAAAGCATTTGTCTTGAGAACATCCCGCCGTGTTGCAACAACAATGGCTATTTGAACATTCTGATATTAGGCCTGTTTCACTGTGCATTCAAGCAGAGAGCTAACAAGCAAGCAGGAGTAAAGAATCTGCTGAAGTGAAAATGTGGAATATATAAACAATAGTGATCTCATTGTTAGTTTGAAATAATGATTATCAGCGGTTCGTCAAATTTTTACACCAGCCTATCTTGCAACCATTCTACATTCAAAATCATTTAAACAATCGTTTTTTCTCCATTTTGATGATCAATTTGAACTTCAACAGATCTTTGTCTTGACCATGTTTAAATGCTTGTTGTTGCTATGTGACAGGCTGAATAGACAGTTGGTTTAACAAGAGTTAAACAGGAGTTTAACAGGTGTAACTAATAATAGGGGCTGGTGATTAGATGGATGGACGGACCATAGATAGATAGTTAGACAGATAGATAGATAGATAGATAGATAGATAGATAGATAGATAGATAGATAGATAGATAGATAGATAGATAGATAGATAGATAGATAGATAGATAGATAGATAGATAGATAGATAGATAGATAGATAGATAGATAGATAGATAGATAGATAAAAGTAGAAAAAAAGAAGCCATGTCTTAAATAAAAGATCCTAGTGATGTCATGTATATGGAGAAGCGAGCTGGTCCCAGAACTGAGCCCTGGGGCACCCTAATAGCAAGTTTTTGTGATTTACACAACTCATGCTCCAAGTATTTCAGGTTATATGGTATATATGAATTCATAATAAAATCATTTCTTGCATACCAATATTTGACAAAAAAGTGATTTCTTAAATCTTTAATTAATACGACAATTATTAAGGGTTTTTACAGACAATAGAACATTGTTCTAAATTAAATAATGATAAATCACAAAACTGAGAATTAAAATTTGCTTTAAATTGCTTGCATCACTTGTATTGAGTCAAATTTAATAAACATATTATTGTTTGCAGAATTTTAAATGCCCATATCCTGTACAGGTAGTTCTAGCTACTGGGGTGCCCCAGGGCTCAGTTCTTGGACCCTTCTGAGCACTGAGCATATTTCCATCTACTGTACTGTATATGATGTTACTAGGCATGGGCCGGTATATGATTCTGAGGGAATGATAACTTTGGATAAAAATGTCGATTTCATGGTTTTATAGTATTGTGATCACTGCTCTAAAATATATTCTTTTTAAACATCTAGGTAAAAAACAAACACTTTTCCCCCCATCGAACATAATATATTTTAATTTGGGAAACAATTAAACTATTTTGGAACAGCAAACATGTGAGGCTAATTAATTCTAAATGACTTCTGCTGTTTTCATTAGTTTGAAAAACACAGATTTCTGTACAATTTAAAATGGCATCTTTGGATATCTTTTCTGCTGGAGATACTGTTGTCCTAAAAAACTAAAATAAAAAAAGTCTTACATATAGTTCAAGTCAGAATTATTAGCCCCATAAGCCCCCCCCCCCCAAGTTTTTTTATGTGATTTTAAATATTTCCCAAATGATGTTTAACAGAACAAGGAAATTTTTACAGTATGTCTGATAAATTGTTTTTCTTCTGGAGAAAGTCTTATTTGTTATATTTCAGCTAGAATAAAATGTAATTTTTTTAAAAGCCAGTTTAAGTGCAAAATTATTAGCCCCTTTAAGCTATATTTTTTCGATAGTCTAAAGAACAAAACCATCGATATCCAATAAATTGCCTAATTACCCTAACCTGCCTATTTAACCTAAATAACCCAGTTAAGCCTTTAAATGTCACTTCAAGCTGTATAGAAGTGTCTTCAAAAATATCTAGTGAAATATTATTTACTGTCATCATGGCAAAGATAAAATAAACCAGTTATTAGAAATGAGTTGCTAAAACTTATATGTTTAAAAATGTGTTGAAAAAAAATCTCTCTGTTAAAGAGAAAAAAATAAATAGGGGGGCTAATATTTCAGGGGGGCTAAAAATTCTGACTAACTGTATTAGGTACGTGGTATACCTATATACCTAAAGTTGTATTAATTCAAAATACTTAGATTCAATAAACATAAATACCAAAGTTTTTGCTCAATAACTCCATGTGTTTAGTTTGTTGTATGATTTGAATGATATTTTTTATGCTATTGGAATGTTTAAATTGAATTAACAGAGCATATTCTAGTCGGTTGTCAAAGGAACAATGTGCAAGGAAATGTGATTGGCTCTTTGAACTGATGTGGATACAGAGCACATGTATCTATGTCTGTTGGTCACTGTGAGCACAATTTCATACTTTTGTCTCAAACAGCCCATACATTGTTTTCCTTTATTAAACAAAATATGTAACAGTTAGCAAGAAAACTACATGTAAGATTAAGCTGTCTAATGTTTTTGACATGTTATTGTTAAAAAATATCATTTAAGTAAACTTTAAAAGTATCGTTTTTTTAAACAAAACCAAATTAGCTTTTTTTTTGGGCAACAAGTTTCCATAATTTTTAAAGTTCAATCAACCTGTATGGGCTTACAGTGTAGCATCCACCCACAGAATGCATGAGTTGGAAGGAAAATATTTTGAACTTATGAATATTGGTATAGGTAGTGAATTGTAGGCACTCAGAGTCTCGAAAAGTCATGTGTCTGAATGATAGATGCTAGTAACGTCTAGGCATGTGACAATAACTGTTAAGGGATACTGCGGTTTGGAAAAATCAAGGTTTTAAAATCGCCAACATTTTCTGTTCTGTGGTGTTATGATATCTTTAGAAAGACTTTATGCAGAACTTTAAATGCCCATTAACTCATCTCTTTTCTCAGACTGTAAGTAGTTCACTTGTGTTGCATCATAAAAGCTGATATTACAAGAAATTGTGTTGGTAAATAGGTTTATGATACATTTCAATTATTATTATTTCTGCTGATTTCAGCATGCTTTGCACAAATACTTTCTACTGTACATTCCTAGTATGCACCACCATTCTACTTAGAAACCAAATGAATACTACGTCCTATAAATACTTTCATGCACAATAAAAAATGTTGTCATATTACACTTATTTTTAGCATATGCATTGCGAAACAGCCTTTGTTTAGAATTATTTTGCTCTAAATCACAAGCATGAATTCATCATTAAACCATTACCAAATCGGACAGATTCTCCCTCTCTCAATCATTGGAAAACCCACTGGCACTGAAAGCCCGTCCTCTGGCACTCAGTTCCACAGAACTGAAGAAGTGTTCCGGAAAGCGAAGGATGAAATAGAAGAGTGGTGCAGGCTCAAAGGTTAAGGCTATAATTGTTTTGCCTCTTAGCAGCATTAAGATAATTTTCCTGCAAAACAGATGGTCACAGAAAAAGCCAGCTAGTCTTTTCCAGCCGTTTCCTCGGCTGAGGATGATCCCTAGAGTAATGCTTAATGTCTCCACGTATCTCAGGTGTAATCGGCGAAATGACGTTACTATTTATCTCACGTCTAGTTCAGCAATAGTTACCAGCGACTGCTGGCATGACCTCGGGTGTGCGCACATTAATTTTACCTCAGTGTTTTCTATAGCATCAATTAATAAAAAGTGACGAGGTTTGGTGCAAATGAACAGCCCTTGATAAATGAGGGTCTGGACTTAATTGCTCAGTAAATTAAGAGCTCACAATTGTGACGATGCGGACCAGTTTTAATATTTAAAAAGTCATTAGATGTGGAAATGTCTGGCTTAGTTAAGTATGTAGTCACCCACAAGGACATTAAAGACCACATGAAACAAAGACGGCGTTAAGAGATGATCAGTGTTGCACACATACACACAAAATACATTAATCTATCAGTACATGCAAACATACACACACAAGCATGAGCACAGATGCCAACAAAACTCCAGAGCAGGAAATATACCCCATTCGTCCGCAGAGTATAAATATAATTAATAATTCTATGGATTGTTGTCACTTCATTTGCATGACAACAGTCAGCTAGTAAACCAGCAATTGCTACTGCGATACAATCTTCATCATAATGGAGTTGTGATGGAGCTTCATGGTGAGGAGAAATTGAGCAAGTTAAGCCAGCTGAAGCCGGGGACGCTATGCGTTAAGGATGATGGATCACTTTCAGTAATTCCGCTTTATTATGATTGGGCAAGATCAATATTTTAACAGTTCGGTTACAGGCTTTAGTACAGTACTTAATATGTATTATTTATAACCTTTGTCAGTGCAGGAGGGCAGCGAGTCTCAGACTGAGTGGAGAGAGAGAGAGGAGGGAGACAGAGAGAGATGGATACTTATGATTCTTACTAAAAGAACACAGTGGAATGTGAAATAGCTACAGATGGAAAATATAGCTTTCTACATTGTCAAATAAAGCCACTTTGTCTATAAATATGCATTAATACAAGAGTGGTCATGATTGAAAAATGCTATGTGAGAACATTTTTTTAAATGCTCTTCGTATATAAACTGAAGGCCATTTTCACAGTCACACTGTAAAAAAAGTGTTTAATGACTTCATTGCGCCTCATACATAAAAAAAGAAGACAAAAATGATGCAACCAAACCTGTAAATTAATTATGAACGGACGCTTATTTATAAATTAATTTTGGAAGGATCACATGCTTATGATTGACCACAGCTGGTCCTGCATTAGCTATCATATGATTTACCAATCAGACAAATCCAAATGTACATAAATCACCTGATTTTCTTACCTTAAGGCCGGCTCACACTGTGTGATTTTTTATAATCTTAAACAATTGTAGCATGTCAGACTGCACAAACATGGTTCCCATATCCCACTGTAAGATCTCAGCTGTCATAAAGTCAGATTAAACGACAATATGAAGATGCGCAAAACACGAAAGAAAACTGAAGTTTGACGTCATCCACCCATGACACTTTCATTATCCTGCGTTCTGAAATGATTCTTCACAGCAAACGTAAACAATCTGTAGCACCAATTTTGCACACAGTGTGTCTCAATAATAAAACCAGAAGGAAAAAAAGCTGTTTTGACATTTCCCCGCAGTCATTTGAATTGTTGCATGGATTGCGTCATCAAATTCGGTCATCACAGCTGTTGTCAAACTGCAGGAAAATGTCTGAAATCTTCTGACACTGCCAGAATTTCATTGGAGGAAAAATCTGATCGCAACAGGCAATAAGCGGCTGTCTGTGAACACGTCAAACCAATTTTAGCCTAGGATTTCATGAATCTTTTAGGATTTTCCAAATTTGTCTCAGATGACAAAATCGTGGCTGAAATCTCAGAGTGTGAGCAGGGCTTTAGTCATCTTCGTCTTGAAGAATCCTCCATCCACCCCTACCCCCCCTCTTTCCAAGATTAATCAAAGATATGGTAGCATGGCTGGTCAGTGGTTAGCCCTGTTTACTCACACACGCTGGTTTGAGTCCCAACGTTTCTGTGTGGAGTTTACATGTTCTCCCTGTGCTTGCGTGGGTTCCCCCCAGGTACTCCTGCGATATAAGTGAATTGAGTACACCAAATTGGCACAGTGAGTGTTTAAGTACTGGGCATTCACTGCATAAACACATGCTGGTATAGTAGTCGGTTCATTCTGATGGTCAACCCCTAATAATCAAGGAATAGGCCGAAACAAACAAATTCAGGGGAGCTCTCAAGAACTACACTCACTCTTGGGACAGCATGCCAAACATGCTTTATCAATCATCAGCTGAACAAGTGTGAACTCTTGAAATGCAAGTAAAAATGAAACTTTCCCTTTTAGTTGATTTTTTATTTATTGATTCTGCACTGTAAAAAAAAAAATGCTGGGTTACACACTATTCCTTCATGTTGTCCCAGCACAAATTGATTAAGTTAACTTAATTGTTTTTACAAATTGAAGTACATTGAAACAATTAAGGGCGTACTCACACTAGGCACAATTTCCTGAACCATGCCAAAGTGTGGTTGTCCCCTCTCCCCCAACGGCCTGCACTCACACTGCATCTTCACCTTCCGGATGATCAATTTTGTAGTGTCGCTGGACACTCCCGAATCCGGTCGCCAAATGTCGCTGTCACTCGCATAGCCTGAGGATGCTGTAGGTTGCTATCTCTCTATTAAAACAAAAAGTTGCTTATCACTTGTCACTGCGTGTTGCTTGTAGTGTGAATGGGGCTTAAGGCAAATTGTATGTGATCGTCACAAATGCGCTTCATTTCAAGTGCTGCACCTCTGTTCGCGCATTTGTATTGAGATTGTATGTAATCTGTTTGCACGAATACTTAATTTTCCTTTTGCTGTGAACCAATAGTTACAGTACCTAAGAACACAGCATGGTTTAGTGTAAATAACCTGACAGACTGCGTGTTTCATACTGAAGCAGCACTTTGATGTTTTCATATGACCAGCTCATGATAATAGTGTTTTCATATCAAATACTTTAAATTGACCAATTACTTTAATTCAGCAGTTTCCAACAGGGGGTCTCAGCCCACAAGGGGGCCTCAGCGAGCTTCGTGGGGGGTCACGTCTTATTTTTAACATTTCTTAGCAGTGGACAATTAGGAGAATGTTCATATTGCCTTAGTTCATTTTATCCCCCAGCTCAGAGGTCCTCAATCAACAGTCCATGGATCAAATGGTACCAGGCCGCACAAAAAAATCATTAATTATTTCCGTTTTATTTATTATCTGAGTCTGAACAATCTTTTATTTTGAAAAGTCTGTTATTTTGAAAAATGACCGTAATTGCTTCCGTCTCGGTCACTTGAGCGCCCAAATTTAACCCACAAGCAGCAAAATGAGTAAGAAACATTTGCCAACAAATCAGGTGAATCCAGCATGGCTCTGCAAGAAGATCAACTGATGGAGATCACAAATGATGGCGGCCTTTTAGTTCGCATATCGCGTATTTCTAGAGTTTGCACAAGTTTGTTGTTTCCAATGGAGGTGAGCGGCTTGCGCGCACAAGCAGCGTGACGTGCAGTTGTTACTAGATCGGATACGTTTGCGGCCGGAAGTTGACGTGAATTATTTCTATTATTTGTTAAATTTCTCGATTATTGTATTTTATTAATGTCTACCCCCAACCCTAAACCCAACCGTCACAGTACTGTAAAAATATTAATTGTTGTTATACAGTGTTATAAAAAATGCTGCTATATTAGTGTGCATATCGCACTTTCGGCCGGCCGTGTATCCGATCTAGACTTTACCGTGACACACTCGCACCAATGAACCCCGGGCAGTGAGCGCACCGCAGGTCACGTGACAAGTATTGACCGATCAGCTTCAGCTTGTTTGGAATATTCACATTTTGGTAAGACTAATTTAATATTTTTTCCAGAAATAAAACTTGTATCAGAGTGACAGTAATGTTTTGTCAGCTTGTCGTCTTCTGAGAAAACGGTTGATGGCCGCCTAGCAACCTACAAAACACAGACCACAGTTCGTGCATCACTTATGACTCAAGCAATGTGTTTGTCATACGTCAGTGCAGCATTTTCCCACAGAAAGCAAGATTTTAGTTGTCAAATTAGGTAAAGAGCTAGCGGTTGTTTTGTAGGCACACATATCAATGCCTTGAAAAGCCATGTTTCTGAATTACAGATGCTAGTGAAGTCATATAGATGGAGAATTGAAGTGGTCCAAGAACTTAGTCCTAAGGCACCCCAGTAGCTAGAACTTTGGGAATTTATTTCAATTCTGAAAATAATACTTTGTTTTTTAAATCTAACTTAATACAAGTGATTTAATCAATTGAAAGCAATTTTCGCAACACTCTAAATGCCTCTGATAACTGCATTGTTAAGCTCAAGAAAATGCAACTGGTGTGATGTACTGCTAACCATAATGCTGCGAACTGATACGTTATAAACATGTTAAAATGAATGTCACCAAGTGATTGACAAATCAAATTAGAGTCTGTTCTTTCTACCTAAAATAAGTTTTTGCCATGGACTATATGAGAAGTTTAAATCATTTTCCACATTATACAGTTTGATTATAACTATAAGGGATGTCAGGATGATCAGGTTTTTTTGCCCTCGAGTCCGAGTCTGAGTCATTTAATTTTGAGTATCTGCCAATACCGAGACCCGATCCGATACTTCTATATACAACAGAATTTCAGCCGCACAAACTGTAGTGTGACCGCAGCATGACACTGATAAACTGCAGCAGTGATCACAGCTGATGCATGATAGACGCATTGGAGAAAAGACACGCGCTCGATCGTGTCTCGATCCACAAGTATCGCTGTAACAGCCGAGAGGAGAGGAAGCGTCTAACCAGCAGGTCAAAAGGGCCACAAAAAAAGAGAGAAATGGAGTTTGTTTTTATTTTCTCCATGGGAGTGAAATAGGGGCTTCTACCGTGTCAGTGAATGACTGTCCAGCAAACACACGCAGTGAATTGTGCAGAGTTTCTGCGTTTTAATAACTCACAGTCTCCTTCCTTGCCATAGTATTGTTCCGTGACATAGCGTGTATGAGATAAACGACGTCAGTACATAATAACCGATTATGATCTATTATTGGACCGATATCAAATTGTCTGCGTCTGCATACATATATATTCAAGTCCTGATTGAGAGGTATCGTCAGATTCCAATCGAGTCTGAAATCGTGTGATCGTACCTGATTTTCGATCACACGGAATCAGGACATCCCTAATTATAGCTACACATGTTGGTTAAATGCCACGTACTTGTAACGTTTAAGTATATGATGGGAAATTATTTAAAAAGAAAATGCAACATTCACAGCAGTAATACTTCTGTTATCACTACCTAAGGCTGTCATCTTAACATTCCAGGTGAAGATAGTAATGGAATTATGATCTCTTTCACATTCAAAATGGCTTCATTGTGACACAGAGGGGGCTCTGCTCTCTCCAAAATCTCCACGTTTAATGCCCTTCAGAGGAAGTATGGCAAATGAATGCTCACTTCTGAATGAATTTTGTCTTCTTCCAGCTTATCAGGTACCTTCACACTATATTTGTGAAATAATAGTTCAACTAGTTTACACTGAATCAGAGTAACATATTCAGATAGTGTTCAGGTATGAATGAGAATGCATATAACTGATGTTTACCTTGTAGTTAAAAAAAATAAATTTAAGCAAAAAATAAAACAAAATATAATAATTAAAGTGAAATACTGAAATTACGAAGCAATGTTTTTCATGACCTTGTCACTTTTGAGTTGTTTTGAATTTTTTCATTTGTTAGAACACATTCTTCATGCCAGATAAATAATATCTAGCCCCGGACACAAGACCCTGTCAGAAAATGTCTGCTTCTAGCCAGACAAAAAGCCAGCGGAGCCACCCAATAAACCTGTTAACCAGTATTCAACTGAATTAAGAATCTCCTATCAATATAGCAGTTGACTGAGAAAGCCAGAAAGGAGCAGAAGCAGGAGACAAAGTATAATGATGATAAAGGAAGAGCAGAGTTTATTGAATAATCTTAGTTGCTCATGATTCAATGCTCAGACTTCATCTCAGAATCAGAATCAGAAAGAGCTTTATTGCCAGGTATGTTCACACATACTAGGAATTTGTTTTCGTGACAGAGCTTCTACAGTGCAACAGGATTACAGAGACAGGACAAAAAACAGATAATAAATATATTAAAAAAAAATAAAAAATAGAAGTAAGTAGTGAGTGCAAATATACAGATTGACAAGTGTATGTACATGTTTATTACTATATACAATGTTATATGTGCAGCTGTTATGTGCAAATTGGCATGTAAAGTGTGTTGTTAAATAAGTGTATATGTGTATAAAAGTGTATAGCAGTAGTGATGTTGGTTCCGCAATTATTATCATCAAGTGTTCATGAGATGGATTGCCTGAGGGAAGAAACTGTTTCTGTGTCGGGCTGTTCTGGTGCGCAGTGCTCTGTAGCGTCGACCAGAAGGTAAAAGTTCAAAGAGGCAGTGTGCTGGGTGTGAGGGGTCCAGAGTGATTTTGGCAGCCCTTCTGCTCGCTCTGGATAAGTACAGTTCTTGGGGAGTAGGAAGGGTTGTACCAGTGATTCGCTCAGCAGTCCGAACTATTCGCCGTAGTCTTTGGAGATTGTATTTAGTAGCTGAGCTAAACCAGACAGTTATTGATGTGCAGATGACTGATTCAATGATGGAGGTGTAGAACTGTTTCAGCAGCTCCTTTGGGAGGTTAAACTTCCTCAGCTGACGAAGAAAGTACAGCCTCTGTTGAGCTTTTTTGACAATGGAGTCAATGTGAGTGTCCCACTTCAGGTCCGGAGAGATGGTGGTGCCCAGGAACCTGAATGACTCCACTGCTGCCACAATGCTGTCCATGATGCTCAGTGGGGGGAGAGCAGGGGGGTTTCTCCTGAAGTCCACTATCATCTCCACTGTTTTGAGCGTGTTGAGCTCCAGGTTGTTGTGGCTACACCAGACAGCCAACTCCTTAACCTCCTGTCTGTAAGCAGACTCGTCACCGTCCTGAATGAGGCCGATAAGTGTGGTGTCGTCTGCAAACTTCAAGAGCTTCACAGAGGAGTCTTTTGATGTGCAGTCATTCGTGTACAGGGAGAAGAGCAGTGGGGAGAGGACACACCCCTGGGGGGCGCCAGTGCTGATTGTGCGGATGCTAGATGAGAATTTTCCCAGCTTCACCAGCTGCTGCCTGTCCGTTAGGAAGCTGTTGATCCACTGACAGACAGAGGTGGGCACAGAGGGCTGAGTTAATTTGGGCAGGAGAAGTTTTGGGATGATAGTGTTAAACGCCGAGCTGAAGTCAACAAACAAGATCCTCACATAGGTCCCTGGTCTGTCTAGGTGTTGCAGAGCATAATGCAGTCCCATATTTACTGCATCATCCACAGACCTGTTTGCTCTGTAGGCAAACTGAAGAGAGTCCAGTGAGGGTTCAGTGATGTCCTTCAGGTGGGCCAGCACCAGTTTTTAAAAAGACTTCATGACCACAGATGTTAGTGCCACCGGTCTGTAGTCATTTAGTCCTGTAAGTTTGGGTTTCTTTGGGATGGGGATGATGGTAGAGCGTTTGAGGCAGGAGGGCACTTCACACAGCTCCAGTGATCTGTTGAAGATCAGGGTGAAGATGGGGGCCAGTTGGTCAGCACAGGACTTTAAACAGGCTGGTGTTATGAAATCTGGGCCTGGTGCTTTATTCCTCTTCTGTTTCCGGAAGACCTGGCGCACCTCCTCTTCGTTAAACTGTAGGGCAGGTATGGGGGAGGCAGGGGGTGGTGGAGGTGTTAATGGTGGCGTGAAGAGCAGTTCAGAGTGGGTGTGGGGGGTTTTCTCAAACTGGCAGTAAAACTCATTCAGGTCGTTTGCAAGTCGTTCATTGTCTACAGTGCTGGGGGATGGTGTCTTGTAGTTTGTGATGTTTTTCAAACTTTTCCACACGGATGCTGAGTCGCTGGAAGAGAACTGACTCCTTAGTTTCTCAGAATAGTTCCTTTTTGCGACTCTGATCTCCTTTTCCAGTGTGTATTTGGCCTGCTTATACAAGGCCCTATCCCCATTCCTGTAAGCAACCTCCTTGGCCTGACATAGCTGTCTGAGTTTTACAGTGAACCATGGTTTGTCATTGTTGTATGTGAGTTGAGTCCTGGTAGGAATGCACATGTCTTCACAGAAACTGATATAAGATATTACAGTCTCTGTGAGCTCATCCAGATCGTTTGCAGCAGCTTCAAAAACACTCTAGTCAGTGAGGTCGAAACAGGCTTGTAGATCCCGCTCTGTTTCGTTAGTCCATCTTTTCACAGATCTTAATACAGGTTTGGCTGTTTTCAGTTTCTGCCTGTAGGTTGGAATGAGATGAATCAAACAATGGTCAGAGTGTCCCAAAGCTGCTCATTGGACGGAGCGGTATGCATCCTTTATTGTAGTATAACAGTGATCCAGTATATTTCTGTCTCTTGTGGGACATGTCACATGCTGTCTATATTTTGGCAGTTCACGGGACAGTTTTGCTTTGTTAAAATCCCCGAGAATGATTAAAACAGAGTCCGGGTGTTGTTGCTCTAACACCGTGATCTGATCAGCTAGTTTCTGTATCGCCACGCTCGCGTGCGCGAGCGGAGGAATGTAAACACTGACGAGGATGAACGAGCAGAACTTGCGCGGGGAGTAAAAAGGCTTACAGTTAATAAACAGTGCTTCGAGATCTGGACAGCACATCTTCTTTAAAACTGTTACATCTGTACACCACCTTTCATTGATGTAAAAGCACGTCCCGCCACCGCGTGATTTCCGCGTTGATTCTTCGTCGCGATCTGCTCTGAACAGCCGATAGCCCGGAAGGTGAAGCGCGTTGTCCGGTATGGTGTCGTTCAGCCAGGTTTCCGTGAAACACAGAGCAGCTGAATGCAGAAAATCCCTGTTTGTCTGAGAGAGCAGAATGAGTTCGTCTATTTTGTTGGGTAGAGAGCGGAGATTTGCTAGATGGATGCTAGGCAGCGCGGTCCGAAATCTGCGCTGTCTGAGTTTCACCAGCGCGCCTGCACGCTTTCCTCGTCTGCGCGCTTGAAAGCGTTTGAGTAGCACTGCGGCTCCGCCGACTACAATGTCCAACAGAACATCAGATAAATCCAGGTATGGAAAAATATTCGGTGGTGTATGTGCCCGAATGTCCAACAATTCGTCTCTGGTGAAACTAATTGTAGGAATATGACTCGAGACAGGACAAACTAACAAAAACACAAACACTACTGCAGAGTACGACACGGAGGCTGCCATCGTCATCGGCGCCATCTTGGAATATATCTGACCACGATAAATCCAACAAGTGTTATTATACCACAAGCAACAGCAATGGAAAATTACAGCTTAACAACGTTGTCCAGAGACAATACGGACATTGAAATGGAGACATTCTCTTATCTCCTATACTCTTGAAAACAAGTTTTGCTTGAATTATATTATAACAACATGAAACAATTAAATAATAATAAAGCAATAATTATAGTAAAATAGTAATAATAAAATATAAAAACATAAAAAAGACAAATAATAATCAATAATAATAATCAAATCATTGACTAATATCCAATAAAATGATATAATGATATATGACTAATGATCACATGATTAAATAAAATAATTAAATAAAGAATAAATAAATATAAACAAATGAAAATAAAACACGACACAAACGAATGGTTACTTATTTTTGAAGCAATACACACACAAGTTTGCTTCAAAGATTTTCAGATCCTTAGATTCTTCACATTAAAAAGTACCCTATTTATCTGCAGTGCCTTTCCTTAAATAAATGTGCACAAAAATATATTTTAAGTAGTGAAAACTGAATCATTCAACTGAAACTTTGCTTTTATGCTTTTAGAAAAATATTATTATTAATAAACATTATTTTTTAATGGAAAAAAGATCCCAATTTTGCAATGCCATGGTATTCTTTGCTATTTTGCAATTACAAAAGAGCTGCCTCTGTTGTCTTTGCGGTGTCTCTGATTGCCTCAGATGACAGAAAGTTTGCGTCGCTACAAAACACCTCCAACCGCCCTTGTGAAGCATATCGTTATGCCAGCATGCGCTTCAGCCTCTGCCATTATCCTCAGCATAATGCCATATAGTAGAAGCCCGTTGTTTCCTCAACTGTACGTTTCGTTGTTATATCATTTACATCATTCACATGCTCAAACAAAGCTCAGGTTATCTAATACCATACAGAAGCAGTAAAAATGATTCTTCCCAAGGACGGGCTGTGTAATTTTATTTCATTTATTTATGTCTGTCTTTGGCACATCCGTAGCCCATTTGGCGTAATACTGATGTCTGCGAGCCGTGCGCGTGTCAGTGACATACTTTCAGAGAGCTCGGAGTGAAACCGCTGGGATTAAACACAACGGCACATTCATATCTGGTCACACGCTCAGCTGCGGCGCACCAAGGTCTGTCACTATCAAAGCTGCCTGGAATCTTCTCCAAGCGAAAGCCAGGGAAGAGGATTTCTTAGCAAGCTCCTAACCATCTTTTTTGAAAAGCAAATCCTTTGTACCCCTCCCAAAACTCCTGGCCTGGGCTCACCTCCCCCGTATTTAAAGTCCCCGTGTGGAACGAATGGGAGCGAGCCCCGGAAAGTTTGTCGCGGGGAGTGGGTCGCTCTGGCTCTGATTAGATGTGGAGTGGTAATAGGCTCCTCTACGCGCTGCCGCTAACCCTGCTGCTCCCCCGGCAGCCACTGCGACTGGAATTAATCAGTCCTTCTGGGAACTTCCCTCAGCCGCTCTCTGCAGGCAAGCCACTCCGGAGTCATTTACCAGCCAATCCTACTGTCAGGCTTCTGTCATTTAGGCCTTTTCATTATGCCTTTATCCTCCCCCTCCCTTTCTTTCTACACTTCCCTCCATTAAAGTAAGAACGAGTCAGACAGACAGACACAGACACTGGAAAGAGGGACAGATTAGCCTGATGTCAGGTGCTTTTCAAACACAAATATAAATTTGAATTATAAAACTGAGCTAACCTCAAGAAATAGCTAGCTTATCAACTAGTATATTAGCATGATAATGTGTTATTATTATTATTATTATTGTTATTATTATTATTATTATTATTATTATTATTATTATTATTATTTTGTATTGCACATTAGATAATCCATCATCTAATGGGACCTTTAATGGACCTTTTTGAAAAAGTATTAGAAAGATTTTATGACTGGTATTTTTTATTTACGATAGCAAATGTGGCTAATGTTTTTAAGGGTTGAGTGCACTCTACGAGGAATGAGTAGCCTACATCTACATACCTGCATTAAATACAGAACAAGAGAGACAGACTGAAACTGGATTGAACTTCAGATTAATCTGAAATCTGCTGCTTTTTAAACTTTTTTAAACTTTTTAAAATGCAAATTTAGATTTAAATGAAACTGAGGTAACAGGAATTAGCTTATTACCTAACATTAACAAAGATGCGTTACATATTATCATTGTTTTTTAGTGCTCGTTAGTTCAAGGTAGAGTAGGTGATTGTCTTCAGAAACATTTTTTTGTTGTGCTGGTTGAAAGTCTCTTCACATTCCAATAGTAATGAATAAAGTAAATGATCTAAATGTATTTATATGTAATTTTATATTCTGTGTAAGGCATAAAACTAAAAAAATGTTCATCCAAATTAAATATTGTCAGGATGATAATTCCCATTATTCTGATAAGTAGCCCCAACGGTCTGTCAGCAAATGTAGATTTGAATAACTGTGCACCCATTCACGCAGATCTGCCAATGCACATTCACGCAGGCCGCAGTCACTGGACACGAGTGACAGCTGTAAAAACAAATGCTGAATCAAAACTTTTTAATATGATGAATTAATATTGGAGTTACTTTTGCACGCTGAAGGAAGGATGAGACCATGGCTGAAGTATTGTTTTTAGACAAGTAATTTTATGTTTTAAAGGTATTTTAGTCATGCAAAGCTTATGTAGATTTTGTTGTTTTAAGAATAGGTTATATGCACATAAGTGTTGTTCAGCCACTCAAATTTTCCGGCAAAAGATTGATGTGACTATTTTGAGTTGCATAAGGGACCTTTTACAACATCGATAATGTTGATTTTTATTTAGTTTAACAGCAAAACATCAGTAAACAGCGCTATTCCACCTAGCCTGCTTTACTGAGGTGAAGTTGGTTTTATATTCACATTGGTTCATTTTTCAACAATGTCAACCTGTGACATGCTCCCTATATTGTTTACCATGCTACTCTGAATATTCGCTCTGAAATAGCATGTAAATAGGGCTTAGTAATAAGTGCAATTCCTGCACCCTGCCAGCCAACCACTAAGCATACTGTAGTCACTTTAGGACAAAGTGTGTGAGAGTGAGACTGATGAGAGAGTGATGACAAGTTTTGCTTGCTAACTACATAACTAATAATGTGCTAGATATAAAACATTTTTTCTTTCAGAGTTGTAGTATTATAAAGTAATATTAAGTTCTAACTGGCGAATGACATGATTAATGTGCGCATTCGCGATTTTAGGAGGCGTGGCTTTAGACGAAAGGGGAGGAATTGTATTTGAAAGATATTATGCTAACCGGTTAGCATTTAGGCAGATCACCTACTGCACCTTTAATGTATTGAATAATGTCGACTAACAGAATGTATTGAAAAGTTTTAGCAAAATATTCATGGCCAGTATTTTTAATCACCTGCCTTTAGCATGTATTGTGCTAATGTATTAGCCATTAGCTAAATGTATTTTGGCCCTGGCTGTTGAGTGCATGGAGCAAGTCCCTTAATTAAAGGTTTATTTCACCCACATGTGGAAAATATACTCACTCACCTTAACCTTTATAGGTTCACAAAAAAATATAATTTGTAGAATGAAAGAAACCGGTAACCATTGACTTGCATAGTAGGAAAATTGAATAACCTATGGAAATCAAGCAGTTTCCAACATTTTTCAAAACAACTTTTTTTGTGTTCAACAGAGGAAAGAAAGTAAACAAGGTTTTAGTGAAAAGTGAATAAGTAATGACAGAATTTTTAGTTTTGGGTTAACTATTTTTAGTTTTGGGTTGAAAGAGAGAACAAGACAGAAAAACAAACAGAGAAAGTGGAATGAGCGACAGATTACCCTGTAAGCTGCTTTTGATGTACAAAATAGGCCTACAGATATGTATTTCAGCAAACTGAGTTAACCAGAATGATCTGTTTTTTTAAGTAACATTAACAAAGATAGTGGTGACATGGTGGCTCAGTGGTTAGCACTGTCACCTTACAGCAAGAAGGTCGCCTGTTCGAGCCCCAGCTGGGCCAATTGGCATTTCTGTGTGGAGTTTGCATGTTCTCCCTGTGTTTGGGTGGGTTTCCTCCAGGAGCTCTGGTTTCCCCCACAGCCCAAAGACATGCGCTAAAGGTGAATTGAATAAGCTAAATTGGCCATAGTGTATGTGTGTGAATGAGTGTGTATGGGTGCTTTCCAGTACTGGGTTGCAGCTGGAAGGCATCTGCTGCATGAAAACATATGCTAGGTAAGTTGGAGGTTCATTCTGCTGTGGCGACCCCTGATAAAGTTAAGGGACTAAGACGAAGGAAAATGAATGAATGAATAAAAAGGTAGTGTTAATGGATATTTCTTCTTTCTGTATTGCTTGTACTGCATGAACTAATGTTAACCAATGAAAAGTCTTACCAAAATATTTATGGCCAGTTATTTATTCGGAATCACCAGCCATTTGCAGATGTGTCAGCTGTGGCTCCCTCTAATAATGAGAGAACGAGACAGACAGAAATAAACTGGAAGGACTGAAAGATTAGTTTGATCTCAGGTGATTTTTATATTGCAGAACTCTAAGCATGCTGACTTTTCAGGTGACCGCTCTTTTATTTATTTATATATAGGCAGTAATTAGGATGGCGCTGATCTAATGAATCCTCGGCTCTTATCAGGCTCTGGGAGCGGCGTTGTCCTAAATGTGACAATAGGTGGGCCAGCTTTGTTCCTCGTTTATGGAACCCCGGAGTCATAACTACCAATTACTGTGGCTCTCCCTCCCCTGGGCATCAGGCTGCTGGATCTGCCCGCTCTGCCACACTAAGCCCGCTTAAGTGACCTATTTTAGGCTCGCAAGCAGACTAGAGAACACCTCAAAGGTTAGATTATCCTATGATGAAATACGGGGCCTTCTTGCTGCAAATTACCCAGGGAAAGAGAGAGAAGTATTTCTCCTACCTCCAACCGCAGAGCACGGCCAGCGGCCAAACACAGCCCCGCAGCCACCCAGGAATGAGCCGCCAAAATATTCATGAGTAAACAAAAGGAGTGATTTGAAAAATGGCCAGAGGAAAGAACAGATTAATAAGAGGGAGAGATAGAGAACATGAATAGTGCATTATAAAACTATTCTGTAGCTCCGGCTCGTCGAGGTCAGGGGGAGACGGAGGCAAGGCTTCATTAGGAGCTCAGCTTATGCCTCTGTACCACGTTTGCCCCAAACCCAGGGGAGCCAAGGACTGCTAAAGAGGAAGTGACACCAACTAAGAGAACGGCTGGAAGGATATGTAAGTGAAGGCGAATGGGTGATGAATCACGCTGATGAGAGCATTGACCGTTTTCGCAACTAGGTCGTTATGAAGAAGTCGTTTGTTTGTTTTTATATTGACCAACGTGTCAAATGAACTGCAATCAATACGTGTGTTCAAGATGATCAGGGAAACACCCACTAAAAATCTACTTTAGCACACATAACTTGTTGTTTAAAATGTTATGTTTTGATTTAATATATATATATATATATATATATATATATATATATATATATATATATATATATATATATATATATATATATGATTTTGTATATAATAACAGTAATAACATAATTTTAGAAAAAAAGCTTAAGTAAAAACTGATATTTTCCCAAATGCTTGCTACTTAAAATTTCAGATATTCATTATTTTCTATTACAACATCATAATTTTTCTAAGTCTTATTTATTTATTTATTTATTTATTTATAATTGTATTAAATGTTATCTTTTGTTGTCATTGGTTGATTTAATGTTCATTTATTGGTTTAATTTGGGATCTAATAATAATAATAATTATAATAATAATAATAATAATAATAATAATCATAATAATAATAATAATATAGTTTCAGAATTAAAGATAAAGTAAAAGCTGATATTTTCCCAAATGATTGCTACTTATAATTAAAGTTAATCATTGTTTTCTATTTATAACATCATTATTTTATTTTTAAGTCTTATTTATTTAGTTACTTACATAGTTAATTTATCTATTTACTGTTAGCTTGATTGGTTGATTGAACACCCTCTAGGAATCTACTTTAACACACATTACTTATTATTTAAAATGTTATCTTTTGTTGTCATTGGTTGATTGAATATTCATATATTGGTTTCATTTGATATATAATAACATAATAATTAGAACATTTCTGTAAAAAAAAAGTAAAGTGAAAACTGGTATTTTTCTAAATGCTTACCACTTATAATTTAAGGTTATCGTTATTTTCTATTTATAACATGAGTATTTTTTAAGCCTTATTTACTCATTCATTTTCTTTTCGGCTTAGTCCCTTTATTAATCAGGGGTCACCACAACGAAATTAACCGCCAACTTATCCAGCATATCTTTTATACAGCGGATGCCCTTCCTGCTGCAATCCACCACTGGGAAACATCCATACACATTCATTCACACATATACACTATACGGACGATTTAGCTTACCCAGTTCACCTATACCACATTTATGGACTTTTGGGGGAAACCGCAGCACCCGAAGGAAACCCACGCAAACATGGGGAGAACATGCACACTGAAATGTTGGCTGACCCAGCCGGGGCTCGAATCAGCGACCTTCTTGCTGTAAGGCGAGTGTGCTACCCACTACGCCACGTGCATCCCCTTGCTAATTATAATTAAAGTTAATCATTGTTTTCTATTTAGAACATCATAGTTTTTGTCTTATTTATTTATTTAGTAAGTTAGTTACTTAGTTTATTTATTTACTGTTAGCTTGATTGGTTGATTGAACACCCTCTAAAAATCTACCTCAACACACATTACTTGTTGTTTAAAATTTTTTGTAGTCATTGGTTGATTTAATATTCATATATTGGTTTCACTTAATGTGTAATAACATAATAATTACAAAATTTCAGAAAAAAAAAGTCAAGTGAAAACTGGTACTTTCCCAAATTCTTACCACTTATAATTTAAGGTTATCGTTATTTTCTATTTATAACATCAGTATTTTTTAAGTCTTATTTATTTATTTATTTATTTATTTATTTATTCGTTCATTCATTCATTCATTCATTCATTCATTCATTCATTCATTCATTTTCTATTTAGCTTAGCCTCTTTATTAACCCTTCCAGCTGCAACCCATCACTGGGAAACACCCATACACTCTGATTCACACAGATACACCACGGACAATTTAGCTTACCCAATTCACTTATAGCACATGTTTTTGAACTGTGGGGGAAACCGGAGCACCCAGAGGAAACCCACACGAACACGGGGAGAACATGCTCGAACCAGCGACCTTACTGCTGTGAGGCGACAGCGCTACCCACCCCCTTATTTATTTATTTATTTGTTTGTTTGATTATTTATTTATTTATTTATTTATTTGTTTACTATTAGCTTGACTGGTTGATTGAACACCCTCTAAAAATCTACTTTGACACACATTACTCCTTGTACAAAAATGTGATATAATTAGATTTAATATTCATACAGTTGAAGTCAGAATTATTAGCCCCCTTGTTTATTTTTTTTCCCCAATTTCTGTTTAACAGAGAGAAGATTTTTTTAGCACATTTCTAAAGGTAATAGTTTTAATAACTCATTTCTAATAACTGATTTATTTTGTCTTTGCCATGATGACAGCAAATAATATTTTACTAGATATTTTTCAAGACACTTCTATACAGCTTAAAGTGACATTTAAAGGCTTAACTAGGTTAATTAGGCTAACTAGACAGGTTAGGGTAATTAGGCAAGTTATTGTAAAACGATGATTTGTTCTGTAGACTATCGAAAAAAGACTTCGCTTAAAGGGGTTAATAGTTTTGACCTTAAAACGTTTTTTAAAAAAGTTAAAAGCTGCTTTTATTCAAGCCAAAAAAAAAAAAAACCTAAAAAACAAATAAGACTTTCTCTAGAAGCAAAAAATATCAGACATACTGTGAAAATTTGCTTGCTCTGTTAACCGTAATTTGGGAAATATAAAAAACAGAAAATAAAATTCAAAGGGGGCTAATAATTCTGACTTCAACTGTATGTTGCTTTCATTTGGAATATAATAACAATAATAACATAATTTCTGAAAAAAAAATATCAAGTGAAAATGGATATTTCCTCAAATGCTTCATCATAATTTAAGCTAATTGTTATTTTCTATTTATAAAATCATTATTTTACTAAACTTTATTTATTTATTTTTATTTATTTGCTGTTAGTTTATTGGTTGATTGAACACCCTGTAAAAATGTAATTTAACACACATTACGTTGTTTAAAATGTTATTTTTTTTGTTGTCACTGGTTAATTTATTAATTATAAATTGGTTTTTATAACAATAACTATAATAACATAATTTCAGAAAAAAATATAAAGTGAAAACTGATGTTTTCCCAAATGTTTTCTCCTTATAATTTAAGTTAATCGTTATTTTCTATTTATAACATCAGTATTTTGCTAAGCTTTATTTATTTAATTATTTATTTGTTTGTTTGTTTTAGTGTAAGCTTGACTGATTGATTGAACACCCTCTAAGAATCTACTTTAACACACATTACTTGTTGTATAAATTGTTATCTTTTGTAGTCATTGGTTGATTTAATATTAATATATTGGTTTTATTTGGTCATATTAACAATAAAAAACATAACTTTAGAAAAAAAAATTAGGTAAAAACTGATATTTTCCCAAATGACTGCTGCTTATAACTTAAGATAATCAATGTTTTCTATTTATAAAATCTGTATTTTGCTAAGCTCTATTTGTTTATTTATTTATTTACTAATTTATTTATTTAGTGTTATCATGATTGTTGATTGAACACCCTCTAAAAATCTACTTTAACACACATTACTTGTCATTTAAAATGTTATCATTTGTTGTCATTGGTTGATTTAATATTCATACAATTGTTTTATTTGGAATATAATAACAATAATAACATACTTTTAGAAAAAAAAGTGAAAATGTATATTTTTCACGTGCATGCTATTTATAATTGAATTAACCATTATTTTCTATTCAAAACATCAATATTTCTTTATTTCTTTACTTACTGTTAGCTTGATTGGTTGATTGATTGACTGACTTGCTTTTAATGTGGCTTTGTTTCTTCTTAATTTTTTTAACACAGCACATACTCACTCCCAACTTGTCACATTTTGATGCATGGGTCAGGAATACCTGTCGTCACTTTTTAACGTACTGGGTACTCTATTGCTTTCAATGATAAACCAATGGGGTCAATACACATACACAGAGGGCATGGGACATTTATTACCAGTTTGTATACTGACGTATAATATAAATCAAACAACCGCACTCATTTTATTTACTGTGATTATTACTAGCCAATCCAACCCCTATCTCTCAATCTAAACATTTGTCAGCAAATAATTAATTACACAAGTCTTTGTAACTATTGGTTCTAATTGGTCGGTTATGACACTACAATGTGTTTTATAACGTTTAAAATTAAATTCTGAACGTAAAAACTACATAACGTTTAATAACATTATTAACATTATAATAACATTGTTATACTACATAATACACAGAACAAAGATATCTGCTATGATAATTTAAACTGTAGTTTAACAAAGTTATTTCTATTGACATTTTAGTAGTTTGAATATGTTTGTGTGTATATGAGTGTGTATATATATATATATACTCTGTATATATGTGTGTGTGTATGTATGTAAAAGATCAGAAAAAGCTATTTTAACGATGAGAGCTGTTACATTCCATGGTGTTTTGAATGTACTGTTGTGTTTGGTTTCTTTTCTCCCTCTCTCTCTCTTTGTTTCCTGTTTCTCAACTAGGTGTGGAAGAGAGGAAGTTGATTAATTGCACCTGCTGCTCAGTGCCCTGCAAGCTTAAAAGCTGACCAGTTGCAAGTCACATTGAAGCTTGCTTCAAGAGTATAGTCTCTCTTCCACCTGGTTGTGTTGTGCAAGTGTATTGTCACTGTTAACTCATTAAAGTTAAAATCTTTGTAAAGCATTTGAAACTACTTAAACACGGCTTTTGAAACTTATCTTTGTGTTTGGAAGCCGTAGGGAGGTGTGTGCCATTTTATTTATAAAATCCCTTTTCTCTTGTTTGTTTAGGTTTGTTAGGCAGTTAGTGTACATTTTGGTTGTTAATTTAATTTTACTTTGTCAGTTTAGACAGTTTTACTCCCTAAATAGCTAAAAAGAGATGCACAAACTAAGGCCTGTGGGCCAAAGTTGTCCTGTGGTAACCTTTGGTTTGGCCCACCATCCCATCTGAGAATAAAAGGGATGGTTTAGAGATTGTCAATTCAAATTTTATGTAACCCTTTGTTTGTTTGTTTGATAAAAGCTAACCAAAATTAAATGCATCAATTAAAAGGTGTAAATTAAGCAGATTTTGTTTAAATGTAATATGGTCACCTGACAATGCAAAGACTTTGGTGAGTGAATCAAGTCAAAGGCAAATTCTGCTTGATTAGTGTATTTAGCAATGAACACCACTGTCTTATAAATAGTATGTGCGTTTTTTATTTTTATTTTTTTATTGCATGTTATCATTTTAAAAGTTAAACTGCATCAGATAATACAATTTAAAGTAATGTTTTCTATTTATTTTGTAACCAATTAGGAAATTACCCATGGCAACTTTAATGTAAAATAGTTCGGTTTATCTACCTTTTGGCCCACAGCTCTCAATGATATTTGGTTTTTGGCCCATCATATGAAAAAGTTTGGGCACCCCTGAGCTAGAGTGTACTTTTGTTGTTTTGGCCTTTCCCCCTCATAAAGCCAAAATTTTCTTCCCAGTTTTGTTTTATTATTGTACTTTTTTTTTTAATTATCACTGTTATGTCTCTGATGTTAAGTGTCTAGGAGTAAGAGCAACAGTGAAAATTTTATTTTAATATTCATATTATTTTTAAATTAAGTTGATTAGTGTGAGTGTGGATCAGTCTCCTGTCCTCATGATAACACACCAATTTCAATTAAAGAATTTATTAACGAAAATGTACAATAATAAAACAAAACTGGGAAGCTAAATTAGGCTTTAGAAGGGGGAAAGACCAAAACAAGAAACAAAAGTAGACTCTAGCTAGTTAAGGAGTAAAACTGAATAAATTGACAAAGTAAAATGAAATTAACAACAGAAATGTACACTAACTCCCTAATTAAACTTAAACGAGATAAAGGCTTTTATGAATAAAATGGCACACACCTTCCTATGGCTTCCAAACACAAATATAGGTTTCAGAGTTTAACCATTTTTAAATGCTTTACAAAGATTTTAAAAACACCATGGAACGTAACAATAGCTCCTTTCCTATTTTATACCACCATGACAACATAGATTGGTTTAAAATAAAAATAAAAGTCCAAAAAGTGCTAGTCATTTCACTTTGTTAAACTTTTTAACATCAAAAGTTGCAATTGCAAAGCATAGTGCCCAGTTGTGGTTTACTGAACTCATTTGTTCACATTAACTTTTGTTTTAAAACAATTGTTTTGTTAAACAGTCATGTGTAATTGCAGATTATGTGCAAAAACAAAACAACTACATTATGCAAAATGTTATATCGGAAATTGCACCAGAGATTCCCAGTAACAGGGTGTCCGTGGGGTCTTAGAAAGTATAAGAAATTGACAATTAAGGCCCTTAAAAAGTATTAAAAGTCTTAATTGTAGCATTGTCCAAAGTGTTTGACTCCAAAAGAGCAAACATATATTTATTTTCCTCCTAATATTAAGAACGATGTGCTTGATTAATGAGATTGGTTCGGGCCGTGGCATGTCCGGCAGAGCTGGTCCGTTCAGGTGATGTCATGTAATTTGCGACAAACATGGGAAGGTGTGACTCTCTCCACATGTATTGAAACAGACGGAAAAATGGGAAAATGAAAGTGTGCGTACTCAATATTGGAGAAAGACGAGTTTAGACAGTGGCTGAAGCCTGTCGCTGAAAACAACCGCGTCATTTATTATTTTAAGCCTTGTTTCTTCCGAGCTTATCTGAGTTCTGCTGCATTGTTGTGCTTCATCGATTTATTGAACTACAACTGTTTATTAACAACTGTTTATTAAATTAAATGTTTGATACTGATTAGAACTTGAAGTGGTGATGAGGTCTTAAGATATTCCGAGAAGGTCTTTAAAATGTCTTAAAAGGGTATTGTAATTACCTTTAGGATTCCTGCATATACCCTGAGTAAACAAATCCTGCAAAAGATGTCTTGAGCTTCACCCACTTTCTTTGCTGCTTTTTTGTTTCATTCAAACTTAAACAATTGTGGCCTTAAGAACCACAAATGAGAAATGACTGCGTTAACAAATCAAGAACATTTTCGATGACTAAAACATCTCAAAACAGCTCAAACTTCATACATATTGTGTGACTAGGTCTGACACATAAGGCAAACAACTGAAAGTAATTGCTGTAAGTACCCTGCATGTTGAAAAATGAGGCCAAAGGGGTACCCAGTGTTTTAAAATGTGACTCCAAATGTCACAAATTGGGAGTGAGAACATGTTGTTAAACTAACTGTTGGAACTTCTGACTTCATGCCCTACTAAAAAAGAAAAATGCCAAAATGAACTTTAATTCAAACATAAAAAAAACAAGAAACGTAGCAGACCTGTAACTCTATGCTTCGAGATATATCCTAGCCAAGGGTTGCAGCAGCCTTGGATTGTCACAGAGTTTGGAATTTCTTGCGAAACTCCAGTGATTGATGTAGGATCCATATAATGGTAAAATAAATGGGCCTCAGTGCTAATTTCCCCCTTATAACATCTGATGAAATATGCCTTTCCCGTTTTGGGTGTCTGACATGAAATATTGGTGTGTGGTGGCCAGGGCAGACATGAAGCAGAGCTCTCGGCCACTGTACCGCACCACATAGACAATCCACAGAGACCGAGCCAATTAAGATAAGCCTCCATTCACAGGAAGAGGTTGTTTGACATGCTGTCATGCTAATAGAGACAACCGTCATTACGCTAAGGTATGACACACACTGAGGTACCTGCGGAATGTAGCCCTAATTGGTCAACTGTTCCTATGTAAGTCCTGCGTGCTGCTAAAGGCTCTCAGTGTTTGGTCTGGTTCCTCTTTCAGACATGTCTGTTTTGAGCTGTATTAGACTGCCAGAGGTAATTTGGCCACTCCTGCTTTTGGCATGGGGTGGATACACTCCAGATTTGACATGAACAGTTAGGCCTTGCAAAACAAACTGTGGCTTCCTCTGAGTAGCGTCAATCTGAGCACACCTAGATCAGACTGGATTTAAGCATTAAAAGATCTCAACTAGTCCAAGTGCTCGAGTGAAATATAGAAGTTTAGTTGGTATAAAACTTGATGGGCAATTGATTGTAAAGCAGTCCTCGAAAGACAGAATCCAACAGCCTCAAAGGTTTTCTCACTGACCCTAGAAAAAAACAAAACAAAATAAAAATCCTTAAAAACAAACATGCCAGAGATATTTAAAGTGACAAACAGAACAAACAGCCTGCTTTTTATGCAGAAATCCTAAACTGCTTTTCTCTCCATGTATGCTTTGGAGAATTTTGTCTTGTGAAGTTATATTTGCTACTGTATAAAAGCTGATTGTGAAAAGAACTGAGAATAGCACCATTTACTTCTGTTCAAATTTGCTTCATAAGACATAATGTTTGTCTTATGAAGCAAATTATAAAATATATATATATATATATATATATATATATATATATATATATATATATATATATATATATATATATATATATATATATATGGGCGACGCAGTGGCGAAGTAGGTAGTGCTGTCGCCTCACAGCAAGAAGGTCGCTGGTTCGAGCCTCGGCTGGGTCAGTTGGCGTTTCTGTGTGGAGTTTGTATGTTCTCCCTGCGTTTGCGTGGGTTTTCTCCGAGTGCTCCGGTTTCCCCCACAGTCCAAAGACATGTGGTACAGGTGATTTGGGTAGGCTAAATTGTCCGTAGTGTATGAGTGTGAGTGAGTGTGTATGGATGTTTACCAGAGATGGGTTGTGGCTGAAAGGGCATTCGCTGCATAAAAACATGGATGGATAAGTTGGCGGTTCATTCCGCTGTGGCGACCCTGGATTAATAAAGGGACTAAGCCGAAAAGAAAATGAATGAATGAATGAATTTTTATATATATATATATATATATATATATATATATATATATATATATATATATATATATATATATATGAGATTTCAGCCACGATTTGGTTAATTGAGACAAATTTGGGAAATCCAAAAAGATTCCTGAAATCGTAGGCTAATATCTGTGATCTTTGATTGTTGGTTTGACATGTTCACAGACAGCCGCTTAATGGTTATTGCAATCCGATTTTTCCTCCAACAAATTTCTAGCAGTTTCAGAAGAGCACAGAATCATTTCAGAACGCGGGATAGTGAAGTGTCACAGATGGATGACGTCAAACTCCAGGTGAGATTTTTTCCATGTTTGGCACGTCTTCATTGTCATTCAGTCTGACATTTTGGCTGCATCCAAAATTGCGAGCCGAGTAGAATGTCCAAAGTCACAGAATTCGAAAAACAGTCTGCGAGAAGCACCAGGATGACCTACTACTTCCAGTGAGATTTTGAAGTATGCAAATGATGGACGCTACATTATTCCATGATGCACCATGAGAAAATTCATGAATCGGAGTGAAGTGACGCAACTGACATGGGTAGGTCATGTGATGATGACAAAATGGTGGATGTAGTACATCTGAATTCCATTCATTCTACTCACATTCATACTGTATAGAACGCACTTTTCTGACGGTTGAGTAGTAAATTTAAATTCAAATGCAGTACCTACTGAGTAAAAATTCGGATGCAGCCTATTACTGCTGAGATCTTATAGTGGGTTATGGGAGCCATGTTTGTGCAGTCTGACATGCTACAATCATTTAGGATAATTAAAAATCGCACAGTGTGAGCCGAACTTAAGGCTTTATAAGACTTTTTTTAAATTTCGAAAATGTGTATCTTCCATGTTTCAAATTGTTAATTAATATCCCTTTTGCACATAAATTTTTTTGTATTTTCACAGTAATGTGCATGGCGCTGTTTGTGCTTACCTTGTGTGCACTGTATGTGCATAATGATGCTTTTTATATATATTACATTTGTTTGCAGTGTTTGCTACTTAAAATAACAAAAAAATTTATTATAATAAACAAAACGGTGTGGGCACTTTTGTTGCTGTAAATGTGTGTTGAGTAGAAGGGTTTTAGTAACCAGAATTGTATTTAAGTATGGATTCCATGTCTGCAAGAATAACCTTTTAAATCAGTGGTGCCCAAACGTTTTCGTATGAAGAGCCAAAATCCAAATATCATTGAGATCCGTGGGTCGAAAATAAATATATCAAACTATATTACATTAAAGTGGTCATGCATAACTTTCTAATTCATTTCATAATATTAATGAATAAATAGAAATAATTACTTTGAATCATAATAACTAATGCATTATAACTTTAATTATAATGTATTGCAATAAAAACAATCACATTTATAACAGCCTAGTTCAGTGTTGAATGCACCAGTCAAGCAGAATCTGCCTTTGCCTTGATTTGCTCAGCAAAGTCTCCGCGTTGTCCTCTATCCGTCGGGTGACAGTATGTACATTTGAAACTAAATATGATTAATTTAAACAATTTAAACAGAAACATTTGATTGCAGTTAGCTTTTTTGTAGCTTAACAATAAAACAAACCAATGAAAGGTTACATCAAATTTAAAATGACAAATCTCTAAACCATCCTCATCATTCTCCCTCTCTTCTCTGATGGGATGTAGGCCAAATCAAAGGTTACCATGGGCCAACTTTGGCCCATGGGCCCTAGTTTGGGCATCTCTGTTTTAAATGAAATACTGATATTAAGTATAAGTAATTGATACTGAATCAACTAAATCAGTTTTTGTCTGTCAAATCGAGACCTTAATTTCCGCAAGACCAACCATCTTGTTAAGGGTTTATCTAAACAGAGCTAGCATGAAGAGGATTTGGAACACTGATAAAGTGAATCCTAGATATTGTTCTGGAGAAACAGACTTTTTGCCATAGCTTTAGACGACCACCAGTTTCTAAGTTTAAAACAACCTCACAATTGTAATTCAAACCTTAATTCAATAAACAGAACTTCTTAACACTAGCAAATTCCTTTAATTATTAGCCAACCAACACATTCTTTGGAAAAACCTAATGGCAGCATGTTAAAAAAATGTCTAAATCTATACCCAGATCAAGTGGTTTTGAAACATGCTGGTTTTATATACATTGACATTATGGGAATAATTGTGTGCAGATTACAATGTAATTACATAGTAACTACCAATTAACAAATTATTCAGCTGTTTCATTTGTACAGCAATCCCTTCCAACCAGTCTACCCTGCAGCCTGAATAGGCCACGGTATAGATGGAATAAAAAAATAATGATTTCTGCCACATGAAGTTTCTTTTTACCAGCCACCCCTTGTTTCGGTCTATCAATATTTGCCCTCATCTGTCTTTTCAACAAGTGAGTCTATCCAGCTATTTGAAGACCAACAGTTAGTTTGAAGCAGACTGTTAGCTCATTGTGCCGTAGTACTGTAATTCCTCACCGCAGGAGTTTCTCTTGGCCTGGCCTTCGCTGCCACCGCAGTCATGGACGTCGACTGTATCCCTGGAAACCTCAAAGAGCCCATCTAGCATGTCATAGCGCAGTCAGCCTGCCGGTACACTGTGCAGGTGAGAGCTGCCCGCTGGACGGCAGCCAGTGCTACAGGACGTGTTTGTTTGGACTCAGCCCGGATTTGGAGTCTGCCAGGAAATGTGCTGTTTCTGGCAGATTTCAGAGAAAGAGAGCCCGAGCGAGAGAGTGAGCGCTAGCATGTTTTCAGTGGCTCAGAGAGACTAAATATGGCTGTCATTGAGCGCGCACTACTGAGGAACCGCAGAACGTAGGCCAGACTGCTACAAACAGCAGTCGGCGTATCTGCACTCCCTCCGGAGTTTAGTTGAATAGGTGACGTCTTATCGCCCCAATCCTGCCTCTTTCCACTGCTATCCTGTCAACATTTCTGTTGTCGTGTTCATTACTGTCATTGTACATATCAATGCGCGCAGAGCGATTACGCATTTGTGTTTTCAGTAAACATTTTCAGAGACGCGACGCTTGAAAATGCAGGTCACTCGTAACTTAAATTATATTCCTGAAATGTATTCTCTGCCAGCTTTGTGATAACCGCGACATTCTTTAACCTCCACACCCCCAATTAGGGGAGCAGGGGAGGAGAGGGATGCGAGGCGTATTGCTTTGACCCACATGCCTTACTTAGAGGCACACTCCAGAGAGAGAGATGGTGCAGGAGGATATCACGGAGGGAAAACACTCCTCATAACAGCCCGAGGCGCTCCCAGCCGCTCTATCAATGCAAAACAGACCACTACCTGAGGCTAACAGGACATTTCACTTTTCATAAGCCACCCGCTTTCGTGCACCCCTCAACTTCACCCCCTTCCATCTCTCTCTCTCTTTTTTATTTTTATTTTAGTTTATAGATGTACTCTTGTTTTGAAAGTGCATGAGGTGGAGGGGGGAGGTGTGGGACAGGAGAATGGACCAAAAAATGGAAGATGAAAAGCATCTTTAGCATGCCGGAAACATCTGGTTTCATATTCCAAGACTGAAAAGGAAATTGCACAAAGACAAAACTCTTATGTTTTGATTTATTTTATTATTTGAGGGCTGTGCCATGCCAGTCATGCAGTTCAAATCTGAGGCCATAAATACGGATGTGACAGAGGCATTAGCCTGCTCTCCATACGCTCCCGCCCTGATGGATAACGCCGCTAATAACATCTACAACTGCTGCGTTCTGCCCTGAATTATACCACGCTAAGGGGCTTCTGTTAATGGGGAGAATGAATTCACGCAGTGAGGGAACGACAGATATAATAAAAAACAAATATGTTCCACAACGCTATCCCCTGCTTACGTGTGCTACTTGTATTCATCTCTTTTGGTCTCTGAGGTGCACCGGTGATTCTGAAGACACAACATGGCTTTTTTGACCTGATTTGCAGTCTAGACAAGTCAATTCTAGTTGGGCAGTTGGGATTGACCGATTTTACAGAAAATCCCAGCGTGTGATGCGTACAGATTCTTCAGCTTTATAACTTCACAAGTGAGCCCTGTTTACACCTGGTAAAAACCTGTAAAGGTGTCAAAGTCAGTTCCTGGAGGGCCGCAGCCCTGCACAGTTTAGTTCCAACCCTGCTTCAACACACTTTAAAATGAATGCGGGACCAAAGTACAGTGGAGGACTGACCATTCAGAGCCAGAGATATATACACATATATACATATATCTATGATCGGGAGTTTTCCTGGTGGTCAGTATGCAAATTTTTTTTAATTATGAAAATTATAATTTTACATCACTTTTCTACATTGATGGATAAGTGACCGCACGGGCATTGCCGTCAGAGAGCGTGTGTTTGTGTCCATGGAAATGTATTATCCTCCCTCCTTGTTAAATTTGATCTAATCTGTATACTGAAACACACACCCTATCCTACTTTAACTTCTCATTCTAATGGACGGGGTGATTCGTTTGTGAATGAATCCCTGTTATGAACGACTTGTTCACTTAGCCGACAATAATACAAGTTTCTAGCAGCATCTTGTTTCACTGCAGCATCTTGTTGTCATATTTCATTTACATTGCTTGCATATTTTATTTAACAAAACTAGCTTAGAATTTAGTGCGAGTTGGTGCTACTATGGTAAATGCATTAAGTGACTGTATTATCATCAATAACATTACTTGTTTAGCACAAAAATTCATAACATACAAAAACATAAAAAACAAAATCTTACCTATGATATGTTATGCCTTTGTGCTTTGTTATATTTGTTTGTTCGTTAATACACCCATACACAGTGCTTAAGTCCAGCATCTTCACATTGGCTTTGGTCTTGACTAGAGTGGCTGAATGACATTTGTGCTGGGAGCACTGTACAAATGTGGCGGCGCTATTGACGCATGCTCAGGGTCCGTATGCGATATCTAGTGTATATATCTATGTAAAAAAAAAACTATGAAAATGTCTTTATTGTGTAAAGAACTTTAGAATCATTTTTAAAAATGAAAGTGAGTGCTAAATTAACCAGGCCTTGCATTTTGTAAAAATGTTTTTTTTTTTTTCAGACTGAAGATAACTGAACTAAAAGGTTGAAACATTTTAAGCTTGTTATTTTTCAACCATTTCCAGTAAATACAGATCACATGCTAATGGCAGGACTCCAGCCTGTGAGTAAATGGCCACATTTTGCAACCCTTTTCCCTCAACAGTGTGACTGACGGCATCATAGATTTGCTGAACTGTTAAGCTTTCACCAAACCTCCATTTCACTATTCTGATTGATCAGTCACGACATTCCAACAACAATCAATGATGTAGTTTTTTGTAACCTGCTTTTTAGTTTCTACAAAACAAAAAACTAGACAATATTGTTCTCGTATTGAAAAATAAATATCGATTGGTAATAGTTTATTTGTAATATTTTACTATTATTTTAAATAAAACAGTTGAATGGAACATGTGTATCATTCAGTCAAGGGGTGGCATGGTGGCTTAGTGGTTAGCACTGTCACCTCACAGCAAGAAGGTCACTGGTTCAAGTCCCGGCTGGGCCAGTTGGCTTGTTTCCCTGTTTCCCTCACAGTCCAAAAGACACATTGCATAGGTGAATTGAATACAGTAAATTGCCCGTAGTGTATGTGTGTGTGTGTGTAAATGAGTGTGTCTGGATGTTTTCCACTGTGTAAAACATATAGCGAAATAATTGGCGGTTCTTTCCGCTGTGGCAACCTCTGAAATGGAGAGTAAGCTGACGGAAAATGAATTATTCAGTCAAAAGTTGGTGCCAATAAACAGCGGGGAAGCCAGACAAGCATGTGTATATGAACATATTCAGTGATGGTAGATGAGCCTGTGTTACTCAGCTCGGAGTAGAGCCGCTGCTCCTCCACATCGAGAGAGGTCAGCTGAGGTGGCTCGGGCATTTGTTTCGGATGCCTCCTGGATGCCTACCTAGGGAGGTGTTCTCGGCATGTCCCACCGGGAGGAGACCTCGGGGAAGACCCAGGACATGCTGGAGGGACTATGTCTCTCGGCTGGCCTGGGAATGCCTGGAGCTGGAGGAAGTGTCTGGGGAGAGGGAATTCTGGGGTGCTGCTGCCCCCGCGACTCAGCCCCAGAAAAGCAGTAGAAAATTAATGAATGTTATCTCGGAACAACATACTTTGGAATGTCATGACTGACCAATCAGAATATAGCATTCATGGCAGCCGTGTAATTATTGTGCTTATCATGATCTACAAATCTATAACATGAGTATCAGGAATCTTCGGTCTTGTTAACTCTTGTTTGGTGGCAGTGTCCGGACACTAATCCCACCTTGTCTAGTGTGTAGTGCTCTGCTCTCTAGGGTAGAGTACTCATGTCCCAGGAGGTACGTATTTTTAAAGTTTTTGTTTTCGCAAATATAGAGGGCCGCTGTGTGCGCTTTTTCATATCTCAGATTTCTCTCGCGAGTGCCATTCGCACCCACTGTTCTTGCGTAAATCCACCAAAGGCTGCTGTTGACTGACTGTCTAACTGACTGATTTACTGAATGACTGACTGGCCAACTGACCAATCGACTGACCCACCAATTGACCCGCCCTCCCACCCACTTCCTTTAATCCAACCAACGATTTACAAAAGCAATTCAGAAAAAGAAAAGCCCTCGTCTGATTTTTATCACATTTTCGGATTTTTCCACATTCTTACCATGTTATTTACTTGTTTATTTTATTTTTTGGATTCTGTTTTTGTCTTACCTGATTTCTAGAACCGTTCTTCCCCGGACTCGAACTACATCGTCGTGGTCAACTCCTCTTTGCGTCTCAAGTCCGCCGTCGTACATAGCGAGCTAACAGGACAAATTGGTTGCAGCGGGAAAGCCATCCACATGGAGGTAAGCGGTAGCAGCTCTGGCTACATAATTCGCAGTGTCCAGAAACGTACATAGGACTATGTTTTCAGAATGAGCTTGTGTTGAGTCCAGTATAGTTTCATAGTATAGTTAATTCATGTTTTTCCCCCCACAGGAAGGTTTAAATTGTTTTGTTTACTTTTTGTTAAGTCCTTCATTCCCTGCAATTGGGTCTCGCCTTATCTCCTCCAACCCCAAACCCTGACAATGAGGCTCTTACATTTAATTTACATCCCAACTCACAGTCTTGCTAGTCTCAGCTCAATCTTATATCAAATAAGCATTTGTAAAAGACAGAATTTGTATTATTTTGATTATTCTATCATGTGTGTTAGCCCTACCATCTGTACAACATTGTGGCATCAGTTCTAGTGCTCTCAAATGTTAGTCTAAGCCCTGAAACTCGTTCTGCTCTGTGAATCCATTCACTTGGCATGATCAGGTTAGCGCTGGCATTCGGGTTCCAGACATATTCAATCACCACCCTGGCAAAGAACGAAATACCAACAATCCCCAACTCTCAATTTACTGCGTTACTCTCAGATGGGCTTGATTTACTGAGAGAGGAAGATTTCAGTATTCCACCCAAACTTTGGAATGAATTCCTCCGATTGATATCATCCGTGACACACGAATGTATCGCAAGATTGATAAATTGGAGTCAGTACAGGCATTGATACGTCTGGGTGGCTTTCGGTGGTGTTTGGAGAAGGGGACGGGCGAACACTAAATCCTGCTTGGAGAGAGCAAGCAGACTGTTCATAACAGATGGAGCGAGGTTAGCCACTGTTTCCTTCTACAGCAAGCTTGATGGACGACTGTCAGGATTTACAGGCGAAGCAGTGCAATAGAGTCGGCGAACATCTGTGTGTGTGTGTGTATCAGTGACAGTGGTTAATTTAAGAGAGTTACAGGCTCTAAGAACAGCTGATGGACAGTTGTATTCCCCTGGCTGACCACAGTGTGAAGACATAGTGAAGCAGAAAATAAGCCTTCACTTCTCTCTCCAAACACAGCTTCTCTAATAGACTCAATTCGGCCATTATAAACCAATAAAGCACAGAGATCGGTTTCTTTTCCCTTTGGCTGCCATCAATGAAATGTTAGTAAACTAGTTAGTGGCTATTTTTATTTAATTCGTTTTTATTCATGGTAAACATGTAATTATTTTTTGGTTTAGGCTATCATTAGAAAATCTGTTATATCTACTGGCAGTTTAAAAAAAAATCACTCAAAATGTTACTTTTTGGTAAATGAATTAGATAATAGGTCATTATATTAAATAATGAAGGTGCTTGACAGCCCTAATTTTATAAATAATAATTTTTAAGCAATGTATTCTACTTTTGGGTTATATTTAGATTGCGATTCACCTAATAATTGATTTTTATTTTCAAAAGTTCTTCTTATTCTTCTTCAAATCATTCATAATTGATTGTCAGTGTTGAGCAAGCTACTTGAGAAATGCAGTGAGCTAAGCTATTTGCTACTCTACTTAAAATGTTGCTTAACTACATTAAAAGCTTTCCTCTGGGAAATGAGGCAAGCTAAGCTAAAAACTACTTGGCAAAAGTAGCTTAGCTAGATCTAAGCTATTTTCTTTTTTTATTGCAATAAAAAATATTGCAATACAAAATATATCTAAGCTATTTTTGCAATTTTCATTTTAAAATCGAAGCAACTAAAATCCAAGTCAATCATATCTTAGTGTTTAATAAAACTGTCAAAGAAACATAGTAAGCATAATTGTTCACTTCATTTATTTACTGAAAATAATATGCTGTACTAAACAGAAACAAATTATGGTATATAACAGCAAAAACAAAAAACATCCAATAAAACTAGGTGTTACACATTTAAAATACTATATTTATAGTAAATGGAAATATTTAGGAATAAGCATTATATTATTGTATATATATTTACACCTTTTCATCAGTGAATTACACTGCGTAATGTAGTATCAGTACTAACTATCATGAACTATTAATAATTACCATGGTACACTTTAGCCTTTACTATAGTAAACTATAAATTTGTAACTTCTCTCCCTTATTCATCTTTCCATCAAGCAAATTTCTCATGTTAGCCTAATTGGACACAGCCTAGGGGTGCATTTCCGAAAACCATCATTAGCCAACTAATGTTGCAAGTTCCGTCACTACAAACATAGTTCATTGACTTGGCGTTTCCCAAATTTATTGTTCCAATGAACATTAGCAAACTGCCTCGCAAGCTTGTATGCTTGCAACTACACCTCTGGAGCTGTGGTTAGAAACATAGTTCCCGTCTGTGTTCTATTCCCAGTTAGAACATTCTAACATTTAAACTTGGAATTGTAAAAAAAAAAAAAAAAAAAAAGCATTAAAGTCATTACTCTTTGGTGTATTTTATTTTCAATGTATGTCTACAGTTCAGTTTTAGCGATCTTCATGTTTACAATTGCGCTCCCTTTGCAGTGCACTTTGAAAACATTAATGTCAATTTGAACACAGCTATGGCTCATGACGGAATTTTTGTTACGTCTCCAAAGCTTGTGAAAAGAAAACATAGCTTACGTTATTGCTTTACATTTATAGTCGGTTATTTATTAAGTATCTGTACTGTATATGACATGGGCCTGTTGGTTAGAACATTTCTGCAGTGGTTTGCATGTGTCAAATTGTAAAAAAAAAAAAATATATATCATACTTAACAATAATAATAATATTCATCATCATCATCATTAATATTATTATTAAAGTATGATTTTTTATTTACTAATAAATAATATGTATTAAATTTCATTTCCTAATAAATAGCCTCATTATTTATTTATATGATTTATATATGATATTATAATTCGTGTTAGCTTTTGTAAGTGATTATATGTTCATTTAGAATAGAATTTCTTTAGGAATATTCTTAATAATATTTGTAAAGGAAACATAGGCCCTATATGTGCCGTTTGCATGTATTTCAATTAATATGGAAAGCGAGTGCATGTTTTTACCAAAACTAATTTTATTTATTTATTTTTTTTTTGCAAATGCATGTGCATGTTAAACAATATTATTTGCTGAAAAAAATTATGTGGTTTTTGTCTAAAGAAGTTGTTACTCCACCCCGATGAGTGCATCATGGGCATTTTACATTATAACTAACGTGGTTCAAACGATGGATCTGCGACAGAGAAACTACGTGTTTTGGAAAACACTCAGCACTACATCATTCTTTTCCCAAACGATGCATCGTACTATGATAGTTCAGCTGCGAGTTACGTCGTTGTTTGGGAAATGTACCCCAGAGCAATAGGTTGTTGTTGACCACCGCAAAACAGGAAGAAGAAGAAAAAAAGAAATTGTCATACTTGCCATCATATGGATTTACTTTCATCGGTTAGACACCGGCCTCACAGTTCCATGAATGTTGAAATCGTCAATATTCACGATCAGTAAATGTAGCTTGTGTGGACGCTACTGCTCTACTTGACAAAAATAAATAGCTTTGCTACTGAAAAGCCATTTGATTTATAAAGTAGCGACACTGCCACCACACTACTGAGAAATGTAGTTAAGCTAGAAGCATCACTACTTGTAGCGACACTACTGCCCAACACTGTTGGTTGTTAAATCATATTTTAATATGAAATTAATTTAAGTATTAACACTGTTAGACTGTCACTTTATGACATTTCATCACCCAAAATACCCTTGTTCATGCCATAATATTAATGTGAAAATGACACATTTTTCTTAATAGTTATATTTCGAAATGCACCCACCAACACAAATGCCCTTGATGTAGTAACCAGCAGTATGGATGCCATCTTTACTAGCATTCTAAATACTGTGGCACCCATCAAATTAAAAAGGCTAGAGAGAATAAAACTACACCATGGTATAATAGTCATACTCATGCTTTCAAAACAGCAACCCGTGCACTGGAAAGTAAATGGAAAAAAATTATTTAGAGGTCTTTAGAATTGTATACAAAGACAGTATGTGCAGCTATTGAAAAGCTCTAAAATCTGCCAGGGCTGAGCAACTCCGCAAACTGATCCTAGATTTTTATTTATCACCATTGCTAAATTAACAAATAATCGGTCATCTTTGGAACAAAATGTCCCACCACAAATTAGGAGTGATGACTTCATGAATATTTTCAGAGATAAAATAGAAGGCTTTAGACAGAAAATAGAAGATGTTAAACTTTCTGCACCGCCTTATACTTCAGATCCAGTAAACATTCCCCTGAATCAAAATAACTTACAATGTTTCAAAATTATAGAACAGGAGGAGTTAGATAAAGTTATAAATAGCTTTAAACCAGCTGTATGTGTATGTTAGACCCAATTTCAACAAAATTACTGAAAGAATTGCTACCTGTTATAGGAGAACCTCTTCCTAACGTTATCAACTCTTCTTTATCTTTAGGCCATGTTCCAAATCCTTAGAAGCTAGCTGTTATTTAGCCTATTATTAAGATACCACAACTGGACCCCTGCAACTTAGCTAATTATAGGCCTATTTCAAATCTTCCATTTATGTCTAAAATTCTAGAAAAAGTTGTTTCTGCCCAATTATGCTCCTTTCTGCAGACAAACAATGTTTTTGAAATGTTCCAGTCAGGTTTCAGGGCTCATCACAGTACAGAAACCGCATTAGTGAAAATAACCAATGATTTACTCTTAGCTGCTGACCAAAGGTGCATCTTCGCTTTTAGTTTTACTCGACCTTAGTGCTGCATTTGACACCATAGACCACAATATCCTCATAAATCGCTTAAATTCTACAGGTGTCCAGGGACAGGCTCTACAATGGTTTAAGTCATACTTAGCTGACCATTACCAGTTTGTGAATATTAATGGACAGCTTTCAAAAGTCAGCCCAGTAAAGTATGGGGTGCCTCAAGGATCAGTTTAAGGCCTTTTGCTGTTTACAATATACATGTTACCCCTGGGAGACATTATTAGAAGACATGGGATCAGCTTTCACTGCTATGCAGATGATGCTCAATTATACATTTCAACTAAACCTGATGAGACGTCTGAGCTGTCTAAGCTAACTGAATATATTAAAGATGTTAAAGACTGGATGACCAACAATTTTCTTCTTTTAAACTCAGACAAAACAGAATCATTACTTACTATTGGGCCTAAATCGTGTACACAGCAGATTTTACAACTTG
This sequence comes from Danio aesculapii, assembly GCF_903798145.1. Lineage (NCBI taxonomy): Eukaryota > Metazoa > Chordata > Actinopteri > Cypriniformes > Danionidae > Danio > Danio aesculapii. The sequence continues at coordinate 17,478,963 of NC_079440.1, read as the reverse complement.
ACCTGCAATTAGAGGGATACAAATTTAATGTTAGCTCTATTATAAAAGATCTGGGTGTCACCTTAGACAGCAATTTAACTTTTGAAAATCATATATCCCATGTCAAAAAAACTGCCTTCTTTCATCTGAAAAATATCTCTAAGTTACGAAATATGCTATCCATCTCAGATGCAGAAAAGCTAGTCCATGCTTTTATGACTTCTAGGCTGGATTACTGTAATGCTCTGTTTGCTGCCTGCCAAGCATCCTCTATTAACAAACTTCAGCTAGTACAAAATGCAGCTGCTAGAGTTCTTACCAGGTCTAGAAAATATGATCATATCACCCCAATTTTATCCTCCTTATACTGGCTGCCTGTTTAGTTTCGTATTCATTTAAAAAATATTGCTTCTTACCTTTAAAGCTTTAAATAATCTAGCTCCTGTTTATCTAACCAACCTTCTGTCTCACCACAATCCACTCTTTACGATCTCAAAACTCAGGGCTTCTGGTAGTACCTAGAGTAGTAAAGTCGAGTAAAGGAGGTCGAGCCTTCTCATTTATGGCTCCTAAACTCTGGCATAGCCTTCCTGATAATGTTCGAGGCTCAGACACACTCTCGCAATTTAAAACTAGATTAAAAACGCATACTTTTTAAAAAAAGCATACACTCAGTGCATCACTTAGCAGTATCATACATGAATGTGCCCCACTAATTATTTTCTTTATTCTCTATTTCCACCTGGGGATACTCATCCCGAGGCCCTCAGACTATGCAGCGTCACTGATTCTATCCAAGACCAGCGACGAGATGATCCCAAGGTTTCCATAATCCAGGACCAGGCCATATCTTGAGCAGCTGCCGTGGTGGTCATAGAGGAGTGGAGAGCGTGAGACTGATTCCTAAGATGCTCCAGGGAAAGACGGATCTTTGCCGAGGTCCAGCATTCTCCTGCCTCCGGCACCTAGACTGCAGCTCTGCACAAGACGTTTGGCCAGAGGAGAAATGGTCGTGCCCAACTCAAGATCTGGAGAGCTGTGCATCGATGGATTTGCTCTTCAGTGTTTGGACTCTTAGTAGTGACTATTAAACCACACTGAACTGAGCTAAACTGAACTGAACTTAAACAATGAAAACTGAACTGACAGTTTCAATTTACTATGATCTTCTATTGAAGCTGCTTTGACACAATCTACATTGTAAAAGTGCTATACAAATAAAGGTGAATTGAATTGAATAATTATAACAGAGTTGTATTATTATAATACTAATATTATACTCATTATTAGACATAAATCATCGTTTAAACTTTATATGTACAGTGGGTGCCAGTTTAATATGACCATTACCACCACACGTGACGCCGTGGCAGGACTAAAGGATTAAGAAAAAAGGTAACACTTTATTTTGATGGTCTATTTGAGTATTAGTAGACTCTCTGCTTAATATCTGTTGATATTGCTCCTTCAGACATTTAACTCACTATAAGAATCTTTGCAAGTACATGTTAATTTACACTAACCCCAACCCTAGCCCCAAGCTAACTGTCTACTTATAATCTAATGAGAATTAGTTGACATATAGATGCAATGTAACAAACAAACCATCAAAATAAAGTGTGACCAGAAAAGGTTTTTAGATGTAACATTGAGGAGTTTTAGGTATATAGGTTGTTTTTAATCACGTGGTTCTGGTGACGCGCGAAATTCAGATGGAGGGCAGGAAGTAAAGAACTGAATGGGAAAAAGGAAAGTCTGTATTTTTGCGATTTATACTATATTTTAAAGGAAACATAAATGGAAAATAACCACATATGTTGGGCATGATCCTTATATCGTGAAGAGGACAGAGTTTTCTACTGAACTAAAATATATTTGCCTGTTATCGATGTGGTAGATACTGTATAAGCTATTACGTTACATAAAAAAATACTATAGAAAATACTATAGTGTTTAGAAGCAAACTATAGATAATTACTTGAATTAAACTGTCATAGTAATTACTGTCATAGTAATTACTGATACAACTGCTGTTGTAATAAACAAATTATTCGATAGGCTTCAGTTTATATAATTATACTCCATCACAATACACCACCGTTTACACTAACGTTACAGTATTTATTACAGTTTATCAGTTTACTATGCTACAGTATTCAGTAGCATTCATCAACAAAAAGTTGTACACATTATACACTTTACTATGTGATTCAAAAACATGTTTATTAAAAATTACTATAGTTTTTTTCCCACTCGAATATCTTCCAGACATCACGAAATAACAAATGAAAGCATACAAAAGCATGGACGTATAGTCTACATTATTTTTTATAGGGGAAAAGTGCTCGACGATAATGATCATCTAGTTTTGTCACAAGAGTTGCATTTCTTTTGTGTTCGGTCAATGAACTGACCATCAATATACATTCACCATTTCTGCGCATATATACCTTAATGTTATGGTTGTTTATTAAAAGTTAGTAAAGACTTTGATTATTGCAAACCAAGATGGAGATTTCATTGCAGCGATTACATGGCAGAGTAGGTTATTTATATTCTCCTGGATATAAGTGTGGTGGTATTTGTATTTGATATTTATATAACACGTTAACATATTTATTCACATAGCTAGACCTGTATATAAACTTTATTTGTGCTGTTAAACTAATTATTGTGTTCAATACATGGATGTATTGAATAAATGTTGATTACATGCCACCTTTTCTTCTGTGTTTTAGCCAGTTTCTTGAACTTGCCCCCCGTTATGAGCAAAAATTTTTGGAAGTCTGTGAAAGCTGTCCGCATTTCTTATTTTGGCCGATTTAAGCAACGATAAACAACATAAAACAGAAACATTTTAATAGCGTTCTGATAGCGATTCCTATGTAAAAGAATCACTTCCTGAGTCTCGCAAGTCATCAATGACATCATGTGAAAATAACCTATTACTGAGGAAACCAAAATGACCGAACAATGTATTTTACATGTATTTTAATTGAACAAAACACATCACACCAAGAACCTATGGTGACTTTGATACATTTATAGTAGCTGAAAATTGCGTGTTGATATTTTAGCTGATGAAACTTATGATTAAAGCGCTACCTAGCGGTCAACAGCTGCAGAAAATGTGCCGCAGTATCCACGGCGGTGGTGGGAACACATTGAAGTGTCACCATCTGTATTTTATATGTTACCTTTCAATAGGTCCCTCTTCAGAAAACAACTTGCAATAATACAACAAGCATTAACAAACATAAATCAGTGTTTAAAGGGCCACGAAACCCCCCTGTTTCACACCTCTAGTTTGGAAAAAGTCAGGAAAGTGGGTGTGTCCAGCTCTGTTTAGGGGGGAGTGTTGCAAGAGGGAAAGAGGGAAGGTGCATGAAAATTTGCATAAAAATTGGAGTTTCGGTTTGAGCACACGCTGATTTTCACAGAGGCAAAACAAACACAGACGCAGAGGAGAAAGACAGTGACTGTGTTAACATGGACACCAGTAATCAAATTATTTGGCAAATTATTAAATGGTGGACTTTAACTGCATTTTGGCACTTTCATTCAGGAACATTTCATTCATGCCCTTCTTGACAAATGAAATACTTGATTTGAGGAACCGTTTAAAGCGTGTATTTTTAATGCTGTGTTTGATACCGCACGCCGAATGACAGAGCATTTCTCGGTAACTTAGATGCACTCGGTAGTTAGCATCAGAAAGCTGTGTGTGTTATTCCTGTCACAAAATGCAGCGAAAATCGGTAATAGTTTGATTGCGGTGTTTACATGTTTACACTCAGAGAGCAGCATTTACAGCGGATCTTTCAGTTTATAATATTGTAGTGATATTAAAGAGCCCATATTATGGGTTTTTGAAAATGCCCTTCGATGTAGTGTGTAACACAGCTCTAAGTGAAGTGAAATCTCCAGCTAAGGCTTAAATCTGTAAGTGTACAGTGTTTAAAACTATTGATTCATCTATAAAAAAAGTCTACTCATAGTGCTTCAAATGAGTCGTCTTGATAATGAGTTATTCGGTGTTTCGTGATGACGCGACTACGAAACACAAGAAGTTGCACGCGCAAACCTAGGACATTTAAACCTGCGGCCCCGCCCACTAACACAGAAAAAAAAGCCACACACACACACACACAGGTGAATGAAGTCACGCTGTGCAGATGGAAATTATTGACAGTCTCTACCCAAAAATGAAACCTCAGCATTATAGCCCAGCCTTGAGCAGTTCGAGTGCTTCTGGAAACTACATGCTTACAAAGAAGACTTCATCGGCTGTTTGTTAAAGAAAGGATCAGTAAAGGAGATCTCCTTGCCAGTTCTTGAAGTTTTTGCTCAAAATAGTTAGTCGTCAGTATTTTCAAGTCCATCGTCTGTATTTACATTCACCCACAAAATTCATGCCTTACACTAGGAAGCGTGTATGCACTGTGACTACTTTTATATTGTTGATTAGCTGCTGGGCATTTCACTCTGTCTCGCGCTGAAGGCTGTCAGTGTCGACCAATCACAGCAGGCTGTCATCGGTCCAATCAGCGCAGATTAGCTTCACGCTGAGGAGGGGTTTGGGAACAAATAAATCGCTGAACGATTCATATGGGAGTTGCTGGGATAATTAGGTAAAAATAAATGCAGATTATAAGTCCATAAAAGTGTTTTTTGACCTTGCATGCATTTTAGACTGTTGTTGGAGACCCTTACAACCAAAATATGACCCTATTTCATGTATAATACGGGCTCTTTAAAGTACTGTAAACTTTAGTAACTTAGAAATCATTTTGACTAAGGTATGTCTTTAAACACTTAGAGATTACTGCTGACGATACTAACTAACTTTGCCATCCGAATAAACAAACAAAGACCACAGATCGCTTCCTTATCAAATCTGTAGAGACAGGACAATCAGCACCAACTAGAACTACGTGTTTGTTAAAAGGAGACGAGCAGCAAATCCGGATTTCACCATTTCCAAATAAGAAAAGCTCTCGGGTAAAAAATGTTCCTTAGACATATATCTTTGCCGCGTCTCACGTGCACTGTAGACCACACGTCCAGCTGCGCTCTCAGAGCGGGAAAATAAAAACAAAACCTTTGTTGCAGCAAATTATAAAAGCAACCCTGACGACGCGTACCTCCAAAAAATTCTTCTTCTCCCACTTGTTTCGGCAACACAATGTGGCATCTCTCTGCTGTCTTCGAAGCTATCATGCATATTAATGAAGTTGCACCGCATACACAATAGAGCGCGCTGATTGATTTGAACTAAGCCTTTCTCGTGAATTAATGCTGCACACTCAGAGACGTCACAAAGTACTCCCAGGTACAGACAGCCAGTCTACATGCTGGAAGACACGCAAGTATCTAATCGGCATGACGCAGCTTCTAAAATTTGTTTCAAACCGGAAGAAAGAATTTGCTCAAAATAATGCAAAAACAACCAATTTTCACTTATTTTTGTGAAATATATGTGTCCTAATAGTGTTTTCAGCAGTGTGGGACACATATATGACTGTCAACAGCTCAAAAAAATGTGTTTTGGTGTTTTGTGACCCTTTAAACTTTATATGTACAGTGGGTAACAGTTCAATATGACCATTACCGCCACATGTGATGCTGCGGCAGGACTAATGGTTTAAGAAAATGTTTTAGGTGTAACACTGAGTGTTTTAAGTGTATTAGTGAGGAAACCAAAATGACCAAACAAATATGTATTTTAATTGAACAAAACACATCACACACAGTAATACATTTATAATAGATGAAAATTTTGTGTTGATTCTTTAGCTGATGAAGCCTATGATTAAAGCACCACCTAGCGGTCAAAAGCTGCAGAAAAAGTGCCGCAGTATCCACGGCGGCGGTGGGAACACGTTGAAGTGTCACCATCTGTATATTATATGTCTCTTTTTAATAGGTCCCTCTTCAGAAAATAACTTGTAGTAATACAACAAGCATAAACAAACATAAATCAGTGTTTAAACTTAATATGTACAGTGGGTGACAGTTAAATATGACCATTACCGCCACATTTAATGCCGCGCCGGCACTGAGGGATTAAGAAAATCTTTTAGGTGTAACACTGAGGAGTGTTATCGGTGTATTACTGAGGAACAAAATTATATTTTAATTGAACAAAAAACATCACATACTGTACATATGGTGAATTTGATATATTTTTAGTTGCTGAAAATTGCATGTTGATATTTTAGCTGATGAAACCTATGATTAAAGCGCCACCTAGCGGTCAACAGCTGCAGAAAATTGCGGGGGTGGGAACACATTGAAATATCACCATCTGTATATTATAATATGTCACCTTTCAATAGGTCCCTCTTTAGAAAAGAACTTGCAGTAATACAACAAGCATTAACAAACATAAATCAGTGTTTAAACTTTATACGTACTGTGGGTGACAGTTCAATATGTCTAAGGGATTAAGAAATTGTTTTAGGTGTATTACTGAGGAAACCAAAATCACCAAACAAAATAATATTTTAATTGAACAAAACACAACACATACAGCACCTATGGTGACTTTGATACATTTTTAGAAGCTGAAAATTGCGCGTTGATATTTCAGCTGATTAAAGCGCCACCTAGTGGTCAAAAGCTGCAAAAAAAGTGCTGCAGTATCCATGCCGGTGGTGGGAACACATTGAAGTGTCACCATCTGTAAATTATTTGTCTTTTTTTAATAGGTCCCTCTTCAGAAGATAACTTGCAATAATACAATAAACATTAACAAACGCAAATAAGTTGTTGTTAAAAACATACAATAAACCTTTTCCATTCTCCAAATCCTGAAGGATGCAACATAGCAGCTTCAAATTTTGATTGACAGTAGGTGAAACCTAAATTCCATTCACACTATTCACATGAGTGCAAATAGAAAGAGAGAGATAAAGAAAAAAGACAGAGTAATACTGGGAGAATAAGTCAGTATACAGAAGGGGATGTAGAAGAGGCCCAGACCCCCTCCAGCATGCTAGAGAAGTATAGAGGGAGGAGAGGGTAGCGGGACGCTCCCCAGGGCTCTGAGCCTATGTGCCCCCCTACAGAAGGCTGGGTGTAGATGAAGCAGAGGCTGGGCTCTCCCTGGGGCTGCAGGCTTAGGCCACAGTTCTGTTTGATCTGGAGTGAAGACGAGGGTTCACTCAGTCATTATAAATAACCTGAGAAAGATCTACAACCGGCCTGCCTGTCCAACACAACAAGACAGATGTACAGAGAATACATTCACACAGAGAATGAACACTAAAACTAAAGTAGAAATCGAGCTGCATTGACACCTAATGAAGATGCTGGTACATGCTTTCAAATGCATTACCTATGAGGCAGGACAGCGACCTCAGGCACAGAATTTAAACTGTGTAAATATGGGTCAGGTCCACAGCAGCAGTCTTCAGATATGTCTCTGGATACTTTTTGCATGTGAAAATTTCATGCGCGTCCAATTGTCTGAAACAGCGCTGCCAGTGGTACTGGGTACTATGGTGGATTTATTGGTTCATTACTGGTGGGTTGTACCAAGGAAAAGAAAAGTATTACAAACAAATAAATCCAATTATTATTATTATTATTATTGTTGTTGTTGATCAGTATTCATCAAAACGGGATATTTTAATGCTCAATTGTCTATTTCCTCATTACTGTGTAGAAATCACATAATAAATGTTTCTTTCTTGCAGAAAAATAATAAAGAACTGTTTATTAATTGCAAAACGTGTTACTCTAGACCAGTGTTTCCCAACCCTGTTCCTGAAGGCACACCAACAGTACACATTTTCAACCTCTCCCTAATCAAACACACCTGAATCAACTCAGCAGAACATTGAAAAATACCCCAAAACCTGACACCAATGGGTCAGATAAGGGAGACATACAAAATATGTACTGTTGGTGTGCCTCCAGGAACAGGGTTGGGAAACACAGCTCTAGATCAATGTTTCTCAAGCACATTCCTGGAGGACCACCAATACTGCATGTTTTGGATGTCTCCTTTGTCTGTTACACCCATCACAGGTCTTTCAGTCTCTGCTAATGAGTTGATGAGCTGAATCAGGTGTGTTTGGCTATACGGAAGCATGGAAGAAACACTGCTCTGGACCAAAACCAGTCATTTTACAAGCAGATATTCATACATATTCAAAAACACATTTCCATTTATGTTTTCTTCTGACGGTTCAAAAAAATTACATATTAAGAAAATCACCTGTAAAGTTAAACAATTTATGTTTTTAACAATGCATATTACTAACAGTAGTGTAAAGTAACAAACTACAAATACTCAAATTACTGTAATTGAGTGGTTTTTCCTCATGAATTGTAATTTACTAAGTAGTTTTAAAAATGTGTACTTTTACTTTCCCTTGAGTACATTTTTAGCGCTGTATCTGTATTTTTACTCTATTATTTTCCTATGATTGTCACAAAATTGTCCAAATTCTTTACATGCACTAAATCAGAGTCTGTTTAAAAACTGATGAGAAGATGATGTTTACTGTATGATGACTAAAAACATGGCTAAAGGACCTTAAACAATAACTTATTCAACTACAGAATGTTACATTTGCACATGCCTGCACAAATTTCATGTAAATGCATCAGCTATTCACTGCATAATACTCACTACTCACTACAATTGAGTACTTTTAAAAGGGCTATTATTTACTCATACTCTGAGTAATATTTACATCAGATACTTTTACTTTACTTCCGTTCCATTTTTGGGCAAGTATTGGTAGTTTTACTTGAGTACACTTTTTCAGTACTCTTTCCACGTACTTTTTCCACCACTGATTACTAATCAACAAATACATTTGATATATTTATGGTAGGAAATTTACAAACTGTCCTCTTTAAATATGATCTTTAATATTTTGATGTTTTATGGCATAACCCCCACTCACATTTGTTGACTATTTCTACAAATACACTCCTGCAACATAAGACTGGTTTTGTAGTCCATAAAACAAACAATATATTGTTTTAACTGTGTACCTGTAAATCAGGGTACCCAAACTCATCGTGTAAGGTAACGTAGTCTAATGTGTAATTTTATAGCGTCATATGGCCATACACTCAAAGCACTTCACAATCATGTGGGGGCTCTCCACACCACCTCCAGTGTGCAGCATCCACTTGGATTATTCGGCGGCAGCCACAGGACAACAGTGCCAGTGCGCTAACCACACACTAGCTATTGGTGGAGTGGAGAGACAGTGATAGAGCCAATTCAGTGGATGGGAATGATTGGGAGGCCATGATGGGTAAGGGCTGATGGAGAGAATTTGACCAGGACACCCCTACTCTTTACAAGAAGTGTCATGGGATGACCACAGAGAGTCAGGATCTATACTGGGGCATTAGGACGGGCCTCACTAACACCACCTCCAACAGCAACCTAGTTTTCCCATGTGGTCTCCCATCAAGGTACTAACCTACAGGGCTACAGGGTGATATGGCTTTCTAGTATGCCTAGAAAGAGCTTGATTCACTGGTTCATTTGTGTCTAATTAAACTTTGCTGGGCACAGGCTCTCCAGGACTGAATTTGGACTCCCCTGGTATAAATCATATCTAAATTAATACTTAATGGAAAGATTAAAAGTTAAGACCTGTGTATGGACCTCTGCCTTTTGTAGTTTGATTGACAATTGCATTAATTTTTAAAACTGATCCATGGAGCAAGTATAAAGTATGATATGTCTGTTGTTGGTGTTTTTCCCGCCAACATTTTAAGATTACTTGATATACAATTGACTATCCTTTAGTACTAGTCTGTCTGTATTTGTCTGCATTAAATCCACAGAAACAGTGGAAGAGCACATAAATCAATTAGATTTCATGGCGACTTTAAGAAGAAACCACAGCAGAAAAAGAGGCTAAATTCATTGCATCTCATGGCTCTTCTTTTCTTGACTTACCGCCATCCTGCCATTTACATATTTACTCAGGACTTCAGAGGTTTCCCACCCGACCAGCCCCCGTCCCTTACCAGGCAAACCACACTTTTCTTTCGCCCCTCCGCAGCCTTGGCGAGCTCAACCTGAGTCCAACACAAGCTCCTACAGAGACGAGACGCATTGTCCTTGGAGGAGACGAGAGCTCGATTTTCTGTTTGCTGCCATTTGTCATCGGCCGCTAAGAGAGATCAACAGTCGTCTGCACACAAATCGATATTCTCTTAACCCAGACCTAATCTACAGAGAGTTTCCTGCAATTTCACCTTTCTCCTCCCCCATCCCAAAACCCCTCACTTAGTTTCCCCCTACTTTCACTCTCCCTCTCCTCTCGTTTTCTGCAATCATTCTTAGTGTCTGTGAGACAGCCATTTTTCAGCATGAGGTAAGGGTGGGTGACATGGAGGGGAATGATGCCGTGTCGGCGGCCATGATGGATCAGAGGGAGCCGTGAGGGCTGCGGTCTTCCTGGGCCCGTGTGGAGAGATAGACTAGCTGCCTAATCATCCACATGACACCTGCAGAATCCCCTGCCTGTTCACATACATTCAAATTCTTTCACACACTCTTCCCTCTCTATAACCTCTGCCGTTCGGTCCGATCAAACTCATCCTTTTCTTAAATGCATAGATGTTGTTCTCAGACCTTGATTCATAAAATAGAAGAGATTTATTTATAAGCAGCGTCAACAGACTTAATGTGATTTATCAGAGTAGGAGCAAGGGGTCAACTATTTGCTGGTCCCATTAGAGCCAGCTGGTCATCATTACGTCATTGGGTAGAGCAAAAAGCTTTCTACAGCAGTAGACATTCAATGATATTTGTGGATAACATTTCTTAAACATTTGTTTTAGAATTTTGTAGTACTTATTTTAACCAGACGCCATTTTGGGGAGGATCAGAAAAGCATGAAATCCCTCTGTGAAGAGGATGCACAAGAAGGCTATATAGCCAAAACCAACTTTGTGAACACACAATGATTTGTAAGGGTGCTTTTACACCTGTAGAATGATTCTTTTCTTCTGAAACAGGGTTTAAAAAATTGTTACAATGTTGCTCTTTGTTCTCGGTGCGTTACGCTTTCACAAAGTTTCTAAAAGAGCCAAAGTAGTTAAAACAAGTCACATGCGAGAAAACTCTTCTGACATTGGTCAGAGTTCCAGGGTTTATTTTTCAGAGTCCCACTCATGCGTCCTTATTTTAATTTATGATGATGAGCAATAAGACATTATAAGTGAAAAGCTGCGCTTTAATTTTGAATGGTGACACCCACAGACATTGTCACCAAATATAAATCAGAGGTAAGACTTTCTCATGCATAGCTGTTGACTAGAATTACAGTATGCATTACACGTTTTACATTATTGACAGAAATAACAGATAAACCAAGACTGCAGTTTGGTCAATTCTCTTAATGGATAAACAGCTCTCATTAATATTTCGGCATGCTTCCACTTTTGTATTTGACATGAAACGCACATTTACTGGTAGGAATGACATCCCGCCATACTTATAGACCATTTCAATGAGTCATGACATTGGCCCATGAACATTTCCAGCTTGTTATCAAACTATTTCATAACTGTAACAAGTGGTAGTTCAATCATAACTTCATGTTAACCCTCTACAGTACAGCGTTGCCCACAGGCAACAGAAAGTTTTCTTAAGGCTCGTGCTAAGCACAGATTTAAAATGATTGCAACCAATTGAAATGTTAGAAAAAGTAGCATTAAAACATCCAATAAGGTGTGGGAGTCACTATCTAGCACCGTTTGAAGGTGGAACTTCATTTTTTGACTCATAGTGATAGGAGCACATGGTATGAGAAGAAGTTAAGATCATTTGCTTAATTACCCTAATTTAAAGTAACATAAACTGTACAAAAAAAAAATGTGTGTATTTGTGAAGTTTTAGAGAAGTTTTTTTTTATGTTCAGAAATTCAATCTTTCTTTTTGTTGCCTCAGGGCAACATTGTGCGATAAGTATTACTTTTCAAGATGTGTTTACTGACATTACATGTGGGCATTTTCACATAATATCATTATTACATATTACATATTGTATTATTTTTCATTAATTTTACTTTTTTAACATGTTTTGACAGAAAAATGGATGTAAACTTGTTTTATGGAAGTAAAGAGCAAATCCCATCTGAGAACAATGAGATAGACTGCAGTGACAGTGAGGAGAACAAGGTTTGAGCAGAAGTGTAAAAAATATCTTCAGAAGTTCAAAAAGTAGCACTGACTATCATTTATAAGTGTTCAGTTTCCACAGCAGGTAGCACTTAAAATAGGGGTCAAGTATATAGACCAGTAACAAACCACTATATACAGTGCTCAGCATATATGAGTACACGCCTCACAAATCTCTCATTTAATTAATATTAGGTCTAGCGCTTATCTAACAAAATAATTTATGATAACGGTCCAAAATAAGTCAATTAAAATGTTAGAGAAAAATATTGAACAAAAAAAGGAAAAAGAGCAAAATTCAACAGAAACAAAATAATATATAAAATTTTGTTGAAATTTTGTACTTTGTAATTTTTTTTGCAATATTTCGCATTCTTTAAATGTATTATGTAAATGTAAAACCAAAAACAACTTTTAACAATAAAATGTTCCCAAAAAATCATGTGGAATCATTTTTGTCATGTACCATTAAAATATGTGCAGTAGACGGTTAAAACAGCTATCATAACATTATTTATCAATATGTGGACCTTTTTGGATTCTTAGAACCTATAGAAATGAAAAATATCCGTTTACATCCCTCAAAATGGTCTATAATTCTCTTATCATATAGCCATATATACAGTATGTCTATTACATATCACTGTGATATAACCTGGTTCATTAGTTCGTTGGATCGTATTGCTTTCTCACTATAATTGATCCACTTCAGAGTTTATTTCAATCGAGCCGAGACCACCTCATTTAGGCAATCTCGGACCGATTGTTTTGGCATGGATCCGAGTCCGAGTCCGATTGCTGGACTCACATATGCCAAACAAACCACGCTAACTTGGGAAACACGCCAGGTTTCGTTTTTTCTTTTTTGGAAATTGAGATCAATAAATCACCTGAAAGCAGAATACATGAAATTTACTGTTAGATTAGCACATTTTTTGGCTGATTCATAAATACAGTAGGTGAAAAAACTTAAATATTAAGAGAATGGCCTTTAAAGTTGGCCAAATTAAGTTTTTAGCAGTGCATGTAACTAAACTTAAATAGAATTTTTATATATTTACAGTAAGAAACTTGCTAAATGCCACCATGGTACACTCTAATGACTTTTTGCATGAAAGAAAAATCTATAATTTGACCCAATAATTGGCAAAAATAGTCTCGAAGCTAGCTAGCAGTTTGAACAAAAGCATTTAAACTATAAAATTTTCACAATATGGAGATGATGGTGGTAGGCTACTTCCATGCCACGAATGCTTGCATAGCATGCAGGTTATTATCTTCTTGGAGGCATTTAATGTAACATTCTTCCATGCTTTTTAGAACTAGGGGCATATGATTTTTTTTAGCAGTTCTATTCCACTATTGCACGAACAGGTGTGTAATTTGTCATCGGGCTTCTCAGTCATGTGAGCACTCCAACTAAATGAAAACGGCATTTGTTGACAACAAATTTCATTATCGATAATTACCAAAGTAACTATGAATCTCAAAACAAAGTCTATATGTCGTCCTGATTTCCCATGTTTTGCTATATCAGATCCTTTAGTATATTAATGTTCCATTGTTCTAGACTTTTAAAGAAATTCATGAATGAATGATGCACTGAATGCATGCCAAGCTGGTATTGTGTGGATATTTCCACACCCCTAAAAATGACATGGCAAAAAACGAAACATGATTGGTTGCTTATCCTGTCAGTAATATAGCATCATGGGCAATCCTTCATCATTAAAAGAGATAAAAGTTCTCAGACCTTCAGCCATCAATCTAAGATTTGGCTATACAAGACAAAGCTATATTAGATCAAAAGACGTTTTTATGTTTCAAGAGTTTTATTGTTAACATTATTGATAATGGCCACAAATTGTTGCAGTAGCCCCAGCATTTATTATGCAATTTTCCCCAAGGATGTACAGTGATCCGTTTAATATTTAAAGAACAGGTGATTGGCTTAAGCATGGCAGGCTTCTTAAGCATGGCAGATTTCAAATGCTGTTCATCCAGGATTCCCTGCACCAGCCAAACAACTACCAATTGAGATAAACGAGAATGCTAACTGATTGCCTTTCATAGGACTAGACAGATCCAATTTTAGGGTTAGAGATATCAAGGGATAAAAAGGATGTTGGTCCAGAAGCATGTCCATTATTGACATAAACAGGCTGATTTGACAGAAATATAAATGTATTCCCAGCCAGATCAGGGGTTTGAGAGAGGCTTTCTCCAAGCATGCCGATAGACTTTTCCACCAAGGCATTTTGAGTGCTGGTTCAGGGCCAGGTTTCAAATTGGTCCATTGTCTTATGACAACCAAAGAACCAACTCTGAATGAGGAAAGTGGCTTATTATTCTGTGGATTATTATTCCACAGGTTTTTATTCTGTGTCAGGAGCTGGGGGTGGAGCTACTGTTACCAACACGACCAACAGAAACTTTTGACAGCCACATTTGAAGCACAATGCTAAACGTGTTATTCATGCTTGCATTCTACATCTCTACAGATTGCAGTGAGCTGCACAGACAATTTGAATTCACCATGCAGTACTTCACCAAGTAGGCTGATGTAGATTTAATAGCAATAAAATCTTAATCATTTTTATTGTGGTGTGCTAAGAACTGCTGCCATGTTGTACTGCGTTTTTGACAACTCTGAGTATTAAAATGTAAGTAACTTTATACTCAAAGTAGGATTTTCTAAAAAGTAAAGACATATGACATTTTGTTAAGAATTTATGTTGAAACTGATTTACATGGCAATTTTAATTTTAGAATACGTTATGGATTTAATTTCAACCATGGTTACTTACAAATTTTTTACTTACAAAACAATGGTAATATATAAATAAATGCAAGTGTAAAACTAAAAAACAGTAAATGCATTATATCAGGTGCTTTTATCCAAAGCAACTTGCACTCGTGAACACAAACCTGGAGCAATGGGCTGCACAGAGGGCAGTTGGGTGTTTGGTGCTTTGCTCGCAGGAATCACCTCAGCCGTGGTATTAAGTTAGATATTTAGGGTTCTTTCACATCTGCATTATTAAGTTCGGTTGAATTGTACTAGAGTTCGTTTTTCCTCTTGGTGCGGTTTGTTTGGGCAGGTGTGAATGTAGCAATCGCACTCGAGTGTGCACCAAAAGCGGACCAAAAAAGCGTACCGAGACCTACTTGAAGAGGTGGTCTCGGAACACTTTCAAACGAACCCTGGACCGGTTCTTTTGGGGTGAGAACATGATCCGAGCTAAAAACAGACCCAACTGCAAAAAGTACTATTCTAGCTGCCATAGTGCAATGTGCTGTCCCTTCTTCTGGGGTTTGGAGGAAAAATACTTGTTGACAGCATTTTACCAACAACTTTAAACAGAGAGAGAGAGAGAGAGAGAGAGAGAGAGAGAGAGAGAGAGAGAGAGAGAGACAGAGAAAAAACATTACCTGTTGGATCAGTGGTAATATTTCCGGAAGATGACCATGTCGCAGTTTAGATAAATTAATTCAAGTCTGCTCCTAACGTCTTTGCCGCAGCTGCGCTTCATTCTCAAAATGTATGTTTTAATGTATGCTTTATTCGCATGTCTTTTATGCTATATTCCATAAATTTAATTAGCATTTTGAGGACTGCACGGTGGCACAGTGGGTAGCATGCTCCTAAGAAGGTCGCTGGTTTGAGCATCGGCAGGGTCAGTTGGCATTTCTGTGTGGAGTTTGCATGTTTTCCCTGTGTTCATGTGAGTTTTCTCCAGGTGCTCCGGTTTTCCTCACAAGTGCAAAAAACATGCGCTATAGATGAATTGGGTTAGCTAAAATTGTCCATAGTTTATGTGTGTGAATGAGAGTGTATGGATGTTTCCCAGTGATGGGTTGAAGTTGGAAGGGCATCCGCTGTGTAAAAAAACATATGCTTAATAAGTTGGCGGTTCATTCCGCTGTGGCGACACCAGATTATTAAAGGGATTAAGCCGGAAAGAAAATGAATAAATGAATAATTCGCATTTTGGATGAAAACATAGCTAATGAGCATCTGTAAGGCTAGTTTGTTAGGTATGTTCGAAATGTTGCCTTTCATTGGGCACACACCAGAAAGAGTCACCAAATTTGGCATATAAAATTGGCATTGGCTGATGGTAAAAGAGAACACTCTGATTGGCTGTTCAGCCACAAATCAAAGCTCAAGAACAAAAACTGAAGTCTAGAGGGAACACAGAAAATCTGGTTGTCAATTCCAAATTATATGGATTATCATGAACAAATAACAACATATTTCATGAGCAAATCCCTCTGTGGTGAGCGATAAGTACATGAAAATGGTACATGCATGCTGCTTTGTTTAGGGCTTGTATGTGTGCAGCACTAGTTTCCGTTTTGCATTGTGGAATGACAATACAGACAACTCCCACATCTGTGGTATAAAAAATTACTCTCATGCAGGCTCAGTATGTACATTCTAGCTTCAGTCAGCTTTGGTCTGTTTGGTGTGTTCATGTACAGCTTTTTAATCCAACAGGACCAGACACAGCCAATGTGAGGCGACAACACAGTCAGTTTCAACAGTGTGGAGAGTCTAATTCCAGAGTATGGGACAATAATTGAGAAGATCTGTTTCATTCATGTGCTCTTATAGACCTATGTAAACACATACAGTACACACATACAATAGCAGCTTTGTCAAGTAATGATGCAAGCCAGGCCAGTTCCTGTTTAACTTTAGCCATCAACTCCTGACAAGAGTCCTGTAAGAGATTAAACGCATTACGTTGGACAAATGGGTAGTTTAGAGCAGTCACCATGTGTTTGCTTTTCAGTATGACAGGGCAACTAACAGAAACCAGGGCCGGGTTTTCACACACCATTTACAAAATAAGAGTGATTAAAGCATCAGGCCTAAATGGTATTGTTTTAGCTTAGTGTCCTGCGTTTCGCTTGATCATTTTGATAGATTTCTTTTCTGTTAAACGTAGAGTTTTTCCCAGAGAAAGTGTCCCATGAAATATGGATGCAAACCATAACGGAGAGAATGAAAGAGAGAGAGAGAGTGAGTGAATGAGAGAGAGAAAGCATCTGCTTGGCATTTGAATGATGCTCAGGGGCAGGGTAGGTACAGGAGCCTTGGGGTTGATTGGCTGAGAACGTAGAGTCTTACTGAGATACATTTATCCAGACTGCCTCAATGCCTGTTTACACGCAACACAAGCTGCCCAGTCCTGTGTGCGTGTGTGCATGTGTGCTTGTTGCTTCTGAAAAACATCCAGTTCTCTCATCTAAGAGACTAAAAGGATTAATACTAGCACACTCATAAAACATTTTCATTTTAGGGACGACGGCTTTGAACTTGTCAAAGTTACAAGACAGCAAAATAGTTTGTCTTTTTGTGACTGCTTATAAAATGTGCATCATATATTCATATTACTTATATTCTAAATATAATAGAATTATAGTCATATTTTGAGTACTCTCAGTAATATGAGTATTTGAAAAGGTGGAGTGCACTTTATGACAACAATTAAATATTATTAATTCAACATACATATACAAAAACATACAGATATGACAATATGGGGAAGTTATTGCACTTAATTTATCATATCAGTTGATATTGATGTATATTACAATAAAGGTTAAATCGATGTTTCTTTCTTTGTTAACATCTGGGAGCCTTCATCCTTAAAAATATCACCTAAAAAGGTTTTCATTTCTGCATGTTCTAACAGGTGATATCAAATCATAAAGCAAGGTTTTCTTTCCTGACTGTGAGGACACTATGCATTTGTAATTTTATGTTTAGTAAAATAAAAACATAATATTTAAATATTGTGCTTTTAATTGAATTACTACGACATTTAGTTACTGGTACTGTCTGCTGGAGATGCATTGTTATAGCATTCTAACTGATTTATTAAAAGTGAAAACAGCCCTTTTTCATCTGAATTGAAATACTTTAGAAATGTGTGTTCTTTTGTTAAATTTAAGTACTTGTCTTTGGGACTGGTAACATAATCGATTTGAGACCTATAAGGCAAGGCAAGGCAAGTTTATTTATATAGCACATTTCATACACAGTGGTAATTCAAAGTGTTTTACATAAACAAGAATAAAAGAAACAAGAAAATAAAAAAATTACTAATTAAAACTCATAAAAACAGATTAAAATGTGTTAAAACAGGTTATAAAAGAATGAAAAAAGAAAAGAAAGACAATAGTGCTTGTGCCCACTCTTGCTTATTATAAATAGTTGCATAATTTATTTTTACTGATAAATATAGACTATAAGGGTGCTTTCACATCTGTGGTTCAGTTCATTTGGTCTGGAAAAAGGGCAATAAATGATAAATTGTAGTATTTTTTTGCCATTTTTGGGTCCTTTTCACACCACACTGATTGCTTTCGTCCAAACAAGTTGAAAAGAACCAAAATGCAGTCATGTGACAAAATCCACATCACTCATTGGCCACATGTTATTGAATGCATTTCCTAAACTGCTTTTCGATTGGTCAGAAATAACGTGCGGGAAAATGCCAATGAACTCCTGCAAGTAAATAAACCGGCAGACACAAAATGTCACCTATTTACTATGGAGGGATGACTGCGCTGGCTGATTGTACCCCTAGTCATAGTATACTATATAGTTTGTGTACATCACTTTAGACAAACTATACATTTCGAGAATGAAACGAGGCTGCGACTGGAAAACAATGTTTTAATGCATTTCAAATGGCGAAGGCACACCTCAAGTCACTTTAGGAGGAGTTGTGAATTCATTTAGCTAAGCTGCGACATGGTCATATTCTGGAAATATTACCAACGATCAATCAGGTTTTTTTTTTTCTTCTCTCTCTCTGCACTGTCAACAAATATTTTTCCTATACATCCTATAATGCAAAGCGCATCAGAGTACGGCAGCTGGATTAGTCCAAAAAGGCGCAGTACTTTTTGCGGTTGGGTCTGTTCTAGTTCGGATCATGATCTCACCACAAACGAACCACAAAAGCGGTCTAAATTTTACTGATTTTAATTCTCTAAATGGTAATTTTAAAATTAATTGGATATGACAATTTCTTCTAAATACTTAATCTATCTGGAATATTATCCCCCATTTCATTTTCTCTCATTATCCCCCATTTCATTTTCTTTCGCACTTTAGAATTTCTTTTTAATCTGTAATTGTAAAATTGAAAAACTCCTAAATTTTCAAACTTTCTAAATTTCACCAACATGTACTTACGACATGGAAGCTTATTTATAAACAATTTCTCCCCACATAGTTTTCTTATTTGGAATAATTCCAAAATCTTGTAAAGAAATAAGTCACTATTCTTTCACAATTGGTTTAACAATGGACTAATATTAGTTAAATAATTATTTGATAATGAAGGAACATAATTTACATTTACAGAATTTATCGCAAGATACAAAATTCCTATTACATCACAGGATTTTACGATACTAACAGGGGCAATACCTGCTTGTATACATACTGTATGCTGTACAAAAGCAGTGTATGTACATCAGCACTTTCTGTTTGTCCTTCTAAACCTGAACAGATCTTTGTCTGTTTTATCTGTTTTCTGGATTTAAGCCTGATAATCACAAAACTAGATCTTTAATCTTAAAAGAAAATACGTCTGTACCGTATGTTTTTCTTTTTACTGGAACAATATCTTTAAGTATGGTCATTACCTTATTTTTTATTACAAATAAGGCTAAAGAAATATCATTTAAATTACTTCATAGAGTTTATCCCACAAAAATATTTATACAAACTTTTTAAATTGATATGGAGTTAGAATACTGTTTTTGTGAAAGGTTTAATGAAACAATTTTTACATTTATTTTGGTCTTGCCAATATACTCAACTTTTTTGGATTAATGTTGAAACTTTTATTGCTCATAATATTTTAAAGTCATTTTCCCTATCTTATAAACATGTGATTTTGAGTTATTTTGTTAAGGATCGCTCAGATGCTGGTTTTATTATAAACTTTATTTTATTATTATGTCAATTTCATGCACATAAAAATCCAAGTTTTCCAAAAGCAAACCTCTCTTCATGGTGCTAGAAAAAGAGATTCAAATGTATATACAAGTGATTTCAAAGTCTAAAAATAGAAAAGCAATTAAAACGGTTAATATAAGCTGTAAGCTGCAAAATTTTTGCATACAAATGTTTGTATATGTTCATTTCCTGTAATAAAAGCATTTAATAACTATTGTTAATAACTAATTGGAAAAATGTGTGGAATATATTTGTATGTAATTTGATAATTATGTACCCTCTTTTTTATCTTTTTCTTTTTATTTAATTTATTTTTTTCCTCATTTATTCCATTCTTGTTAAGAAATGTAAAGTGATTTTGTTGTAAATAAAAACTCTACGTGCTGGTTCTTGTTAATAAAACAAAACAACAAAAAAAATAAAACAAAGGAACCACTCCAGTGTTCGTTTGAAAGGGTACCAAGACCACCTCCTCAAGGAGGTCTCTGTATGCTTTTTTGGTCTGCTTTTGGTGCGCACTCGAGTGCAATTGCTACATTCACACCTGCCCAAATGAACTGCACCAAGAAGGAAAATGAACTCTAGTGCGAGTCAACCAAACTAAGTAAGGCAGATGTGAAAGCACCCTAACATTTAGTTTATTTCACCTTATGATTCTCAATTTAAGAGGACAAGAAGATATTAAACATCCTGTCCAGGTTGACATCTGCCTAAACATATGTCTACATTGGCTTGTTTCAAAACTTCAGTGTCAGAAAAAAAATCTGCTAAACAAATTGTAGAGAATTAATGCTTCAACAGTTTGGGGGAGTACATTTTTTTCTCTGCTTGAAAAAAATATATATATATTTTTTTATTTTGCCAAAGATCTTTGTAATGAAAGTTTTTTGTCAAAAAATTGCACTGACATTTATAAGATGATTTGTATTTTATCATTCACATTCAGTATTTTCCTTTAGTAATCCACCCTCCCATTAGAACAAACTTGGAGTCTCTTTTTGGTTCATGACCCACCAATTTAGAACCACTGTATCAGACAACAGCGCTGCTGGAATCTTACCTCATGTCTTTCATTTTCTCATTCACTCCTCTCCTTTGCTGTCTCTCCCTCTCATCCAACTATATCGGCACTCATCTCTGTGGATTTCTTATCAGCTCTGTCTCTCCCTTTCCCTCTTGCTCTCTCTCTCTCTCTATCTCCAGTGGTGTTTGGGTCTTTGGTTCGCAGGTGGTAATGAAGGGATGGTATGCAGGGCCATAAACTGAGAGGCATGTTGTCAGTATGCATAAAGGATGAGACTGGAGGATGGTGGAGAGGTCAGGAGAGAAGGGAGAGAGAGAAAGGCAGAGTGAGAACGAGCGAAAAGCTCAAGCCGTGGATGTTTGAGAGCATATCTTAGCTGACTTGTCCCTTTTTCCTGTTGCATAGGAAATGGAAATGCGTGCACAGCGCCCCCTATGGACTCAGCAAAGCTACAACCACGGTGCCTTTTGAGACAGCACATTAGTGAGATCATTAATTACAGTCATGGGGGAACCAACTAGACACACACAAACAGACAGTTGCAAACAAGTCTCCATTGGAACGGCGGAATAGTAAACCCACAAACACTGATGCTTTCTCCATTTGTCTGCAATCTGAAATTTTTGCAGCACCAACAGATTGTTTGTAATAGTAGCCATTGTAGCAAAGAAGTTATCCCCTCCCCCCCCCCACCAGCACCTCCTTAAACTGTGAAGCATGCTTGATGTGATTAGCTGTCATGTTACACGGCTGCTAAAGCGGTAGTGGGGAGCGATACCCTTTTCGCTGCCTGGGCATCCCAGTCTGGAGGCAGATTTATGTTTGTGAGTGTGCGCGCGTTTGACCGCAAGTGTGTGTTGGGGTGTTGAGGCGCACAGTGAGAGCGTGAGTGGATTACACACGGTTCAGAGTGTGTATGGGGAAGCGTGGCGCTAACACGGCTTTCTAATGGGATTTCGCAATCCTTTTCCCTGCTCTCTTTTTTCTGCTCTCTATCTTCCTCCCTCTTCCACATGTTGGCTAGCACGCACACTCGCACACAAACATAAGCGCAGGTAAACGCCCCAAAATAACCCTCAATAGTGATGTTCTTCGTCTGCGGTGAACGCATTCTTTCTCTCAAACACGGGCCTAAGCCTCTATCTTGTCAAGTCTGCGCAATGTAAGCCGGAAAAGCTGAAAATACAAAAAGAAAAATGAGCAAACTTGATTCGGTTCTCAGAGATGCTCAGCTCCACTGAAAGCAGCATCGTTCTGAGTGAACTCTTGTGTTTTCCCATTTGGACAGAGAACAGCAGAGATGTCATTTACCCCCTTGACTTACATGACAGACTATGACAAGGAATGGATCTTCTTCCCCAGAGCCACAGTGGCAGTGTGTGCTGAAGTCTAGTTTGACAGTAAGATTAAATGTGTTTGTGTGGGGAGTTGAGCTCTGACATCTTGCTGGGAATCCTGTCTACAGTTTGGGAGCATTCTGGGCCATTCCTTGAGGATTTAGCATGCTTTATAGGCAGGGAATCTGTTGTGAGTAAGGGAACTTGTTGTTGTGTGAAAGCCATTGAAGCAAATAGATCACAAATGACCATGCTAAATTTGGGTTTGAATTCAGAAGCAGTGTGATCAGATTACTGTAAATAGATAAATAGGTTTACATTAATCATGATATTTTAAACATCTTTGTAATTATTTTTTAAATCAAGAGCCAGTTACTTTCAAGACTTATGGCCTTATGGCATGGGTTGGTACGGGTCACCTTTATCAGGCTTGCGTTTCCACTTCCATTCCGTTTCCTTTTGGTAGGCGTGGTGTACGACAGAAAGTTGCAGTGAATGTCATTCTCGCTCAAGGAAATGTCAAAGTAAAGCGGCACGGGTTGTTCACATATCATATGATGAGAAGCATTTCTAACAAAACAGATGCTTTATACACATAAATACTTGTGTATAAATGTTCATTACTAACCTTTCTATGAACACGATTTGATTATAACTGCAGATCAATGACAGTGCGAAATAGCCTACTGTAACGCCTGCAGTTATACAAAACAAATAAATGCAACATATATGAACACATATAGACCCTTACAGTCTCTGATGTGTTACCAATTACAGAAAAACTACACACAACATACATTTAGTCATCATTTGGGTTTAAAAACATGCAACATATAGCCCACAGTCAGTGCAAACCTCTCATCTTTATTTTTAATCTTCACCAGCACATGTAACCTCTTGTTAGAAAGTAATTCCATCATTCTAAGGTCATAACAGTCTAAAATGTGATGATAATAGTCAAACATGGCAGTTTGTTTATGTTTTAGGTTGCTGAAAGAATCATTTGCTCCTTTGTTTTTTCGGCTTCTCCTTTGTTTTTTCCCGATTCACTCTCATGTTTGTCTGTTTGTGCAAATATCAGATGTCAGAATCACTTCAATAATTACATGCATGTTGTTATTATGAGCTCAATAAGTTCATTGTTTTGAAATATAGACACGCGGCGAGCACACGCAAGAAAGCGAAATTGCTCACGATTTAGACAGCCTTGTAAACAACTACAGGGCACAGGGTAGATTCTGCTCTTGGCTTTGTGGCTGTTCATCAAGACAACAACAACAACGTTTTTTTTAAGCTCGGGTCGACCATGGCTCGTTATTTTATGTATATATTATTACGGTGTAATGTCTCAGCTGTGTATTTAAAAATGCTGCTTCCTTTGTTTTCATTTTCCTGGCTTGTGCATGCGCTAGTGACATATCTCTCTAAACCAATAGCTTTCAGCTGCACGTCTAGCTCCGCCTTTTGGTACCCTTTTTGTTGTGCTAGGTACCCTTTCGAAAGGGTACCCAAAAAGTGGTACAGCACGGTTCGCTTTTTGGTACCTTTTCACAGTGGAAACTGCTATAAATGCATACTGTGCTGTACAACTCAGTGGTAACAGGCCATTAGTCTCTATAAGAGTACTATTTCATTAAGTATATAATACTCTTTCACATAGGTCTTTTCATGTTTTGAATATCATATCATATCACTTTTAGCACATTTAGGTTTTTTTATTACATTTAGGTTGTATCAAGAATAAATTTCATTATAACGGTTTATTGTGTTTTACAGTGCACAAAACCATTGTGACTCTGGTCAACAAAACCAGTAAGTGTCAATTTCTTTTTTTTATAATTATTTTTTCGAGGTTTTTCACCTTTATTGGATAGGACAGTAAAGAGTATTGACAGGAAAGCATGGGGAGCAGAAGGATCGGCATAGGACCGCGAGGCGGAATCGAGTCGCCATAAGCACCAGAGTGCATGTGTCGACGCACTAACCACTACACCACTGGTACCGATGTAAGTGTCAATTTCTGGTCATTGAGATTTATTAACTCTATCTCAAGACAATTTGATTTTGTGGCCAACACGTATGAATTTGTATGATCTAATTGTACAATTTAGTACAATTTTCTCATCCTCCAATGATGGTTTGTTTTAAGGGTGGGATTTGGCGTCAGGCCTCCTTTGTAGATTTTTAAAAAACAGAAATTGTATGAGTATTACTAAAGTAAAAAAAAAAAAAAAAACATAAAATAATTATGTTTCCTTGTGAGATCAGGGTAGATTTATACATCATAAGTGAGTTGAATAAAGAAGCTTTAAATTGATGTGTGGTTTGTTGGTACTGGATAGACATGGAATGATAACCGGTTTCAAGGTTTACTGAAGTTTAGAAAAGTCAAGGTTTTAAAGTTATTAAAATTTTCTGCTGTACCATTCCTAAGGTATTTATAATTTTTATGTGTTTTTTTACGACTATTGTATTTAATTATTTTTTTAGGGCTATAGACCTGAACAGTGCACTGACTTACTTTATATCCAAAGAAAAGAAAAATATTTTATTTTGATGGTCCCTTTAACGCATTTTGTTGTTGTGAATGAATGTGTTTTTGAAACTAATGGAGACAGCAAAAGTCTATGACTTATATTAATTATATTGCCTGACATGTTTATTAAACATAAAATATAATGCGTTCAATGGGAAAAAAGGGTTGTTGTTTTTTTACCCAGACATCTAAAAAGAACATATTTTAGAGAAGTAATCACAATACCGTGATATCATGAAACGTGGTATTTTTATCTAAGATTATCCTACTGTCAGAATCTTATAACGGCCTATGCCTAGTATTGGAAAAGATTTGGCTGAGATACAACTATTTAAGGTTCAAAAAATATAAAACATTAAGAAAATTGACAAAGTTTGATATATTTACATTAGAAATACAACTGTACAGTAGAAATACTGTAATAAGCAGGGGAAAAGTCTTCACAGATATCTTTACTTTATCTGTTTGACCCAGTCAATACATTTTTGACTGTTGCCAAATGATGCCCATAAGCCTGGTATTGTGGTCCAGGGTCACAATTATAAGTGAAATCTGCTGAAATAACAAATAAATCCAATCATTGCAACAAACATAGCAAGTGTGTCTTGTTTACTTGAATTAACAGTTAGTTTAGTTTTTATTCTTATTATTTATTCAATACATTTAAGAGGAAATTGTATTTTACATGAGTGTGACTGTATTTGAGATTCATAACGATTTAGATTTAAAACCAATTTGACCACATACTATTTACATAATGCAATTAGGTGTAATGGAGAAAATGCTGTGTCAGGTGCAGGAACCATGCAACAAACATAACGGCTCAAAGCTTTTCACACAGAAGAGACATGTCTTGATAGTTACACTTAAATACAGCCTATGCATATTTAGACATTTGTTGCGTTCGAAATGTGCGTGTTATTTAAGGTCAAGTTTATCAAGTTGTTTGTAGGCTGCAAGAAAAAAGTCTTTTTGTAAAGTGAGTCAATAAACAGCATAAGTTTCTGCCTTTTTGGCCGCGTCAGAGCAAGAGGTGAGAATTTAGTGTGCTGTGGAAACTGAAAAGAAAACACAAACACTGAGCTTTTCCTACTCTCTCTTTCTCTGCTCTTCTCCTTGTAGGTCTATAACTTTTTCCTCTCTCTCTGTATCTCTCTCTCTCTCTCTCCTTTTATTTTCCTCTTTCTCTCCTTGTAATAAGCAGGGGAAAAGTAAGCATGAAAACTTGGGCCTCGGAGCAGCTGAGAGGACAACTGTCCTCCTGTCCTGAGTTCCAGCGGCAGCCAAGTAAAACAGTGGCGTTCCACTAGGAAATGGCAAGCCAAACAGAGACAGCCATGAATCTGAACTGCATGAATGTGAGGGTTTCTCCTTGCATTCCCCAAAGGCACAGCTGATTATAGAAGACTTCTGTAGTTAAGGACATTTCCCAAATGGTTTTAGCAGAGCTTGGAATTAAATATTTAGTTAAAGGCAGAAGGGTTCAAAACACCAATCAGTACAGTGTGTGTAGCGTGTTATTAATACATGATTGCTGATCTATCGCATGCTTCATTAGGACGCCACTGTATTCTGCAATCTGTTGTGAAAGCAAAGGCGTGCTTCCATCTTTCAATAAAACTATTCATTTCTCAGCGGTCCTTGTGTAAAGTAGCGAAAGATTATCCGATTGATAAATATGTAATTTAGACGAATCCTCCACCAGATTCATTAGATTGGAGGTTGTGTAAAGAATAACAGGAGCGCTAGCATGTTAGCCGCACATCTGTTTGTGCGTGTGTGCGTGAGCGTGTGTGTGTTGGCAGTGAGATAAAAGGCCGTGACCAGAGCAGAGTTAGTTTAGCGGGGGCGAGCAGGGAGAAGCTTGTGCATTAGTTAGTGGAATTATCTGGATAACTCCTCCGCCAGTGAAAGGTACAAACTCGCAGTGGCAGGATTGGATAATGCTATTATCAGCATGATTGTAGCATTAGAGAGAGGCATTAATGTGGATCATTCAGACCATTCAGCACTAAGAATTGCCATAAAATTGCAGCATTATCTGCAGAGATGGGTGCTGGATATCAGCAAGGGGGGAAGCCCAGGAAAGCAAAGCAAAGTAAAGCTTTGAACTAGCAGTTGTTTCATCTGTCAATTTGTAAACATGACCGTTATATGGCTAATTCCGCATCTACCACAACCTTTTAACCATTGTCACAAATTGCCCAATTTAATTGTTCACACACAGTGAGTAGAGTTACTGTAATACCTTTTATTTACACGCGTTCAAATGGAAGTCTAGTTGCTGACAAGGCTAATGTGATTTCTAAGCTAACACAATTCCAGTTACTGTCCTCTTAAAATACAACCCATATGAGTTTTAGTAAGACATCATGCATTGCACCATTTAATCTAGGAATCATGTAGTTTGGTGCAGAGAATTATGTTCATGTAGTGCAACAGTCATGGGTTCTATCCAGTGTGCAAATTATACACTGACTATGGTAGCTAGTTTATAGTTACGCATGGATGTTACAGTGAGCTAATTCAGTCATCTAATTCAAATACATTTCAATTATTAATCAAACCGATTTAAGTTTTACGTGTTTTGAGGGGCAATGAGTGTTTTCTGAACTACAGTGATGACTGATAGGCTATTTCAGCAGATGCGTGATTGTCAAAGACGGCCTATTTTAATGCAGTATAAAACAATATGTGACAAGTTTACATTCCTGCACCAATAAATGTCCATAAAAAACTGCACTTATTATTTTACTATTTAACATTCATGTGTCTATTAAAATACTAACTATGTCTAAACAACAAAAATCAGTCCAAGGCACTCAAGAGTTTAGGAAAAAAAAATGTAAAAGCCTTTATTCACATGTCTAATCTTTTAAAACCTACACGTTTCGGCAGAGAGCTGCCTTCATCAGGGTAACAGTGATCAGGTGATCATGGTCTCATGACTTATTAGAATATCAAAACCATACTTAAGTAATATATTAAACAAGGTCAACTCAACAATCATCATTAATTTAGAATATATAGAGAATATATAAATTCAAAATTTATGTTTACACATAATTAAACATATAGAATGAAACCGCAACAAAAGTGTATAAATAGATAGACAAATAGACAAATGTAGTGTACAAATAATTGCACATAAACATGCATGTACATACATACATATATGCACACTCATACAAACAAATATACATACATATACATATATATATACATATATATAAATGCATACATACACATACATATACATACCTATTCAACAATATATAATAAAGGTCTGTAGAACATATAAATAAAAATCCTTACAAAAAAGTTGAAAAAACTAAATCGCCATTTAAGCCTTCCCTTGTAGAATAAAAATTATGTTCTATACCATCAATTTTTAATTAACTGGTATTGCCGTTGCCTTGTATGATGTAAAGCCATTGGATACTGTGGATTACAAGTGTGTATCGCATGGTTATGCTCAGCTATTCTCAAATTTAATTTTGCCTTAGTCATTCCAATAAAAAAATATCCGCACGGACATTCCAATCTACATACAACAAAGGTAGTGTTGCAATTAATAAATTAATTTATCATAAATTCGCAGCCTGATGTTGGATCCCTAAATATGTTCATGTTGAGCATGTTATCACAATGATTGCTATTACCACATATGTAGTTTCCTATTGTTTGACTTTCTAGTGAAGAGAAGGCTTCTCACAAGTTTATCTTGAATTGTTGGCGCTTTTCGAAATACAATGGAAGGAGATACAGGTAAAACTTTCTTGAAAAATTCTCTTGATTTTCTTTATTTTCTAAACCAAACTTTCTGACTAATTTAATTTAGATCCTTGCATTAACAGTTCATCTATGCTGCTATGTCTTGCTTTATTGTAAGATTTATCAATTACTCTGTTTTTAACTATGTATAATTTGACTACTTTTGGGCTATATGTAAATAAAAACACTTATTTTAGAAGAAAAGCATGGTGTGTTACTGTGTCTATCGGTGGTCTTGTTCTGCAAGTATGATTAAGGGGCAGTTTAAAAAGACCACACATTGCATTTAAACAGAATTTTAATTGGTAATGGTGGTCAAAATTTTGTTTCATGACATAACATGACGCTTTAATTTTTATACTTAAAGTCAGCATGAAACAGGTTAAGATTGATTTTTTTTCCTTATTGTGATAGAAATTCATTTGAAACTGCTTCTGAAATGAGAAAACAAAAATGTAGGGTCTTTTGGGAAATGATTGGATCTTTGGAAGATGGGAGTTAGTAAAAAAAAATGGAGGAAGATATGAATGCCGACTTGCACTCAGAAGGATTACTTTCCACTGGAATCACTGTCTGCACTCTCTGGTGCAGACTGTTTTGAGATGTCTGATGATGACAAGAACCGGAAGCAAAACTTTACAGCGAGAATCATAGGTGTGACAGATTTCAGGCGAGGCAGGGCAGAAATAAGACACTTACTGGTAGCCCAGCCCTAAAGGCATTCCATGTGACCTGAAGTGAAGAAAAGTCATTTTAGAGGGAAGGTAAGGTTATGGTTTTTGATTAATGATTTTAAGGGCAAACACATTTTTACAAAATAATGAAGTGCACAGATAGATTGTTTATATCTAACACTACACATACATTTTGATTATGTGCTGACTTTAACTAAAGGTCGCAAAAAGCTACTGGCACAAACCAATTTGGGTTTTTTTTCGAGAAGGAAACTCTCTCAGTTATATAAGTCGAAGCCCCTCGAGTGCAGAAATCCTGTCCATTGCAGATGTTCAGATGAGTCTGGGCCTTGTCTGTTCGCGGCTCCAGCTATAATTTCTACCACATTTCTCGATTTGCTGCTCGCTCACTGTTTGGTTTTTCCCAACCCCAACGTTTTTCATTCTAGCCTGCTTACATCTATATTTTGCTCCGCTATCTCTTTCACTTTCCCTTGCCTTTGAATGAGATAAATATACATTGTGCCATTGAAGCCCTAGTGTGGGAGGTCTGGAGCTCTGCGGCGCGGGAAGGCACAGACATCCGAGACACGCTCACACCGCATCCCAGGAACTCCGCAGCGCAAAAATAGCTCAGAGATTTCCACATTTTTTATTTGTCTGAGGGGATATTTGAATGCAAATGAATACGGAGGAATGGCAGAGGGTGTTTTTGTTGTGCAGAATTAGTGTTGTGAGGGCGCTTTCTTCCCCATTCTTCTCCGTCTTTCTCTTCGTCGTCCAAATGACTGCCATTAAGGCAGGACAGACTCGAGCCAAACACAGGGCTCCACTTAATGTGATTTCCTCCAGAAGGGAGAGAAACAAAGGAAGGAGTGATTCATCAGGGAAAGAGAGAGAGAGACAAACCACTCATTCCGAAGCTGTCCACCTCCAAACGATGTTCAACGCAAACACTGTGCATGTTCAAGGGAGTGTTTATTTGCTCAAACACGGTCAGAATGAACATCAAAGAGCTCTGACGGTAAGAAACATTGAAAAACAAAGATTCATTCTCCATTAGAACAGGATTATAGTGCATAAGAACATTGTGTCGAACTCAAACAAACCCACTGTTATAATCCATATGAAACGAGGCAAATCGCATCTATGAAATCACATGCGCCGCGCTAATACAAAAGAGGCCTAGCGATCTGACGAGTGAAAGGGAGACAGGAACTGGTTTCTCTGGCAGAGATGTCTGCAATGTCAGCTTTCAGCAGCCATATCGACAGAATTGGGTTTGACAGACTTGTTGAGTGGCGGTGATTGGCCCCGCTCCAGGGACACGCTAGAGCAAAAGACTGTGTATAACACCAAAGGCAGGAGAGCAGAAGGGGAGGATGCTGTGGCCGCACAGATTGGCCTCCCCAACAGCAGCGGTGAGAACATGAGATAAGACGGCGAGCGCAAGGAAGGAGAGGGAAGAAATGGCCAAAACAGAGGTGTGAGGCCAGGCTGCCATCTGAGGAGGTGATGAAAACGAGGGTTGAGGGTGTTAATGTTAGCATGTGCATCACACGCACACACATACACACGCACATGCTCACACAGCAAGTCTGTATTTATATATATAAGCAACATGTGCAGAAAAGCAGCAGCAGTAACACATTTATAGTGCTTTGGCTTCCAGGCTTACACCAGCACCTCCTTTTTTTCATGGTTTGATTCGATAAAGAAAGACAATCTTAGCTGATGGATGAAGTACTGGGAATAAAAAAAAGATTCATTAGCTGTTTCCATCCATCTATTTTTATGGTCATTTTGAATTATTGGCAAGATGTGTATTATTATTTTTTTTAAATGTGCGTAAAACATTATACGCACAATTGAGAAGGATAAAGTTTTTATCTGATATGGAGAAATGTCAACTCAAGCTCATTCTGAAAACAGCCGTATATATATTTCTGGAGAGCACCAAATACATCCCAGGAGGTACTTTTTTTGGCAGTTTTGGTTTTCGCGAATCTACCAGAGGGCGCTGTGTACGCTTTTTCAGAAACCAAATTTCTCTCGTGTTGCCATTCGTGTCTGCTGTTCTCGCGCAAATCTATCAGAGTGCTGTCGACTGACTGACTGACCAGCTGACCGATCCGCCCACCCCCTTATTCCCTAAACCCAACCGATAGTGTTTTAAAAAGCACTGGTTGACCCGTGACTGTTTTAAAGAGCCCCTATTATACATCAAAAGGGTCCTATTTCGGTTATATGGGTCTCCAACAACATACTGATAAGCATGCAAGGTCAAAAAACACTTTCATGGTCTTATAATATGAATTTATTTTTACCTAATTACACAAACGCATTTAAATCCGTAAACAAAGCAGAACGGGTCGCGTTTTCAACGTGGCATTAGACGTGATATGAGAATATAAAGAGTTAACCTGATACAGTGCAAGCGGTTACAAGTAACAAAACACAATTAAATACATAATTTGCAAGCTAGAGAAAACAAGGACACAGCCATTTACTTACACTTACGAAATGTGTCATGGGCCAGGTCTGATTTCATTCATTATCTTATATTTTGGAGCTTTTCTCCCTTCTCAGCTGTAGATAATTTCTATTTGCAATCATTGCTGTGGCACCTCTTGCGTGAAGTGTTATATGTTTTCAGGGCCTACCTGTACTCTGCTTTGCCCATCGATCACATTCCCAGCCAGGGGGTTGTAGCGCTCACCAGCGATCCTCCTCAGCGTGCAGCAGCCTGTGTCATGGGCCAGGTTTGATCTGGGCTCCTCTATCCTGTCTGTTCTCTGTCTCAGCTGTTTCCTCTCACAATCGGTGCTTGCACGCACGCATTACTCACCTGTAGCTCTTTTCATCTGATTTCCTCCTCTACATATACTTGCCCTTTTGTGAAGCTGTTTGCCAGATTATTGTGTTTGACTATCTGTACACTCTGTGTGACTTCACTAACTATAAAACCAACCTTCTAAGAATTCTTGTCTAGTCTCGACCAGTCTCATTGAAGTTAAGTAACCCTCTATTGCCGTACCTGTAATCTGCACAGCCACCCCATGTGGAGACTGACCTCCTCACCTGGAGACCTCTCCCCACTTTGAGACCTTTTGGAACCCCCTCGGCACAGATCCAGAGGGAGAAGCTTTCTATGGTCGCAAATCCAGCCTGCGTTCATCATCGACGACCGATGAATGGCAGCTGCCTTTTTTTGTTAATAAACTTTCTGTTTGAGCAATTTCTGACTCTGAATTCTGTCCAGTTCATGACAGCGTGCCTTTGTTTGACTTTATGCCTAATAAACTTTCCTTATTTTGCCCGCACCCCTGGTGTATTGTCTGTCTATTAAAAAATAGAAACTAATCCATGAGCTGTGTACTGAAGTTCCTGTTGAGCTCTGTCAGTCTCATACATCAGTAGTCTTTTCTAATCCTTCCTTTAACAAACGAATGAATTGCCCATTGTAAGCGTGTAGATTGCTGAAGCACTCCTTTCTCTCACACTGTGTTGGCTTGCGGGGCCGCAGGTTTAAATTTTCCCGGGTTTGCATGCACAACAATTGGGCGGGGCTTATGTTTCATAGCCACGTCACGCCGAAACGGCTAAAGACTCGTTATCAAGATGATTCATTCGAACCGCTTTGAGTCGACTCTTTTTTTTTTTTTTTTGATGATTCAATAGTTTTAAAAACTGTCCACTTTCAGATTTAAGCCTTATATTTCACTTCACTTAGAGCTGTGTTACACACTACATGGAAGATCATTTTCAAAAATCCATAATAGGGGCTCTTCAAATAATGGCTTACACACACAGCATTGTTGGTTTACAAAAAAAAAAAATCAAACAAACATCCTGTTGCACTACTACAATTTATTTTGAATGTTGCATACTTAAAAAAAAGGTGATTTAGCATTCAAAAATGTTTTATGTTGAATATTTTTTACAATAAGTGAAGTTTTCAAACTAATTTCGAGAGGAGCACGTGATATGATTGACCGCAGCTGGCCACTCATTTACATTCACTAGTTAGCCAATCAGATTAACCCCAACTCACTATAAGTAGCCTAGCTAGAACTACTCTCTTATCTTCGTTTTCCGAAGAAACTAACGACAAGTCCGCTCCAGCTCTTCCGAAAGCTACTCACGGACAAACCAACCTCCTACTATTTTTAATCATCATCATCATCATTATCATCATCATCATCATCATCATCATATCGTCGTCAACTACAACGAAAACAACAACAACAACAACAACAACAACGGAGGCGACGGAGATCACAACAGCGCAGCAACGGGCAAGAAAGAAAGCTCCGCGCTCCCCGAAACATCAGCCCCATCTCAACAACACCCAGCTCAGCCTGGAAGCCTGCCCGAGACTGAGGCTCCAGTAAGAGGCCAAAGGCCTAACTACTCCAGCCGGAGCACAATGTTTTATACAATCCTCATCTCCCGCTACTTCAAACCGCCACGTACCTTCTCCAGCGTCATCCTACGTCTCTCGTATCCAACAAACGACAGTCACAGAACTCCTCCAAACTCCTAGACGCCGGAACCACAAATTCCATACTGCTGCAATAAACCCGGAAAGACCTTACGAATCCACGTCTTCACTGACTCCGCCCCCCTAGGACATTACAACCACACGCTCCTGCACGCCCCCTAAACACTACGTACTACAGCCTACAACACTGCGCCACCCCAGGCCACCAAAGAAAGCCCTAAAGCAATCTCGGAATCTCCCGGACAATAACGCAACTCTTCTAGCCTGCAGCTCCCCAATCCAGTGCAAACTCCAGCCCTCCTCTTCCAGCAATCCTTACCACTCAAAACCCTCTTCAAGGAGAACCCTCGCCAAATCTCCTACATTAACCAGCTCATAAGAATTTTCCACCCTAAGATCCACCGGCTACGTACCCGCCCATCTTCCCTGCTAAAGACAATATCACAGCTCTCCCTCCTCTCACTTCTACACACTTGCTACTACTGCGGCGACACGCACGCCGTCAGCCAAGTCTAAAGAAACAAATTACTTGTCAACATTTAAATCTTTATACTGATTTACGTTTGCACCCTGACCTAATTTTTCTGAATTTCTCATTCCAGGTCTGTATAATGGATCCAAGCCCGGTATCTCGGCGCTCCCTTCCCAGCCCTCCACCAACGCTGAACCAGAAATCACAGAGCTATTATAGAGAAAGAGATCGACAATAAATTCATGTTCGATCCCCTCATTCTTGCTGCTTCAAGCACATTCACATTAGCCCTACTGAAATGGGCATTAGAACGTTTCTAAAAACGTCTAATAACGGATCTTTCATCTTCCCATAATTCCGCCTTTTTCAGCACTATTCACCACGCCGAACGAAGATGCCTTAATTACCACGCCATAAACCAAGAAATCTCTTTAATTAATCTAATCTGCTGCAAGCTTGGCTCGCAGTCGACATCACCCCCGCCTTTTAAGTCATTCCTGATATCTGGTATCTCTGATTTCTGGCATTAATCAGACAATACAATTCTACTTCGCAGTCTGTCTAACATTCGGACGTAGAAGTAACCACATTTATACTTCAGTATATATTTGCGGGATTCTCGCCAATAACTACGGCGTTCGCACGTAGTTCATCTATTAGATGTTTACACGTATCTCTTAGTGACAGAGACATAAGTTCTGAAGATATAATATATCTGAAGATATAAGAAAATTTAGTGACAAGTCTTTCTAATATTGGCATTTCCATCATGGAAGAACCTCCGGCTCAAGCACTTCTATAAAATTCCTAAGCTTCAATTTGGATTCGCAGAATTGCATACATGCATGCATACCTAAATATATATTGAAATTAGTTCCCTTGTATATTCTTGAAGAGAAAAGATTGCGCTAAGCACAAACTGTCCATTTTAGGACATCAAAACTCACACGCGCATTATCCTGCAGGGACGCCTTTTCGTCACTCACCTCCTTCAACTCGCAGCATCAGTCCCCGGATTAGATGAGAATATATCTCTATCCGATCTCGGCCATAACACTCGTCGCGCACCGGAGGCACCGCTCAGAGCGGCGACGGGGTGCGCACATGACAAGGGAAAAGAGTCCTGAATTGTGACTAGGCACTGCGGACAGCCCCCGACGCGCACCCTGATAGAACATATGTTCAGAATCCTAAATGCATGGCGCAACGCAGCACGTCACCGAACAGCGCTTAGGCGTGCGACCGGCTTATGCTTTCCTTCCTAAGCGCTGGAATTGCTGCCCACTCATTCATAAACGATCCAATTTCATACTCAGTTCATATCTTTAATACACAGACGCCGCCCCCGCCGTAGGCTTAGAGGGATGTTATCAGGACTGCCGACGCGCTACCAATGGACCATATCGCGGAGAAATTAAGTCCGCCTCCAAAATTCTCAATTACTGTTACAATGAAGCTGCTGTCCACTGCACTAACAAAGGCGTTATCATTATCATTATCACAACTGTTGTACATGTTCCTAATTATATAAGGAAATTGCTGATTCCATTTCTTGCTTTTGTTTCTAGAAACTGGTACCAGAAGCAGAGCCGCACCTGACCTCATCCCTCCTTTGAAGATGACATTCCCACTTACATGATTTGCATCAACACCCATAAATACATTTTAGGAAGTAACCCCAGAAAGGATACCTATCCTTGCATACAGACCACACTCTAGATGCAATGTTTATTGTTTTTGAGTTTCTCAGATGTTGTGAAATTACAGTAACATCTAATTTGATCCCAACATCCACCCCACCATCACAGATCTAACTTTGATTGATGAGGAAACTATCAATCAAGATAAACAGATCAATCCAGAAAGGATAATGCATCTACATATTCAATATTCCCTCCCCCACAAGCCATTCCAAATACTCCTAGCATACATACACTATAAGAAATGCTAAGCTTAAGTCCCCCTGCCCCCCCTTTTTTCACAGACGACTCACACCACCCAGTGACACGCTTTTGGTTCCAAAAACACATCAAAGCAGTCCTCCACCATTCAGGCTTCCCACCAGGATCATACTCCAGTCACTCATTCAGAATAGGAGCCGCCACCACAGCTGCACACAAAGGGCTATCTCAACAACACAAATAAACACTAGGAAGGTGGTCTTCCGATGCCTTCAAATCCTACATTCGGCTCAGCCACAGCCATCTAAAGGAAGCCCAAAGGACCCTCACCAGCAGACACCCTAAACCCAGCGGCCAAGGGCACGAGCCCAATCCAGGGATAAGCCTAGACACAGCCATCCCAGCTCCCAGAGGGCTGAGGAGCTCCTCAGCCACCCAAGGGCGCGGGCACGACCCAGCCACCTAACCCTCCTTTCTTCCTTCTGGCTCTGAGTCGCACTCAGCTTTCTCTCCATATTCACCCACCTAACTCCAGCAGGAGTTTTTCCCGCCCAGGCACCCCCTGTCACTCCGCCCCCCCCCCCCCCTGGCCGCTGCCACAGAAGTCTTCACCACCCCTCCACCTTTCCCTGACTTCTGTAGGACCCTGCCCCCCACATGGCTCTGACTCCCGCAGGAGTGTTACCCCGAGCTTCGGTTCCCGCAGGAATCATCTCACAGCCCCTCCCCCAACCCTAGCTTTTACATATTATAAGTCATTTTAACAATGACATATAATATTGCCTTTTATTTTTCTCTCTGTTTGATTTTATTTATATAAATTCATATCTATATGCACCCACGCATATAAATATTAATTTATATATAGCGCTGCCACCATCACGCTCTGTTCCCGCAGGAACACCCCCAGAGCACCAATTCTGCCCGTCACCCTCCAGCAGGAGTCTTCACCTCCCCCTCATCTCTCCCGACTCCTACTGGAGCTGGCCAAAATAGCTCAACCAACCCCGAGCTGTGACACGAGCACGAGTCACGTCACCGACCCTCCCCGGCCCTAGCTTATTTTATTTTCTTCTACATTTATTTTACACATTTACCTTTCATTTATTTTATTTAATTTATATATATGTATATATATATGCACCCTCGCATATAAATATACATTTATATATAGTGCCGTCACCCTCAAGCTCTAACTCCCGCAGGAGTGGTCCCGAGCATCGACCCCCGCAGGGGTCATCGCCCAACTGCCATTCACCCTTCAGCTGGGGCATTCACCTGCTCTTCCTCTTCCCGACTCCAGCTGGAGATGGCAAATACAGCTCTATCTCCCGCAGGAGTGTCCAGGAGCTTCGACTCCCGCAGGAGTCCAAAAAATCGCCCCCCCCAAGGCACTAGATTACCCCATTATATATCTATATATCTATATATTTTCATATATACATATATATTTATATATAGCGCTGCCACCTCCCAGCTCTATCTCCGCAAGGAGTGTTCCTTGAGCAATTCACTCCTTTGGAGTCCATGCCCCACCCCAGCCCCCTTCACCCCCACTATCCAGCTGGAGTCCTCACTTGCCCTTCCCTATTTTTACTACCCCAGCAGGATTCCTGTCCACCCCATGGCTCTAACCCCCGCAGGGGTCTCCCAGAGTCTATACTCCCGCAGGAGTATTCATAGCCCACGCCAACCCTGCTCGGGCTCCCGCAGGAGTCTGTATCACCCTTTGCTCCCACAGGAGCCCCCTTTACCTTTCCTTCTGAAAAACCACTATATCCAGCAGCCGGATATAGCCATCCAAGCCTTTTGGGGAGTTTCTTCGAATACACGGCTGCTGTCCCGAGTCTCCTGCATTTTGGGGAGCTCTCGAGAACCACCTGATCTCGTACTCCCCGCATATGCTCTATGGACCAGGCGGGAGCCCTGGGCTCACCTATCTCCGAGCTCAGGGTTCTCTCCCGGGACAGCATGCCAAACCTGCTAACAGTTGTCAAACAATATCTAAGTGTGAACTCTTGAAGTGAAGTTTTCAAACTAATTTCGAGAGGAGCACGTGATATGATTGACCGCAGCTGGCCACTCATTTACATTCACTAGTTAGCCAATCAGATTAACCCCAACTCACTATAAGTAGCCTAGCTAGAACTACTCTCTTATCTTCGTTTTCCGAAGAAACCCCCCATCCACCCCTTCTCCTCCTTTTCTTCCTCTTACCACGGGGAGCTCTCGAGAACCACCTGATCTCGTACTCCCCGCATATGCTCTATGGACCAGGCGGGAGCCCTGGGCTCACCTATCTCCGAGCTCAGGGTTCTCTCCCGGGACAGCATGCCAAACCTGCTAACAGTTGTCAAACAATATCTAAGTGTGAACTCTTGAAATTGTTTTTACACTTCATATTTTTAAATTTTTCATAGAAGTCCGGTACTTTTACCATAAACTGACATATCAACCGTTTGGTAGATGTTGATATTTTAGAAATTATGGGATGCGTTGAAAAAAAATGCATTAAGCGTGTTAACTTAAGACATTAGGAGTTAAGAAATGCAATCAAAAAAAATAATAATTCTTGGTGGGGTAGTTAAAGGGTTGAGGCTACATTTTCAGAATGAGTCTATGTTAAGAAATGTGCATAATCAATGATGAAAACACGTTTACTGAATTAATTCCAGCATGCGCATCATAAATGTCATGTGATTTTGTTTCAACAGATTATATGATAACAAAAATGGGTGTGATGAGACAACATTAATGGACAAACCAATATTGAAAGCGTGGTTCAATATGATTACCTCCCAGAACTTGAGTGGCTTCTCTCACGAAGAACATCTCTACCACAGCAAATACCATTTTTAGTGGATCAGGGTGAGACCAAGTAGGAGCGCTCACTCTGATCCGCCGAGCTCTGCGAGGGTTTGTGGAACCAAAACAAACCATTACAATTGGCAAGAAAAATTCAGCACTTGCGTCAACCAGCAGAAATTGGGAATTAAAAAAATTATATATATATATATATATATATATTTTTTTTTTTTTTTTTTTTTTTTTTTTTTTTTTTTTTTTTGATATGTGGGGCCAGTTTATCAGGAAATTATGATTTTGTTCTCTTTGACTCATCGGACAAAAACGGTACTTTATTGGTGGATATTAATGTTGGAGACTTGGTGGCTCAGTGGTTAGCACTGTCGCCTCACAGCAAGAAGGTCGCTGATTTGAGTCCCTGATGGGTCAGTTGGCATTTCTGTGTGGAGTTTGCATGTTCTCCTCATGTTGGCATGGGTTTCCTGCGGGTGCTCCGGTTCCCACAGTCCAAAGATATGTGCTATAGGTGAATTGAATAAACTAAATGTAATGTATGTGTGTGAATTGATGTTTCCCAGTACTGGGTTGCAGCTGAAAGGGCATCGGCTGTATAAAGCATGTGCTGGATAATGGCGGTTCATTCTGCTGTGATGAATATAGGGACTAAACTGAAGGAAAATGAATGAATGAACATATCAATGACTACCATTTTCCAACATATTTCAGAAAATCTTTTTGGAAATAGCTGAGGGTGAGGAAACAAAAATTAAATTAACATGTTTGTGTGAACTATATCTCTTTTAATTCGTTGTCAACTGATATGTTTTTTTTTTTTTTTTTGTAGGCCACTGCCGATATCTTGGAAAGCAAGGTGGTTCCAGTTTTATGCATACATTTAATTCACAGCTTTATATGGAAACATGTAATTTGTCAAAATTATCAATCTTCTTCAACAACCTCCAAGCCCCTCAACAGATTTGACCTATCAAAAAGTGTCAAAAAGCCCCAACACTGTTTTAGTCCACGAGGAACAAATGCTACAAATGCCCTTTGCAACACATCTACTTTTTTGAGTGCTCCGAAGGTTAGTTGTAATAAGCAGTGATGGAGCAGGGAAGCTTGGTGTCTTTTCTCCTGTGTCAGCTCTATGTGCCGCTGGGGGTGAGGGCGGTCTTCTCTCATAGATCAGTGTTTAATGTAGCCAGCGGCTGCCTGGGATGGCCGGAGACGAATGACGGCGTTCATGGCCAAATCCCAGAGCTCAGCGCAGTCGCGATCGCCTGAACGCGCTGTTTGGGTACTTAGCGCACACAGGCCAGAGGTTTCTCAGAGTCCACGGCTCCAGCCCCGTAGCCTGCCACTCTAATGATTCCCCAGACTCCAGCTGCTGACCCCTCCAGCCCCGGCCATTCATTAGAGCAGTGAGAGAAGCAGAGAGAGACACAAAATGAGTGAGTGTGACAGAGAAAGAATGGAGCAGCTTACGGCAGTCGCAGTTACACTCTTCGTCCTCTTTGCTATCAGTGTGAGGATGCTCGCCCCCTGGGGCTGCCCACGGAGCCTGTGAACTTCACACACACTCTATTATCTGAACGGTGTGTGTGTGTCCTGCAGGACGCCGGGACCATTTATACACACACACCTGCTGGTCGGCAGCAAAAAACCAGAGACTATCTTTATCTCTCTGGTGCATCGCACGCAGAGGGACACAGATTAGCAGAGGGTGTGTAACCTGAATAAATACACACTGTAAAAAAAAAAAATCCACTAAATGCGTGGCAGCTGTGATTAACAACTATTTAGTTAAAATATTAAAATTTGTAAGTTTACAGTAAATTACCATATTTCAGTAATTGATGCAATTTTTAGTATACCAACCTATTGAAGGGTTATTTCATCCAAATATTTTAATTCTATAAGGAATTACTTGCCCTCATGTCATTCCAATTCTCACAAGTTAAGATATTTTAGAAGAAATCAAAGAGCTCTCTTGTCTTACATATACAGCAACTGTTCAATGACATTCAAAGTCCAGAAGAGGAACCAAAACATTTTCAAAACATTCCATGTGACTTCAGTGGTTCAACTGTAATCATTTGAAGCTCCACGAACACTTTTATGCATCAAACTTTTTTATTTTTATTCCTTCTTTTCCTCGTAAGGTCATCAGTGTACGTTTATGAGCAGTCAGCAGCACATCTCACAAGTGTTGAATTGCCTTAAGCCACAGCCATATCACTCTGCAGCCCAAGACCAGTTACTTACTGGCCCTAAGCAGGACTGAGCCTGGTCAGTACCTGGATGGGAGACCACATGGGAAAACTAGGCTGCTGTTGGAAATGGTGTTAATGAGGCCAGCAGGGGGCGGTGTGTGTGAGCCCTAATGCCCCAGTAAAGTGAAGAGGACTCTATGCTCTCAGTGACGCCGTCTTTCTTATGAGATGTTAAACTGAGGTCCTGACTCTCTGTGGTCATAAAAAAATCCCATGGCACTTCTTAAAAGTAAAGGTGTAACCCCGGTGTCCTGGCCAAATTCCATCCATCAGTCCTTACCCATCATGACCTCCTAATCATCCCCATCCACCGAATTGGCTCTATCACTGTCTCTCCACTTCACCAATAGCTAGTGTGTGTTATGCACACTGGCGCATTTGTCCTGTGGCTGCCATCGCACCATCCAATTGGATTCTGCACACTGGTGGTGGTGTGGAGAGACACCTTCCCCCTCATGATTGTGAAGTGTTTTGGGTGTATGGCCATGAACAATAAATACTCTATATAAATACACAAATTACATTACATTACAGTTATATGAAACACTAAAAAAATGTCATGAGGAATGTTTTGACCATGTTAATAGTTCCTTGTCTGAACATCTTGTGACTGTTGCTGTTTATAGACAATTGGAAAGCTAAAATAAATAAATATTTAAAATATTCTAATTTGTGCCAAGATAAATGAAGGTCTCAGGTGAGAAATTAATAAAGGTGAAGTAACCCTTTAAAGCAAATTTTCCCAACCCTGTTCCTGGAGGCACATCAACAGTACTTTTTTTGGATGTCTCCCTTATCTGACCCACTTATTTCAGTTTTTGGAGTCTCTTCTAATGTTCTGAATAGTTGATTCAGGTGTGTTTGATAAGGAAGAGGTTGAAAATGTGTACTGTTGGTGTGCCTTCAGGAACAGGGTTGGACACTGCTTTAAAGTACAAAGATCTGCAGTGAACATATTTAATACACTGACAAAAACACTACCAAAAGTGGTGATGAGAAAGTCACATGATGAATCATAGCTCATCAGCTTTTCCACAAACTGACAAACACGCTAATATACACAACTAACAGTTGCTCAGCTGTACTATAGCAGCACAGTGGATCAAGCCCTGGCAGGGATGGGAGGCCTTCCTGTGTGGAGTATAAGTGTATTATAGGTTTACTCTTTTACTTTTTCTCCCACAACCCAAAGACATGCATGTTAGCTAAATTGAAGATACTAAATTGTCAATTTTAAGGAAAGCCTTGTGTATAAGTCAACTGATTCTTGCCTTATATAATGCAGGGAATTCTGGTAATGTCTTTTTTAGGGTTATTTACCATATATACAATATTAAGCAAACCATCTGTTAACCAGTTAACAGGTGACATTTTACTGTATTTTTCCATTAAAATTTAGTTTATGTCTTTATGTAGTGTGTGTATATATATAAATAGTTTTTACAGTGTACGTGTGGGCCCATTCTGGCCTGAAAAAAAAACAAAATCCACATCGGAACAAGTTTCTTATTATGGTTTGCTTTTTTCCCTTATTCAGAACAGGATTAGTGGGTTTAGAAAGGGGTGCTGGAGACATAGTAAACTGGTGCGGCCTGGACTGGCACACTATCCTTTAGAGCCCAGCCTTAATGATTTCTAATGCGGCTAAATGCTCCGGCGCCACGAAAACCCGCTTTGCACTGGGGACGAGCAACTCTCCCTTTGCCTGTTTCCTCTTTGTTGATTTTCGCGAGACGACAACAGAGTTGGCTTATCTCTGTACCAGGCCTGCACCAGGGGGAGTCTCCCAAAAGCCCAAAGCCCCAGCGTCTTATTAGAGATGCTTATAATGTTTGTCTGTTCTTCGTTTTTCAGCCCCTCACACACACATACGCACAGACTTGGATCCTCACAGCTCTATGCTCAAAGCTGTAAGCCTTTTAGAGTTTTTATAAGGCCATAAATAATTTTAAATAAAAATAATATAAATAATTAAATAATGAGGTTATTGTTTACATTTACCCAAACATTTTTTAGTTTTATCGGACAGCATTTTTTGGACAGTCAAGCAAGTTTGCCAATATCATTGTGATTTTGGGAAAGATCTCCAACCCCTGAAGAAAAAAGTCATTAATAAAATTTCATGATTCAGCACTAAATGGTACACATTTTCCCCTCTAGCATTGCACAGCACTGTGTGGTTGATTTGCGGTTAAAACGTAGACTCAAAAAATTCTGCAGGGAGTTTTGACCACTGCCCAAAAAAGACAAAATCTCCTTTCTGCACATGTTTTGGCACTATCACGCTGTTTCAGAAGTGATAATAGAATTTAAATGAATCACATTTAATTTCATTTTAATATACGCTCACCGGCCACTTTTTTAAGTACACTTTATTAGTACCGGGTTGGACCCCCTTTTGCCTTCAGAACTGCCTTAATCCTTCGTGGCATAGATTCAACAAAGTACTGGAACAATTCCTCAGAGATTTTTGTTCATACT
The DNA here is from genome assembly GCF_903798145.1 of Danio aesculapii. Classification (NCBI taxonomy): domain Eukaryota; kingdom Metazoa; phylum Chordata; class Actinopteri; order Cypriniformes; family Danionidae; genus Danio; species Danio aesculapii. The sequence continues at coordinate 17,435,047 of NC_079440.1, read as the reverse complement.
GACATGATAGCATCACGCAGTTGCTGCAGATTTATCGGCTGCACATCCATGATGCAAATCTGTCGTTCCACCACATCCCAAAGGTGCTCTATTTGATTGACATCTGGTGACTGTGGAGGCCATTTGACTACAATGAAGTCATTGTCATGTTCAAGAAAACAGTCTGAGATGATTCACACTTTATGACGTGGCGCGTTATCCTGCCAGAAGTAGCCATCAGAAGATGGGTACACTGTGTTCATAAAGGGATAGACATGGTCAGCAACAATACTCAGGTATAATGTGGCATTGACATGATGCTCAATTGGTACTAATGGGCTCAAATTGTGGCAAGAAAATATCCTCCACACCCTTACACCACCACTACCAGCCTGAACTGGGGCTGGATGGATCCATGCATTTTTGTTGACGTCAAATTCTGACCCTACCATCTGAATGTTGGAGCAGAATTCGAGACTCATCAAACAAGGCAACATTTTTTCCAATCTTCTATAGTCCGATTTTGTTGAGCCTGTGCGAATTGTAGCCTCAGTTTCTTGTTCTTAGCTAACAGGAATGGCACCCGGTGTGGTCTTCTGCTGCTGTAGCCCATCCGCCTCAAGGTTAGACATGTGCGTTCAGAGATGCTCTTCTGCATACCTCGGTAGTAACAAATAGTTATTTGAGTTACTGTTGTCTTTCTTTCAGCTGGAACCTGATCATTCTCCCCTGACCTCTGGCATCAACAAGGTATTTGCGCCCACAGAACTGCCGCTCACTGGAAAGTTTCTCTTTTTCACACCATTCTCTGTAAACCCTAGAGATGGTTGTACATGATAATCCTAGTAGATCAGTAGTTTCTGAAAAACTCAGACCAGCCCGTCTGGCACCAACAACCATGCCACATTTAAAGTCACCTAAATCACCTTTTTCCCTATTCTGATGTTTGGTTTGAACGGCCACAGACCATCTTGACCATGCCTAAATGCACTGAGTTGCTGCCATGTGATTAAAATTAAAATTTAATTAAAAATCAGCGTTAACGTGCAGATGGACAGGTGTACCTAATAAAGTGGCTGGCGAGTGTATATACGATGGCTTAAAACATGTCAGATTCTGCATCTGAATTGATAGACAGAGAATGGAGCACACTCAAAAGTAAACAAGTCAAACACATGGCTCCCTTAAAGGGGCAACAAATTTTTGTTTAGAATAAGACCACAGCCTGAGTATGTGTGTATATGCACATCTCTATAAGCAATCTAGCAACATAAAACTACAGTGGTGATGATAGGACAGTAATTGTTGAACAGTAATTTGCCATTTATTTTTACAGTTACTACGTGTAATGGGCACATCTAGTAAATTACTGTAATTTATTCTTTGCACTATGCAATTTCATACAAATGCTACTCGTTTTCCAGTACAAAACAGTATTTTTTTATTACAGCAAAAAACTGGCTATTTTAAAGTTATTTACCTCATAATCTACAGCAAGGGTCAACGGTGTACTTTAGGTAAATCAAATTTGTCCAAAGTTGTTAATTTATTATATATATATATATAAAAAAAAAAAAAAAAAAAAAAAAAAAAAAATATATATATATATATATATATATATATATATATATATATATATATATATATATATATATATATATATATATATATATATATATATATATTTTTTTTTTTTTTTTTTTTTAATTTAATTTAATTTTTTTTTTGGTAAAAAGAATGTGTTTAGTGAAAATCAGATATTATGACAGCACTAACTGTGACTATTACACACTATTTGTCCCATACGGTCTGGGCTGGGGTGGTTTGATGCAAGGATGGAGAGAAAGTTACAGTACATGTTTATTCAGGTTGTATAAAAGAGTTATGAGAATGAAAATACAAAGCAAAACAGTAACTTGAAGAATCACTGTGCACCATTCTTTATATTTACCACAATGTTAATGCAGAGCTGTGTTATCAGTGTCCCGGGTCTGTCTCTGTTTGTGGAAAAGTTCCGGAGGCAAAAAAAAACTCTGAGTCTGAGCTCTTCCTTCTGTGCGTGGCCAGATTCTCCTGTCCTGCTTCATTCCTCTGTGGACCTGCGATAACATCAGCTCTTTCTCTTTCGTCTCTCCTCTGTGTCTCGCAGGAGAGCCCTGCAGCTCCTAGCTGCCCTTTATTTATGAAGCCTCTGTTTATTTGTTTTCCTTTTGGTTCTGGGATTAATTACCATCACCATATGTCTGACTACAAGCACTGGATTCACCAAGCAAGGATCATTGGTTCTGTACTGGTCACTGTCAAAATGATTTTTGAAAAGTAAAATATTAATAATAACAATATTAATAATAATAAGAGACACAATGGCTCAGTGGTTAGTATTGTTGCCTCACAGCAAGAAGGTCACTTGTTCAAGTCCCAGCTGGGTCATTTAGCATTAGCAGTTTGCAAGTCCTCCCCATGTTCGCATGGGTTTCCTCTGGGTGCTCCGGTTTCCCCCACAGTCCAAATGCGGTATAGGTGAATTGAATAAACCAAATTGGCCATAGTGTAGCTGGAAGAGCATCCGCAGTGTAAAACATATGCTTGATAAGTTGGCGGTTCATTCCGCTGTGGCAACCTCTGATAAACAAAGGGATTAAGCGAAAGGAAATTGAATGAATGAATATAATAATAATAATAATAATAATAATAATAATAATAATAATAATAATAATAATAATATAATAATAATAGTTATCACCATTCTCCAGTTAATTTGTTTAGCATTAGGAATTTTCTGAAAAGTTGTTTACATATGAAAATGAGGCATTACTTAGATACATATGCACAATTTTGCATATGATTCTAGCTCAAAAATGTAAACATTGGATTAACAACATGTTAGAATTTACATATTCGAGTCAAAAGTTTTACAGAAAACCTCTGTTTGGCTCTCCATAGTTCACTGAATGCTGTGAACAGCCAAATGAATTTTTTTTCCCCCATTTTATATTAAGTGGCCTTAACTACTACATAACCTAGATAACACCATATTGAGCAATTACAGGCCCATCTCAAATCTCCCTTTCATTGGCAAAATCATTGAAAAAGTTGTTTTTAACCAGGTTAACAAGTTCTTAAACTTCAAGGGGTGTTTGGACAATTTTTAATCTGGTTTCAGACCACATCACAGTACAGAGAGCGCCCTTATAAAGATAATCAATGACATCCGCCTAAATACAGATTCAGGCAAACTAACAGTGCTGGTACTGCTTGATCTCAGTGCTGCATTTGACACTGTCGATCACAGCATACTTCTGGATAGGCTGGAAAACTGGGTTGGGCTGTCTGGGACGGTCCTCAAATGGTTCAGATCTTACCTTGAAGGGAGAGGATACTATGTCAGTATAGGTGACCATAGGTCAGGGTGGACACCCATGACATGTGGAGTCCCACAAGGCTCGATTCTGGCACCACTCCTGTTCAACCTTTATATGCTCCCTCTGAGCCAAATAATGAGAAAGAACCAAATCTCCTACCACAGCTATGCTGATGACACTCAGATCTACCTAGCCTTACTGCCTAATGACTACAGCCCCATTGACACCCTCTGCCAATGTATTGATGAAATTAACAATTGGATGTGCCAAAACTTTCTTCAGTTAAACAAAGAGAAAACTGAAGTCATTGCGTTTGGGAACAGAGATGAGGTTCTCAAGGTGAATGTGTACCTTGGCTCTAAGGGTCAAACAACAAAAAATAAGGTCAAGAATCTTGGTGTGACTCTGGAGTCAGATCTGAGTTTCAATAGTCATGTCAAAGCAGTTAGTAAATCAGCATACTATCATCTCAAAAACATTGCAAGAATTAGATGCTTTGTTTCCAGTGAAGACTTAGAGAAACTTGTTCATGCTTTTATCAGCAGCAGGGTGGATTACTGTAATGGCCTCCTCACTGGCCTTCCCAAAAAGACAGTCAGACAGTTGCAGCTCATCCAGAACGCTGCGGCCAGAATTCTGACCAGAACCAGGAAATCAGAGCACATCACACCTGTCCTCAGGTCCTTACACTGGCTCCCAGTCACATTTAGAATAGATTTTAAAGTATTATTACTGGTCTATAAGTCGCTAAATGGCCTAGGACCTCAATACATTACAGATATGCTCACTGAATACAAACCTAACAGATCACTCAGATCTTTAGGATCAAATAGATTAGAAATCCCAAGAGTTCAGTCAAAGCAAGGTGAATCGGCTTTCAGCTACTACGCCCCTCGCTGCTGGAATCAGCTTCCAGAAATGATCAGATGTGCTCCAACATTAGGCACATTCAAATCAAGACTGAAAACACATCTGTTTAGCTGTGCCTTTACTGAATGAGCACTGTGCTACGTCCGACAGATCGAACTACTATGTTTTTCTCTTCTTTTTAACTCTTTTATAACACATTTTATCAGCTTTTATTTTATTTTATTTTTATTCTGTTTGTTTTTATTTCTCTTATAATTGTTTCTTTTATTCCTGTTTATGTAAAGCACTTTGAATTGCCACTGTGTATGAAATGTGCTATATAAATAAACTTGCCTTGCCTTGCCTTGCCTTGCCTAATTCCATGAAAAAAACAAACAAACAAAAAAAAAAAAACACTTATGTTTATAATGCATCGCAGAACACTTCTGGAGCTCTTGAGGTGAGATACGGTTGGGTTAGGGACTGGTTTGGTGGAATATAAGGGATGGTCAACAGCGTAATTACAAATCATTATCTTGGAATTATAAGGTTCTATCTGTGTTCTAAATGATTTTGAGATATTGAGCTTTAAAGTTTTTGCATTCCATATAGCAAACAATATGTGTGTGTAACATTTGTTTTTTTTTTAAATAAAAAGTCTTAAAATATAAACAACTTATAAAGAAACATCCAATAATGTAAATAAGTTGTCATTTAATAAGAATTTGTCAATAACTCAATTTTGACAAAAATGTCAGATAGAACCTTATAATTCTAAGGTGACAGAATGTAATTAACAGAAAACAGAATTAACAGTAACAGAAATTAATTACAGATCTATTTACAGATATTTAATCAATGAAAAGTACAATGTCTCATCTCATCTTCATTATTTCTAAAGCGCTTTTACAATGTAGATTGTGTTAAAGCAGCTTAACATAGACATTTTTATAAATTGAAACTGTGCCAGTCCAGTTTACAGAGTTGATGTTCAGTTTAGTTCAGTTCAGTTTAGTTTAAATTTCACTGCTGAAAGTTCAAACACTGAACAGCAAATCCATTAATGCCAAGTACCAAACACATTATTTGTTTTACAATGTAAACTCAAGTATTTACACAATAAGTACATTGTATCAAATAATTAATTTCCATGTAAGTACATAGTAGCTAAGGCCACCTAATATAAAGTGGGAGCCACAATTGTAGAATCATATTTGAAATAATCTGGCAAATTATGTGTGAACATATCTTATTGTAATAACTTTCAGGACATAGATTTGAATAAAATTGTAAAAGTCTGGTCCATGTACATTAGGTACTGCTCAAAACACAAATTTTGAGAAAAGGGCCTTTAAAAAGATTTCAACCCAGGCTCATTCTGAAAACACACCCCTTTATACATTTCTGGAGAGCAACAAATAAATCCCAGGAGGTACGTTTTTTGTAGTTTTTGTTTTTGCGAATCCACTAGAGGCCACTGTGTATGATTCTTGAGATCTCAGATTTTTCTTGCAAGTGCCATTCATGCCTGCTGTTCTCACATAGATCCACCAGAGGCCACTGTCAACTGACTGACTGACTGAGTGATCGACTGACCCTCCCTCCTCTTTCCCTAAACCCAACCAACAGTGTTTTCAAAAGCAGAGATTGACTCCGCCCACCTACATCCCTAAAACCAACCGAAAGTGTTTTCAAAAGGAATCCAGAAAAAGAAAAAACTCCTGATTTTTACCACATGTTCAGATTTTACCACATTTTCACCCTGTTTTTTTACTTGTTTTTTTTATTTTTTACTTTTGTTTTTGTCTTACCCACTTTCTGGAACTGTTCTTCTAACCCTGTCATCGCGATCAACTCCTCTTTGCGTCTCAAGTCCACCAACGTACAGGGCAAGTCACTGGACAAACTGGTAACATCAGGAAAGCCGTTCATATGGAGGTAAGCAGTCAGCATGTAAGCGCAAAAAGGATGTGCGTAATATACCGCCCTATAACGTTTGTTTTAAAGATGAAATGCAGCCATACGTTTCTCTGGCTATATAATTCACGATCTCCAGAAATGTGTATAGGGCTACGTTTTCAGAAATGTGACAAAACAAACACTTAAATGCGTATCTTGTGTTTATATTAGACTTTGAGGGTGGGGTTTGGGGCACGAGCAACATTTTCGACTGTAATGTCTGGCCTTAAAAAAGCAAGTAGGTTTAAAGCCATAATCAAAATGGCTTTACTCCTTGTTTACAGTTGCCTTGTGTACTTAAAATGCACTATTGATTTTTTACCTTTACTGCAGTCCCTGACAGTAGCTTTTCAGACCTCAAATGCAAATGATGTTACATAGAAGCAACTGTTTCTTACACACACACACACACACACAACCTCAGCAGGCTCTGTGACCTTGGTTAAAGAGCGAGTAAGGCTGGGGTGTAAATGTATGGGTTGTTTGCATGATGCAGCAATGAGCTGAAAGTGTATGCTGGCCTCATCAGTGAGAACAGCCAATCAAGTGCTATCGTTGAATCCAAACGCGGTTCTCTGTCGGGGGCCACTCTTCACCTCATTTTTCACTCTGCTGGCGAAGGGCCCTGGAAGTTTTTCTCAAAGTGTTAATGAGTTCAGTGGAAATGCGAAGAAAGTTGCATTAGCCATCTTTGATATATGCTAAGTATTTTTTAAGGTCGTTCTTAGACCTTGGGAATTTTGATTAAGGCAACAGAGAGGGAAAAAAATGCACATGACAAACCATTTCCTGTATGGTGCCGATTGAAGCAAAAACAAGCAGTGTAATATATGATTAATGACCACAAACCGCAACTGAAGTAATTCTGCAAAAAGTAATGAGTTTTCGCAGAGTATCTGAATGTGTTGCTATTGTTGGCCTACAACATTTATATAAATAAAAATAAATACAATAAGCATTTCTCAACATATAATAGACAAAATAATAGTATGAGGCGGACAATACACGATTGGCCAAAACTTCTATGGTCAACCTAATATAATTTGGTACAATTGTGTAAATCTACTGTACACTTTATCTATGCTAAAAAGTGGGAAAGAATATCTATAGGATTTGTTTTTAAATGTATTAGTTTATTTATTTACTTACAATAGGTGTTCATGATGAAGAAAAATAAAACTTTTTTGTTTTTAAATCTATCTCTTAAAATTATTTTAAAAAAATTTACATTTCTATTGCTAATTTCACAAGACAACGTAACTATTTGCATGTTGTTCATCAATTCACACAATTTAATTTGTATGAAAACATGATATTTTTAAAAGAAGCATGCCCCAAACCAAAACCCACCTGAATATATACCTCATTGGGGGATGAGCAAACTTACTGAAATGTACAAATGAGATTGTACAACTGAATACAAATTAGCCACAAAATGTATGAATTGTGATTGCATTGGTTGATTTTATTTTTTCATGCTGTTAATCATTATAACATAGAGTAAAACATACTTCTGCATCTGGACTGACTAAAAGAATGCAGTTCAAGCCAATGTAGACAAAGTAATTTGCATTATAATTTTTTGCATTCATTTTAAATTATATTAATTTTCAGAGATAAAAGTCATTCTCCATTTTTTTTACATGACCATTTAAAATGTAAATTTGCTTGCAGGAGATGCTGGTTATTTTCCACTTTTGACATGGATATTCGTTCATTTATTCATTCATTCATTCATTCATTTTCCTTCGGCTTAGTCCCTTTATTAATCTGGGTTGCCACAGCAGAATGAACCGCCAACACATCCAGCATATGTTTTATGCAGCGGATGCCCTTTCAGCTGCAACCCAGCACTGGGAAACATCCATACACTCTCATTCACACACATACACTAGGGACAATTTAGCTTACCCAATTCACCTATACTGCATGTCTTTGGACTTGTGAGGGAGGAAACCCCTGTGAACACGGGAAGAACATGCAAACTCCACACAGAAATGTCAACTGACCCAGCCAAGGCTCGAACCAGCAACCTTCTTGCTGTGAGGTGACAGCGCTACCCACTGCGCCACCGCAGAGAATTAGTATGGTAATAAATAGGTATGGGAATGTTGATGTGTTTGGTCTTGGCAGAATAGTTCTGCTTTGCTGCTGCTGCTGCTTTGATTATACAGTACTGAGACTTCCTACTGACAGTATATTTACAGTCTGAGAATATAACACACAAACAAAATATTCATCTAAATCCCTCAACCCCCATTTCAGTTACATGAAATAACCAAAAATAGTTTGTTTCCTTCAATTATTTTAATATAACAAAGAATAGAAATCTTTCATTAGAAAAAAATCTCCTCCTTTACTACTTGAGTATGATTTACAGTAAGCGATAACAGAATGAACTGAGAGAAAAATAAATACATTTACAAAGTAAAATAACTGTTCAATAATAGAATAATCGAGTGTTTAGTTAATCAAGATTTTCATTTTACGTCATATTGCCCAGCCCTATAAGAGATTTTGACAAAAGTCTTGTTTTGTATGAATAGTTTCTTTCTTTATTAAAATAAAATACCAAATGTGGATAATTAATAATAATAATAATAATAATAATAATGCATCATATCTTGGAGGTGCTGATTCTCATCCATGGTGCTCCACCAGAACAAGGTGGTTTGCCATCTCCAGATTGGAGGAAAGTCCTTACCCCAGGTGGAGAAGTTCAAGTGTCTTGGGGTTATGTTTACGAGTGAGGGAAGGATGGAGCGCGAGATTGACAGGCGGATTGGTGCAGTGGCAGCAGTAATGTGGTCGATGTACCAGTCCATTGTGGTAAAGAAGGAGCTGAGCCGAAAGGCAAAGCTTTCGATTTACCTTATGGATAGGGTGAGGACCTCTATTACCCGGGAGGAGCTTGGAGTACAGCCGCTGCTCCTCCACATCGAGAGAAGTCAGCTGAGGTGGCTTATGCATCTGTTTCGGATGCCTCCTGAACGTCTACCTAGGAAGGTGTTAAAGGTATGTCCTACCGGAAGGAGGCCTCGGGGAAAACCCAGGAGGACATGCTGGAGGGGCTATGTCTCTCGGCTGGCCTGGGAACGCCTCGGGATCCCACCGGAGGAGCTGGAAGAAGTGTCTGGGGAGAGGAAAGTCTGAGGTTCTCTCTTAAGACTGCTGCCCCCGGTGACCCAGCCCTGGAAAAGCGGTGGAAAATGAATGAATGAATGCATCATGTCATTAACACTAGTAACTACATTGCAATATGTATTTTAAATTAAGACATTCACCTTTCTTTAATAAATATTAACTGAACAGTCAGCAGTTGGGCTGTTCTGAATGTGTTTGACTCGCTAAGTTTTAGACTAGGTATTCGGCTCTGTTTCCTTGGTAATGACATGCCTGCCCGCACTGTTCTCTCTTCAGCTTTATTTCAATAAGAAATCATCCATTATTTAGCTCTGAGCCCCTCTGCCCTGCTAACACACCCCCACCCCTAACACACACACACATACACACATCAGGGCACCCCGCTGATCCACTCTTCAAGGACGAACGTAGAGAAGAGGAGGAAGAAACCAAGCCAGCCACCAGACGAGTTCTCTGAAGCGAAAGCGTACAACAGAGAAAGAAAGAAAGAAAGAAAAAAAAAACACACTCTTCTGGAAGAGACGCAGAATAACGTGTGACCCAAATATACATCGCTTTGTACTCCAGTTCAAAGTACCCTGTCCTTTAGTGTGAAAAAAGTCCTGAGAAAAACAACAATGAATAAATCATACTTCAACCAGAGCTTCCTCTCTTTCTTCCCTTTAAACTCCTTTCCTAGCCCTCTTTTCAACTGCACTTTGTGTTTCGCTTGAACGTTTGATTGAGTCCATTCTTAAGGATGATCTGATCTGAACTGACAAGTGCGGCAGATTTGACTGAAGACATTTCTGAAAGGATGTGGCATTACTGTGAGTGTTTCTGATGACATAACAGGGAATATAATCAGTAGTTTGTACGAACCGGAATCAGAGTGAGAGATGAACACATGTTGAGCCCCAAAAGATGTGAGGGGCAACTGATATTTTTCATTTTGGACACTATAGGGGGTGGAATCTTTATTAAAAGATAATAGTGAAAATATATTGCTGTTACAGAGAACGGAATTAAAATAAAGATTAAAAATATAAAACCGCAAGATGCGCTAGGATAACAGGACAAACTTGAAACACTTGAAGAAATTAGTAGTGCTATGGTTGCGAATATAGTTTTTTTTCCTTCTGATAGTGAAGTATATCTTTTTATAAAAAGTTATACTAGCAGAAATCAGAAATTGTCTTCTAATTTAGACATGAAGTGTTTTAACACTTTTTTATTTAGAACAGGGTGTCTGCGGGGTCTTAAAAAGTATTTAAAGTTGATAAATCAATTATGAGAAAATTAAGGCCCTTAAAAGGTATTAAAAAGTCTTAATCATTTTTTTACGAGGTCTTACATTTTGTTCAAGCGTTGTCCAGTGCATTGCATTGCCAAGCTCCTCCATTTGGGTGATGTCACATAATTTGCGACAAACACAGGAAGGTGTTTTGCTCTCCACATGTAGCGAAAGAGACGGATAAATGGGAAAATGTAAGTTTGCGGACTCCAGGTTGGCGAAAGATGAGTTTAAACAGTGGCTGAAGCCTGTCGCTGATAACAACGTTGTCATTTATTATTTTAAGCTTTGTTTCTTCCGAACTTATCTGAGTTCTGTTGCATTGTTGTGCTTCAGTCATTTATTTAACTACAACTGTTTATTAACAACTGTTTATTAACAACTGTTTATTAGGTTAAAGGTTTGATACTGATTAGAACTTGAAGTGGCAATGAGGGCTTAAGATATTCTGAGAAAGTGTTTAAAAGGTATTTTACCTTTAGGATTCCTGCAAATGCCCTATATAATGTATTATTTTAATATAAAAAAAATCCTTTATGCTTTAACTAAAGTAGTTCAGAAATACACAGGTAATTGCATTTTGTGCCATTTTACATTAATGCCATTTGCAAATTATGCTCAAAGCTATTACTGGATTTTAGTGCACATATATACTGTACAAATTACAGGGTTCAACACAATTCATTCATGTTGTCCCAAAAAAACACAAATTAATTAAGTTGCCTTATCAAATTTAAGTGAAACGAACTTTAAACAATTAAGGCCCAATCCCAATTCTATTTTTGTACCCCTACCCCTTCCCCCTTTGCCCTTGAGTGTAAAGGGTAAGGACTTTAAAATTGACCCCTAAGACATGGGACACCACTACAACACCTGCACACAGCATCATATGTCATCGCGATCTCTTACTACATACAGCATGAGATTGACAATTGCGACTACTGTAGTTATTCCAGTTGCATTATTTTTTGGTATTTATCTTCAGGACATCACTAAAGGCAACGATATCATGTTATCATATATATGATATAACGATATAATGTGGCAATAAGATCATAACTGTTTACACCCGGGCCATATTCATTTATGCAAACACACAAAAACAGCATTAACATTATACCAGACAATGTAAAAAGTTCATTGCCAGCCTCAAGACTTTTCTGACAGGGTATTCCAGTGTCATCGAGTGTCAGAAGGTTGTGGGACTACTATATAGGAGTTATTGTTAGGGATTATAGATAATGGAATTTAGCGTTTTTCATTTTAACGTTTTTTTTTTTTAAGCATGACAGTAAAACACAAACGCGGTTATGAATGTATTAAAACATATGCTTGTTTGTTGTAAAAAAAATGTACAATTTATTATGAGGCTATGCTGCCGTTGTAGATGGTGTATTCTAGGAAATTTTCTTACCCCTTGGTTTCAAGTGTGGTCCTGAAAAATCTTCGTTTCAAGGGGTATCTAGCCCTTCCCCTTAGCCCAACGCCTTCAAGCTAAGGGCCTACCTGGGATATTTTCAGAATATGTTATGTGCCGGACAAAATGTTGTGAGGATGGTCATCCGACTGGCTTACGTACTGCATGTTACGTATGTTAAACATAAGATTGGTATTTTTAAACATACTGTATGAGAAATGAAAACCATTATGGAGAAACTTTTTGATATTAAATCAAGGAAACAAGTAGATGTTTAGATTTTACCACAACAAAAGTATTTTTTTAACTATAGATTTATTAGGAACAACACAACCCCTATCTAAACCAGACTGACTGATGTGTTTATGAATGCTTTTTAATCTGGTCACCGAAAAGCTCCATGAACAAAACAAAATAAATGGGAGAACATTTAGAGACAGAGGTCATTTATCTAAGTACAGTTGTGATCAATGCCATTTCTATCATCTGTAATCAGTACGATCTCCTGAATGTGGATCAATACATATGATAAAAACCTAATGATGCAGCTAAAAGCCACTTGTAACAAGTCAGAAAATTAATGTCCTTGGCATAAGAGTCATATTAAAACATCTTTTGGTAGCACCATTACCCCTAGGAACAACAAATAAAATAATAAAACATCTGCCTGCGGTGTGATTTTTCCAGTCCAAAAAATAAAATAAAATAAAATAAAATAAAATAAAATAAAATAAAATAAAATAAAATAAAATAAAATAAAATAAAATAAAATAAAATAAAATAAAATAAAATAAATAAAATAAAATAAAATAGTACATTTTGGTGTAAGCATTTTCTTTTAGCATCCAAGGGACATTAGTTGCAAACCAAAAGTCATTGTAAAAAATGAAATAAAACATTAATTTACTAATTATAAGGGACCCTGGACCACAAAAGTGTCATAAGTGTAGTTTGTATTTATTTATTTCTTTTTATTTTTTATTATTTATTTTTTATTTTAAAAAAGTAATTTTCCATTGAAGTATACTTTATTATGATAGTCTAAAAATTTATAATCATAGGGTTCAGAAAAGTCAGAAAATCATCTGTTGTGCAAATTAAGCTCTCTTAGTAATGCAAATTACTAATCAAAAGTTTATATATATTTACACTAGGAAATGTACAAAACAATATATATATATATATATATATATATATATATATATATATATATATATATATATATATATATATATATATATATATATATATATATATATAATTTAATTTAATTTAATTTAATTTAATTAGTGTTCTAATCATATTGGCATAAAGAAAAAAATATATAATTTTGACCCTGTCACAATCACCAGCGATCTAATCCTGGCAGATCACTGGTAAACACACAGATCACATACAACTACAAATCCGCCATTATATGAACTACAAGATCCAGTCATGCACTGCACTCACACACCTGTCCTAGATCCCCATGATTCCAAACAGACACAGCTGAAGCTGTTCAGGACTAATTACACAGACTATATATACACCTCTCAAACACACATACACACACACACGTACACGTTGCTGAGTCTTGTTGAACTGACATGGGAACATTATGACGTGGTTGCCTTGCCTTTTGTTTTTTTACGTTGCTTGCTGCCTGCCTTTTGACCGTCCGCCTGTTTTATGACCACGACTCTGGATTTGACTGTGTACATCTGTTTGGTCTTAATTATGACTGTTGCTTGCCTGACCGTCTCCGTATAATAAACCTGCGTTTGGATCTGCACTCTTTTTGTCAGCGTCCCTCTTCACATCACAGACCCATGCAATGTATTTTTGGCTTTGCAAAAAATTTACCCATGCAACATAAGTTTTGTGGGCCATGGTCACATATTCTTAAGTAAATTTGATTACTTAGTAATTTGCATGAATGTAAGCTTTGTTACTCAATAATTAAGCATTAATCCTGTTAGAAAACAATACTAACATAAATAAGCAGACATTTCTGTACATGCAGTGCTTCATACAATATATGACAGGGTCATGAATTATTGTGAGGTTGACTATTCGAATTCTGGTTATCGCTGATTTATCAAGTTGTATGGAAGTGGCAAAATTAACTACACTTTTAGTAAGAGTGAGCAGGAGGCAACCTAACTGTGTATTAGTTAATCCTCTGACTAACTTCAGAATGTCGAGATTCTGTCTGTGAGAAACGTGTAAACCCCGAGGTAGAGGTCTGCGTGGGTCTCATTTTTTAGCCTTGCTCCCACCAGGTTTTATTCCACACCCGACTGCTCCTGTTGTATATTCAGCCTTTGTTCACCCGCTGCCCGCTTAGAATAATTTTCTACCCGACCTGACCGTTCCTGTTAAATTTAGATCTGGTTTGGAAAATCTCACGTTCATATTGGGCACTACCAAAAGAGAGTTAACAGCTAAAACTGTTAACAGCTGAAAAAGGGTAAAACTTTGAGATATTATCACATCGTGCAAAGGGGTCATTTTTTTTTTTTTTTTTTTGCATTTGTGATGCATGAAAGGCCCCATTTACACTGCCAGTTAAATGTGACCCAATTCAGATTTTTTTGCTCATACTGTAAGTGACACAGACTGGATCTGTTCTTTGACCGTGTAAACACGAAAAAAACACATGCATTCGGATAATCAGAGATTGGTTTCAGGCCTCCTTCATATGTGGAAATAAATCAGATATAAATCAGAAATGTGACAATGCGACTATCATGTAAACAGATCAGATTTATTGAAGCATTCCGTTTTGTATGTCATTAAACTTGCGACAATTTGGTTCTTCTCTGCGGTTTAATGACGCAGAAGGAAAAGCATGTGTGTGTGCTCATCCTAAAATTTCGGACCCAATGCTCCTCATTAAAGCCAGGCACAATTTGGTTCCACCAGGCCTGAGATCTCTTTCGTACCCACAGATTTCTCTAAATGGTTGAGGACACCATATATAAGTCATAGGCGCAAGCTGCAATGACGGCCCTTTCCCTCCTCCTCCGCCTTAAAATCATTTTAAAGTTGGGTGAACTCATATTTCGCAGCGCTAACAGCAAGACAATTTCTTCCATCGTGGCTAGTGTACTGCAGATGCTAGAACCTGCCTTTACACGTGTGCGACATCGTAAATTGTATGGAAAATTTAAACACATGAATCAGATATGGGTCACAATTAAACAAACGTGTAAATGGACAGGCAAACAAATCAGATATAAGCAACAAATCGTAATTGGGCATCAAGAACGATTTGAAGTTAGTACTATGGTTTATTTATGGTTAAACATGGCCAAAAAGACTCTCATACATCAGACATGGGTTTCCTAACAGTGATTTGACCATTTTCTAATGCAAGCTGAGGAACAGCGCATCTTCACTTTGCTGTCCCATGTTGGTTAACACTTTGAGGACCGTTATGAAGATGACGCATGCACAGACTGTGCAAATAAAATGCACGTGCAGAAAGCACTGGTCATGTGTTCAGCACATGTAACAGTCATGAGTAACATGTAACAGTCATATGCTGTTCCGAAATAACGTTGGGACTCGGGAGCGTTATATTATTAGACTGCCCACTCCCGTTCAAATTACACTAGAGTTATTGACCGCTACCTTGTTTATTCGGAAATTTATTCACGCACCGCAAGAAATCTGATCCCACATGCAGCCGCAGGAATGCAGATCACTACCCTGCGCTGTGAAAACGACATTGGGTCCCTAACGAGCATATAACTGAAGAGTATGGGATCATATATAAATCAAAACTTTTAATTGATTCATGAAAGACAAATGTGACCCATTCCTAATTAGAAATGCAGTCTAAATTAATTTAAAATTGGAGTCAGATTGAATTCGGAGTTAAAAAGAAACATAAATATATTCTGATAATAAATAACACAATTCATTTCAGAAGCACTAGAAAAGGCTTACACACATTTAACCTTCGACCATTCATCAGATTCTATCGTTGGACCAATAAAATGGAATCTTTTGTATTATGATCTAAGGGCGATATTGGAAAAGCCCATTTTTGACCCTAACACAAAGTGCATCATTTGTTCTAAAATATGTGAACCAAATAGTACATTTCACTGCAGTATGGTCAGCTTAGAATACCCTCATATCAGCCTCTATCACTTGTCAAGTAATTGGCGTTGTGCTGAGAGGAGTTATGGTGGTGTGTGGAGCAGGTCAGCGCAGCTTCGAGAGATGCAGAGATGAAGAGCTGAAGAGGAGAGAGCTAGTTTATGCTGCCAATGCTGTGGTTTAGCAAAGCGAATGTGAAAGAGAGGTATTCGTGGAGGGCCTCTTCATGTGTCAAACACCTCATCTGTGTCTGTTAGTGTGTGTGTGTGTACCCGCAAGAGTAGTTTTGAGCAGGGCAGTGATCGTCTCCCCTTAACTGCCTTTGAAAGCACTCAGAAACTTGCTCCCATTCAGAGGTCCTTTCCAGCGCTGTTAAGCAGAGATCTGCTCACGCACAGACTTTCTTTAAAGCTGTGACCCAGGCTTTTAACCACCCGCTCTGGGAGTTATTAGCCCCCCACCCCCAGTCTTAAACACTCTGTCACCGGTGCGTGGATCTTCAGCAGGTGGACCCGCAGCTGGAAGAGAGGAGGAGAGATCACTCTGCCATTTGACCTCTGAGCCACACATGGATTTCCAGGAGACACAAATGCACGTGAAGCTCACATATAAAGCCCCCTGCTTGGATTCGCAGAGCTCCAGAATCAAATCAGACAGAACTTTCAGAAGCGCTGATTTAAAATGACATGACTCTGAGGGTGCAGTGCTTCATTTTTTAAAACAGCTGAAAGTTTCATGGCTTTGACTGAGGGATAGATACAACCTCCTTACTATCACAAAGAGTACCAAATAAAGATTTAAAGAGATTTTCACCCTAAAGTACACCTTGTCAAGTTTCTTTCAGGGGTCTTTAGATGAGGGGGGAAGAGCACTCTTAAAGTTTTCTTATACAGTAGTTATGCACTCTCTCAAAACGCATCCTGTGTCTGAAAATGAATATCCTTGGCATCAGAGTCATATTAAAATGCATTTCGGAAGCACTATTACCCCTAGGGGTGGGAGGGGGGATGCAAATGCAGTGTGATTTTTCCAGTCCAAAATAAAATAAAATATTAAATTAAATTAAATATGACATTAGTACATTGAAATAATAATACACTAAGGTACGTTTACGCTTGGCAGACTTAGCTCGATTGACCCAAATTGTGGTGTTATTGTGATTAATTTGAAAAAGTGTGAGTGCCGCCATATAAACCTTTGAGAACACCAAACATGTGAACCAAAATTGATGAAAAGATGAGTCTGCACTGTAATTTTACTTCACTTAAATAGTGAAGTTGTCTCATCTCAGATTAAAGTTGCCAGAACATAGCAATACAAGTGCAATGGATGTGGTCTAAGTTTAGTTAACTGAAATAGATAAGTTGTATGTTGATTGGACTTTATAATTCAAGTTTTATGGACATGGTTTAAGTTTAGTGAACTTAAATATTAAAGTTGACTCTCTCGTTCACACACACACACACACACACACACGCGCACGCACGCACACACACACACACACACACACACACACACACACACACACACACACAAATGTCCTAGTTAAAACAGTGGATCTTGCTCACAGCTCAGGATTATCAACACAGCTCTACTGTTTACTATGACTACCACATCCAGGAACATTAAACTCCATAAAAGCCAAAGCAAACATTAAACCCCCCTACACAGTATAACAACATAGAGTACTGTATACAAAAGAGAAAGATGGACTTGAGCGTGATTCACCTTAAACGTGTAATAGGTTATTGTCTTCAGAAAAACAATTTGTTATGCTGGTTGAAGTATCTTCACGTCCTGATATCAATCATTAAATTAAGGTCTTGAATACTCCGTGAAAGGTAAAGGACCAAGAAAAGTTTATCCAATCAAAATGTTCAGTACAAACATGCCTCCCAAAATATGTAATTGCACACATCTGAGGATTACATCATTTCTGTGTTCACGGACGCGGTACAGAAAGAAAATGGCAGGCAAACATTAAAAACATACCTTCTAGTTTGTCATTGTAATTACTAACAGTACTATAAAGTTTTATCTTTGGTGAGATTTGCCTCACCAAATCATCTACAAACTAGCAATACTGATCAGAGATAAATTTTTTGCTAGGGGGAATCTGAGTGAACAAACAATTAATGTGGATTTTATGGTACTACATTGAAATTTTGCATTATAATCACTGCATTTTATAAACATTTTGAAACAACTTTGATGTAATGAAGACCTATTTACTGAAATCATGCTACCTTGAAAATTTCATATGTAGTCTGAATCACTGATTCGCAATAAAAGGTTCGTAAAAGTTTCGAAGCCTCATGAAGCAGTTTTTTGAAAGCTACAATCCCCAACATCACTTTTCCTGGTTCAAAGCTGTTTTCTGGGGGTTTTGAAAGAACCAATTTGAAAGTGCTGTGAGGTGACAGTGAAAACTATTGTACCACATTACTTACCTGAATTAAATCAGGATGACTAATGGTTCCACTAATGGACCATGGTTCATTTAATACTAAAACAAGTTTTTGAAGTCTGCAAATTCAAACCAAAGAAGCAGGTATCTGAGAAAAACTTTAACCTGCGTTCACAACAGACACGGACGAAGTTTTAAGCATGAGTGATTTACATGTTAAGTCAATGCAAAGACGCAAATAGACATCCTGCGTCACAAATGACACGATACATGCGAATGAAGTTGCGCGAGTTGAGTGTTTTGCACATTTTGCACATTTTCACGGGAATTGCTCGAGTTGGAATATCTGAACTTCAGCTGACATACGCGCCACGTTAACCAATCAGGAGCTTTCGCTTGTAGGGGCGTGATTATTATGTAGCACCTGTTGTTGGTGTCCTGAGGAGAAAGAACAGTTCATCAAACTGAGTTTGGCTCAGTCGGAAGCACAGCTGAAAGCTTCCATCATCCAGGTATAGTTTCTGGAGGAGTTGATGACCTCACAGAACTGGGTGCACCTCTGAAAGGATACAGTGGACAAATATAGACACTATTTTTAGCCTCCCTAAAGCATATAAACACAGCTATTCTCTCAATAAAATCTATGTTATGTCATGCAAAATCCAAGCCATTTAGCAACAAAGCTAAAGTCACTGGGCAGACAGAAGCCCTGCCCATGACACGAATCTGGGTCTATTGTGAGGTGAATTTAATGCGCGAATGAAGCGAATTTGACTCACAAAATGAAGCGAGTAAACTTAAAATGTTCATGCTTCTATTTACTCGCGAATAGCATGATTTATTCACACATTCCGTGTCTGGTGTGAACACAGCATTAGACAAACATATGCCACAACATTACAATAAGAATATAGCACTCAGCGTTGCTTGATACACTTGAATGTTTCCAACCCAAACTGTCCAAAACCTTCTCAAAAACACAAAAATAAAACACCTAAAAACTAAAAATGATTAGGTACGCAATCTCTAACTTCAGTTTTCCTGGTTCAGAGCTGGTGCTTTGGGTGTTGAAAGCCAAAAAACAGATTTGGAACTAGGATCTGGCTCTGAACCAGACTTAAACTGCCTTGGTTGAAAAGGGTAAAACACAAATTTTACAGTAAAGTTCTGGCATCTTTATTTATCATTGTTAATGGCAAATCTCACTCTTTTTTTGTGTTTGTTTACTAAATTGCATGTATAGTTTGGCAATTGAAAGAAGAGTTAATGAAAGACAATGGCAATAAACGACAACAAACAGGGACTAAGGGCCACTGGGACAGTCCATTCACATCTGTGTGTGGTGAGGGTGTCATCTGTTCTCTGTTTGTTAATAAAAACCTAATTAATCACACTTTCAAAGGGGACAGGACTGTCCTCTCCTCGCCTCTATTATTAATTTAGCCAGCCCGCAGAGCTAGCACGCTTCTCTGATTTGAATAACAATGAAAATCAACTATAGCGCGGGTTTAGTTTTATGTTCTATGCTCTCAGATGTCCACTCAGACAGATAGGTGGCATGTTAAGGGATGTGTGTGTGCGCGCGCGTGTTTGGTTAGCTGTGAGGAGAGATGACAGCCAGTCCATTCTGTCTCCTCCTGTATCACTGGGCTCTAATCCACACCCTGCGCCTCCCCCTAATTAACACCAAATTACATGCAAATTTCACCAAATAAATGAGTTTTAAGTACTTGACAACCTGTCAGCCTTAGAATATTGAGCCATCCTGACGGCTAGATAAACAATCAACAATAATCACTCTATGCAAATTTGATATTTCCTACACAATTATCAAAAGAAAAAAAAAACTAAAAATATCCAGACACAAAGGCAGCTGGCATTTGTTCAGGTTCTGTGCAGATACGAATGCAAATGAAAAATTCTTTAGGATGTAATTGATTCAAACGACGCTCGCCCCTGTGCCTTTTTTTATTGTTCTTTTCTCTTTTTTCTCTCTCATGTGTTTTTTCTCTCTCTTCCTTCGCACGCTCCCTCTCTCTCTCTTTCTCTTTATCTCTGCAGCTTCAATACACTGGGATAATGGCCAGTGTAGATGAGTGAATAAGCAAGAAAAGAAAAAAAAGGGGGCAGACAAGAAGGATGAGAGACCCTTTAGTGCGTCTCTCATTTCATCTTTCAGGCAGTGAGTGATTGGAGGGGCAATAATATGTGCTTATTAACTGCTTTTGAAATGAATATGGAGAAACGCAGGCAGACTGAGTGTGTTGGTAGCCCACACCACAGCACTGAAGATCACAGCCAAACCCTCTTTCCCTGCGGTTAGGACTGATAACAATAAATCTGGTTGTTTAAGAAAGAAAAAAAAAACGCAGCACTGCATTTTCCTGGGAGAACAACTCTGTATTACTCAGAGGAATGCTGATGGAAAACCAGGGAAGGTGTTATCAGAAAGAGAGGGAGAGATGTAAGTCGAGGTGGGGGAGAACGAGCGGGAAGGAGTGACATCTTGACCTCTATGCCCAGATTATAACATCCATTAGTGGGTGTTAAACACTCTCTTTATTTATCACTGACACCCGTTCCCAAGTGCATCAATGCTGTGTCACAGTCTTTCAATACACCCATTACCTGTTTTAACCCGTGTGGCCTCTAGCCTATGTGTGCAAACAGAAAACTCGGCAGGCTGACAGAATGTCTTGTCTTAAAAAGCAACAAAATGACATCTGCAAAGGGATTCATCTGACTGTCAATCAATCGATCGATCAATCAATCGATCATTCATTCAATCAATCAAAATATATAATTGAGATAATTTCTGCCAAAAAATAAATGTAATGAATAATTAGATAACTGTACAGCATCAGCCTCACAGCAAGAAGGTCGCTGGTTTGAGCCTTAGCTGGGTCAGTTGGCGTTTCTGTGTGGAGTTTGCATGTTCTCCCCATGTTCCCGTGGGTATCTTCCGGGTGCTCCGGTTTCCTCCACAAGTCCAAAGACATGTGGTAAAGGTGAATTGGGTAAGCGTATGTGTATGTTATGTGTGTGAATGAGTGTGTAATCAGTGTTTCCCAGTGATGGTTGCAGCTGGTTTCCCACAACTGGATTGCATCTGGAAGGGCATCCGGTGAGTAAAACATCTAAATAAGTTGGCGGTTCATTCCACTGTGGAAACCCCTGATAAATAAAGGGACTAAGCCAAAGGAAAATAACAGAATCTCTGAATGGATTAATGAGTGAATATTCTTTTAACTGCGCTTTTGCCTTCTTCATCATTTCATCAGTTATTTTTGTCATCCTGTAATCTTAAACTTGTCATGCAAGAAATTTTTACAGCTCTAAGCTTCAACTTAGTGGTCTGTGTCAGTCTCTCTCACTTTCTGCTCTTATTTACACATCTCATCTCCATCAACACCTCATCCTCACACCTGAAAACTCTTCATCGCTGCCTGCACTCCTCCTCCTCCTCGCACCTGCACCTGTCTCGCTCTGTTTGCTGATTTTTATTCCTCCCTCACACCTAGCAGAGCTCTCTCCATCACCCGAGAGCTCCACACTGGGCTCAAACGACTTTTAAAGGCAGGAGAATCAGGACCCCATCTCACTGGCGACACAGCGTACCTAAAGGCCCATGCATAAACATGCGCGAATAACACTCTTAAATGAGCAGGCATCCAAAACAGAGCAGGAACGAGCAGAGAGACGGGTAGGCATGGCAGATGAGGGGTATTATCAATCATGGGCTGCTCTATTAATTCCATCAAGGCCTTGGCGCCCGCTGACATTATGACACGCCATGGGCCAGCCAGCGTCCCTGAGGTGGCTACATCATGCACCGCTTTTTGAAATGCTAATGGCAGCGTAACCTTAAACAGTGTGGCGAATTATCTCCTTGCCTTCAAGTGGAGCACCCCTTTACCTTCTCTCCCCCTACCGTCCTGCCTGACCCCGCTGGCAGACAGAGACCGCTTGAGGAAGAGTGTGATAAAGGACAGGGAATATAGAGAAAAGACGACAATTGAAAGGGAGAGAGGTCGGCCCCTTCCTGCAGAGCTGGAGACACTGATGATGCTGATGGTGAGCAGTGTCTGTTCGTGTGTGTTCGTCTGTATGTGTGAGTGAGATGACGCCCTTAATGAAGATGTCTCAAGGACATGTCCACACGCTCGAGGTTGGTTGCCGCTCCCTCTGGTCACTTGCCTGTCTGTAATTATTTCTGACTCATGAAGGTGACTGTGAGGGACACTCACACACACACATACAGAAGGGGTGTTACACTCAAGACACATTGGCAAATGCACCAGTGTTATTTAAAACAATTATTTATATTTATATATTTTATTTGCATTTATTATTTATATAGAATAATAATCATAATATTAATAATTCTATCATGCAGATGTTTAGATTTTCTTTTTTTAAATGCTGTAAGTTATTTTTTAATGCTGTTTACCAAGGCTTCCTTTTTTATTTTCATGAAAAATACAGTACAATTTTAATATTCTCAAAGTCATTATAAATTATATATATATATATATATATATATATATATATATATATATATATATATATATATATATATATATATATATATATATATATATATATATATTTATACAACAAGGGACTATGCCGAAAATAGAATGAATGAATGAATGAATATTTATACAACAGTTTTGTCTGGTTCTTAAATCTGATTGGCTGATAGCTCTGCAATATTCTGCAAGTAACAGCACTTGTACGGGCTGTTAACCCTTCACCCTTGTGTAGTACTCCGCCCACACACAGCAACAAGCATAAGACACTCTACAGTTTGACAAATATTGCTGCTGTTAGACAACAATGTACTTTTGAGGCTTTTTTAGTCAAGAATGTGGTCACTTAGGTTGCAACTATGCAGTTTACTTGTAAGGATAGTGCCTATTTTAAAATATTTATAATTTTGAAGCATCAGATTCAGTGCCTCATCTGCCATAAGCCTGTCTGAGCAGACCAAAGAAAGTGACGGTTGACGTTCCACTACAAGATGGCGACAGAGGCCACATAATATGTCCTTAGTGGAGAAAAACAGCATATTCTCAACATAAATTAAATTAAATAAATTAAACTACAGCTGAACAAATCATTATAAATCAGGTAAGTGACATTCTAAGTCGATCTCTCTCTTTTGCATCTTGTAGTGCTGTATTTGTACCACAGAAACTGGTAGTGTTTGCTTTGCTCCGGCTTTTTCGGGGTTAATTATTGCAAAATCCCAATTGCAACCGAGAAAGACTGTGAAATCTCTGTAGGCTTTCTCTGTAGATTTTATTTATTTAATTTTTTTTTTGTAATGCATTACAATGGCGTCTACTTCTCAAATAATTAAAATATTGTTTGTTTAGAGCACAAAATTATTTTGTTCAAAATAAAAACCTATGTTTTCAGACATTTATTGATTTATCTTTTTTCGTAAAAAAAACCCCCAAAAAAACAACAACTTCAGAAGAGTTATGAAATCAATATTTGGTGGAATAGCCTTAATTTTCAATCACAACAACAAATGAACGTTTTTGGAAAATGAAATGAAAATGAAATTTGGAATACATGTTAGCAGATATGGACCGATTTTACACAGATTTGATTGTATTTAGAGTGTACAGACTGTATATTCTATCCCCCTATACCTAAACCTAACCTTCACAGAAAACATTCTGGACTTACATTTTCAAAATAATCAATTTTGTGTGATTTATGATCCGTTTATGATCCAACGAATGTTCTCATAAGGTCAAAATTTGCTGCTATTTCTATACTCGTGGAGACATATTTCTACATGATGTATGAAATAAAAGGTACACACATATACAACTATATATATATATATATATATATATATATATATATATATATATATTACAACATTGATGATGATCTTTCTTAAACACTAAGTCAGCATACTATAATTATTTCATGTGACACTGAAGACTGTGATAATGACAGTAATAAAAATTCACCAAAATATGTTCAAATAAATTTTGTTTACTGACACATTCAGTACAGCATATTGTGTGGTTCACAAGACCTGAGTAATTGAATTTCAGTAACAAGTTTAAAAATAATACATCAGTGCGTTGTGCCTGAAATTAATTGATGTGCTTGAATTATGAAAGCACAATACACTTCATGCATGAAACATGCACGGAATACTTCACACACCTGATTTGTTGTGAATTTGTTGGTTTTGAATTTAGAAGTGAGCATTATCCATTTAATAAGATAGCATATGGACGAAGTAACACACTCACACAAATACATAAATGAGACCCAGCTATTCAGCCTCAGTTAAGTACTCCCAAACTGATTCCCTGTAAGTCAGTCACTCCAAGTTATGTTAAACCGATATTAGAGGATTTGCTAAATAGACCAACAGAGTTGTATGAAAAAAGGTCAATGGAATGCCTAGGAAAACCGGCAAGTGCAATTTGCATGTGCAGCCACTCCTTCAATTAGAAGTAAATAAGGCGCACATGTGAGACAGCACATTGGAATTTTAACTTCAGAACAACATGCCTCTCTGCAAGTAGTGTTCCTGTGAGAAGTGAAGAAAGAGAAATTGCAGTGGTGTTATGCGTTCAGCAGCAGATTTAGGGTTTTGTGTTCTGTCTCTCGACACTTCACTGAGCAAAATCTACACACACGCATGTGACATGAGAGCAGTCCAATAAACACAGCCATTAAAACACTACACAGCCATTTAAAACGTGGGTTCCTGGGTGTGGTGGTTTGCTGCTTTTGAATGACCATCGTGATCTCTGTGCTATACAGTATGTCTGGGGGTCCAACATGTGAGTACAGAGCTGGCATGATTACAGTGCTTTCCATGGATGCTACCAAGATTGGATTGGATGTCACCATGCTATGTGTGGGCTATGTGGGACATAAAAGAGACTAAACTCTTGTTTTCCCATACCCTTTACTCTTTTATTGCCCAAGCCTCAAGTTCCTTTGTCCTATAATCCTTCAAGGTAGGTAGCCAGCATTCTGCAGGCATTCCCCAGGTGTAGAAGGCCATCTAACCGTAGAGTGCCTCTGCCAGGCAAAATCATATGCAGTTCCCATCCAGGGCATGTAAGTGTTCTGCATCTCTGGCCATGCTGCCTCTGCCTTGAATCCTATGACCAAGCACCAAACCCAGTTTCTAAAACCCACACTTCTCATGTCAGCCCCTCCCCAACATCCGGCACCCACTTTTAGATCTATGGGACCTCCATGCGTGACCCATAGAAGCGATGGAGATAACTTAGGTGATGTACAGCCAACATTGCTGCCATCTCCACTCACGATGAAGCGGTGAACAGCAGAACACTTGGGAAGCATGACCTGGTCATCCAGTTCTCAGAGACGCAAGGAGACTGTCTGCTACTCTACAATCTCACGGCAATTCGTAACTTTTTGATTTAGTGGCTAATTCGTATGAATACATATGATCTATTTCATACAATGTATTACGATTTGCTCATCCCCCAGTAACGGTTGGGTTTAGGGGTGGGGTTGGGTGCCACGCCTCCTTTTTAAAATCATACAATTTCGTACAACTGAACTCGTACAAATTCGTACGAATTAGCCACTAAACTGACAAAACGTGAAATACTTATGTTTTCTCATGAGATCAGGCTGGCTTCTCATGCCCTCTTGGGATCTCTTTGTGGTCCTGGAGAGTCTAGAGAGATCAATTTAAAACTCAATATCTTAACAATTCCAGTCATTAAAGACAGCTCTGCTGGTTAAGTCAACTTCTATTAAGATATTCGGGGACCTGGATGCACTTTGGTTGATAAATTCTGTCTGGAATTTTCATTGGGAAACCCTTACTCTGTCCTGAGTCCCCATCCTTACTATCCTTGAATGCCATTACCTTCACATTCGCACATTATGAGTTCTACAATCTTTGAGAGGAACCAGTTTCATTTTAGTTTCTGGGTAATACTAGACAATCAGAAGGAAATTAGCTTGGTGTAATTAATGCTCTCTAACCCACAGATGTGTGTGTATATATTGCCAGGTACCAGTATGTGCATGCTATGCGTGGTTCTCTCCTGGTAACCCCATATGTATTTTCTTAGTAATGGTGAGTACTTACATCCCTCATGTGAACCTGTTACTTCCCTACCAGATAACCTTCTAATCCATATTGAGGGCTCCCCCTCTGATAGGACTTGCCCATATGCACATTTTGTCACAGGGTTTCCCAGATGAAATAAACTTCACAAAAAACACAAAACATTAAAATGCAGTTCTCTTGTTAGTCTGTATTGATCAAGACAATCAGAACACTGTAGAACAAGCTACATCTACACTCAATTTAGTCTGTCTGTCTGTCTGTCCTTATCCTGAGGTTCACATAAGCTTGGATCTGGTCCAAGGTTGTTGTGCAGTAAGGACAAACATAACACAGCCTCACACAGTCAGAGAGGATATCAATGTGTCAAGAATGCAAGACTGATTCCTGAAAAGACTTTGGTAATGGACTCTACACAGACTCCTTTGGCCAGTCTTGGGCCTGCACTTCCACTACTGTCCTTTTTTCACTGCCGCTCTCCCTTTTTTCCATTTGACCAGAGGATATTTGGTACCCTGACTGAGCCTGGTTTCTCCCTGGGTTTGTTCTCCATTTTGAAAAACTAAATATGCCCCACAAAATATTTTTTAATCCTTTTTGTTGCTATGTAAAGCAGCATTTAAAGTGTTAAAGAAACAAGGATGACTGAATTAAAGAAGAGATGGTGCTTAAACAAAACCCTAAACAATTTATTTAAAACCTGTATTTGTATTTTAATATGGAGAAAATTAGTGGAGCGTTTACTTCCGAAACTGTTCTGTAAAATTCTCAATTCTGTTCTTAATAGTTCACAACCTCCAACTCCAGTGTAAACTGTAGGCACTGTCAAATGTTTAACACTTGATCACCAGAACATGTACAAGTTTTTGTAAGCTATTTAAAAAAAAAAAAAAACATTAGGACTTTGTGGCAAGTGATGCTATCAGCGATAGATAGAACTGATTACAAATTCCAACAAGCAATACTTTTTTTAATATGTCAGAGCTCAGATAGCCTTATTTCTGATTGTAAACCAATCAGAAAAGCCTTTAATTTCACCTTGTTGGAAAATAAATCCCATCACAAGTATCTATCTCTCTCAGTCCCCAAAAATCTAAAAGCATAGTCTGTTGAAAAAACAATCCCAAAACAAGCCACCTCAGAGTTGAAAACCCATCCCAGAAGAACATTCATCTTTAACTCTGTCTCAAGTCCAAATCTCTGTTTTGATTGCAGAATGTGACAATACATACTCTTCTTAAGAGATTTCAATCTCCCTCTCTTTCTCGTTCTGTCTTTCGCTCTGTGTTTACGGCCACTTGGAGGAATAGTTGTGATTATCATCATCAGTGGAGATGCAAAGCCGTGTAGTGACAAGCAATCTGTCTCCTGAGCGGGTCCTCATATGAATCCTGCAGCCGTGTTGACGGAACGTGCCGTGCCACCAGTGCAAGCGAGCCCACTAGAGGCGTAATAACATTTCAAGTGTTTCTGCCACTCAAGCCGAATCCGCCCACAGAAGAACATTAACGTCAACAGCAAGCAACTGCATGCATGCCAGACAAGCATGTAAATGCAGGAGAGAAACACTGCAACAGTCTTAGCACCTGACTAACTAATCTGCAAATTAAAGAAGTGCTAGAAGCCACTGGTGTCGGGTTGTTAAAGCTCTACTTGGGGCGGTGCAGACTTTTGTTGACTCTAATCTGTCTATATTTAAAGTCAAGAGAATTTACGTTTGCAACCTATTTTCGTTTTTTAATCTGATGCATCTCTGCATGTCACAGCTATGGATTAGGTAATAATTTTGAAAATAATATTTCATTTCCCTTAAGGGGCCAACATATTCTGAAAACTTTTTTTTTCACAATTTTGTGTTTAGAATAAGACAGACATCCTGTGTATGTGTGTGTCAATGTGTAAATCATTGTTTTCTGCATTAGGATAAATGCACTATTCTATATATAGCACCACAAAGCATCAGAGTAGATGGGACAGTAATGGTTGAACAGTAATTTACCATTTATTATCACAGTTACTACCTGTAATGGCTACATAAAGTTAATTACTGTAACTTATTCTTTGCACTACACAATTTCATACAAATCCTGCTCGTTTTACAGTAAAATACTGTTTCCTTTTATTACAGCAAAACACTGGCTATTTTACAGTTATTTACTGAATAATCTACAGTAAGCATTAACAGTGCAGTTTTTACTGTATAAAATATATTATGCTCATGGAGAGGCCTCATAAACCACCAATACCAACCCAGGCTCATTCTGATTAGTTACCCCATATACGTTTCTGGAAAGCACCAATTTTTTTGAATCCGCCAGGGGACGCTGTTTTTGAGATCTCACATTTCTCTCACAAGTGCCATTCGTGCCTGCTGTTCTCACAAAAATCCACCAGAGGCCTCTGTCGACTGACTAACTGACTGACCGATCAACCGTTGCCCCCACCCACTCCCTACCTTAAACCCAACCTACAGTGTTTTAAAAAGCACTGATCGACCAGCACCCATACACTTCGTTAAACCCAAACGACAGTTGAAAAGCAGTCCAGAAAAAGAAAAGCCCTCGTGGCAGCCTGATTTTTTATCATCTATTCAGATTTTACCACATTCTAACCCTGTTGTTTACTTATTTGTTTTATTTTTTTGGCTTTTGTTTTTGTCTTACCTGCTTTCTGGAATTCTTCTTCACCGGACAAAAAAAACGTCATCACGGTTAACACCGCTTTGCGTCTCAAATCCTCTGATGTATAAAGCAAGTCACTAGACAAACTGGTAACAGCAGAAAAGCCGTCCACACAGAGGTAAGCTGGTAACTGCCAAAGGGAATGGTGTCATACCGCCTCTGTAGTGTTCGTTTTAAAGACGAAATGCAGCCATTCGTTTCTCTGGCTACATAATTCGCAATCTCCAGAAATGTATATAGGGGTACTCTTTCAAAATAAGCCTATGTTGATAAGTACATTCAATTTTCATATTTAAGTTTAAGTAGGTTAAAACCTACTTAGAAATGTACCTTACAGAGATCCATGTTTTATATTTTTTCATAAATCTGCTTTATAAAAACCAAAAATGGCTGATCAATTTGACAAAAACATTTGAAATTTTTCTGAGTGATTTAACAATTTCGTGTGATTAACCTTTACCTTAGTTGTGCACAAAACACATACTTTAAATAAGGTAAATATTTAAGTCTTGTTTAACTTTACTTCACAAATTAGCTAACTCAGTAGAACCAGAGCACATCTTGCTATCTATGTACAATTTCCACATACTACCAGGCTTGTATTGTCAAGCCTGTTCTAAATTTTCACATGGAGGGATGCATGAGATTTGTGAAGCGAGCAGCTGTGTGCATTGTTCTGAACTTGGTGTGATCCAGACTTTTGGAGGAGGGAGATCCCTGGCCAGCGTAATTAGCTGTGAAGCGGCTGAATGTCATGGAAACCAGCTGCTTTTGATCCGTGTGTCTCCTGCAGTATCTCTGCTCCATGGCCACGTTCTCAGCAGCCCTTGTTAGGGCTTAGAACTGTTAATCCAGCACTACAATCCTCTGCCATCCTGATCCTGATGCCTGGATGAAAAATTTACACATTCTCACCTTGTTCTCTGAGCCTTCCTCCCTTCTCCCTGTGTCTCTCTCTTTCTGTATCTTCGCCTCTTCTCTTTGTCTCTTCTCTTCCTTGTGATGATTATTTTAAAAGTGTGCTGAGATGGTTTTTGTGTTTGCTTCGCCTGCTTAACCAGAACAAAGCGCCTAGAGAACTGGGAGAGAAGATCAGAGTTTTTCTTCAAAGTTCCCATCACCTGGATGAGAACCTGAGAGGCACTATCACAGCCAACAGCACCGCTGCTATGACTTTTAATATCGGTATATCTACCAGTAGCATCAAGACTTTGATATGGTATAATTACTACACAGAGATTCTGACATTATACGAGGATACTAGAAAAAAATACATTTTAATTCATAACTGCTCAAGTACTAAAAGGGTGTATCTAAATCCACTATTAACTTTTCCCTTAAAAAATACTACTGTACAAGGATATTAGGGTGTTTCTTCGAGTACAGTATGTGGGCACATTCAGAGGAAGAGGGAAAAAACTTTCATCACCTCAGATAATTCTAGGGCTGCAGTTAATGCTTATTTTAATAATCGAGTAATCTGTTGATTTTTTTTTTCTCTCGATTAATCGATAAATAGGATAAAAACTGCTAAAATCTTTAGAGAGTGCACAAACATGTTGTCCTTGAACATCCTTGAGCTGGTATAATACTATTACTACTACTACTACTAATAATAATAAAAATAAAATTAAAAAAAAAAAAGTTTTGTCCTGTTTTCAATCCAAATATCTAAAAAAATCTTAAATCAAGATACATACTAGACACATGAAATAGCATAAGAAATTATGTCTTGTTTTCTGACCAAAAAAACACTTCAAAATTAAGTGATTGCTTGCTTAAAACAAGCAAAATTATTTGCCAATGGGGTAAGAAAAATAATCTTAATGACATATAATCTCATTAAGAAGTTTCAGAGCATCACCTAATTTTCTCATGCCATTTTTCTTGTCTAGTCTTGATTTAAGATTTTTTTTTAGATATTTGGACTGGAAATGAGATGAAATTAGGCGACGCAGTGGTGCAGTAGGTAGTGCTGTCGCCTCACAGCAAGATTGTTGCTGGTTCGAGCCTCGGCTGGGTCAGTTGGCCTTTCTGTGTGGAGTTTGCATGTTCTTCCTACTTTGGCGTGGGTTTCCTCTGGGTGCTCCGGTTTTCCCCACAGTCCAAAGACATGCGGTACAGGTGAATTGGGTAAGCTAAATTGTCCTTAGTGTATGAGTGTGAAGGAGTCTGTATGTATGTTTCCCAGAGATAGGTTGCAGCTGGAAGGGCATCCGCTGTGTAATACATGTGTTGAATAAGTTGTTAGTTCATTCCGCTGTGGTGACCCCGGATTAATAAAGGGACTAAGCCGAAAAGAAAATGAATGACAAATTGCTAAGTAAGAAAAGCTTTTTTTGAAGTGTAGCTATACATAACAACGAATTTGAAAAATGAATGATCCAAAGAGGCGAGTGAATAAAAACTTGTCTTTAGTCTTGCAATGCAAAGTGCAAAGTAACTATACCACCGCTGTTTTACTACTGTTATTAACCCTTTAATATTTATAATGTGAAATGTGCCATGTTTACTTGCCTTTTCATAAAAGCAAAACACGCAGGATTCAGCACGTAAATTCATCAGTTACTCCCAAAATGCATGCAAGCAAGTGGCTGGCCAGCTGGGAGAAGAATAGATTGAACTTTATTGTTACTTTCACTACGTGTAACTGATATGAATAATACACATTGGCAAATTATATTTGAATGGATTGTTAGACTTCCATAGACTTTCTTGTGTGTTTTACAAACTCTAAATGTATTGTTTCACTATCACTTGTGTGTATTTACATGTCTAAAACATAAAATAAGCATTGGGTGGTTAAAAATACTGCATAATTGTGATAATATGACACATCTTTCCCTGGCTCAGCGCCAGCCAACGCACCAAAGCTCAGTTTGAATTTTTCTTGTCATGCTTGTCAAGTTGGATAACAAGTAAACTCCAGCACCAGGGACATTACATTCCTCACTTCAAAACGGAACAAAAATAGGATTCTGTAGTGATTTACCCTGCTGTCGCTCCCTTCCTTGACATGTATCTTTCCTCTAACGTTACCTCCGCTCGTTTTTTTGCTCCGTCCTGTCTATGAGGCATGCGACACGACAAATCGATTATTAAATTCATTGCCAATGCTTTTAGTCATCAATTTTAATCAGATTAGATTAGATTCGTTGTTGCAGCCCTACATAATTGGTCCACTTTAAATACCAGACACTGCCCATCTATGCATTGACAGAAAATGGTTTCTGAACTAACTGACTAACAAAAATTATCAAAAAATATAACGCAGTATAAATATTTTATGTTTTAATGAGTGAATGCTTACTCCACCTACATTGTACCAGTTAAAATTAATCTAGTCTCATGGTTTTTACTCTCTTATAATTTGTTATTAACTTATTTAGAAACTGCAAACTTGTAGCATTCAAATGGTAACCATTATGCTTAACGTTTAATTGCACATACTAGATTTTAATGCAAATAATTAACTAATTTATTGATTGTCATAATAATTGCATTAGTTTCAAAACTTATTATTTTAAGTTTTAAAATAATTTTGTATTGGTTAAATGTGTTCAGTGTCTAGGACTGAAATGATTAGACAACATTATTAAGAATATGAACAATAAAAATAAGAATGAGGTTGAATTAGTTGTAGCACAAGACATAAGAGAATGGATACAACAGTAGAGGATGCATTGCTTTGGAGTAAAATAAGCTGAAACAGTGAAATGTGGGAAAATGCAGTATACAATAAAAAAAAAAAAAAACAATTTAAATGCAGGGCAAAGACTATGGCTGCATCCGAAACTGACTACTACTCAGTAGGTACTGCATTTGAATTTAAACGTACTACTCCGCCGTTTGAAAAATACGTTCTATACAGTATGAATGTGAGCAGTATGAACTCGGACTTACTACATCCGCCATTTTGTCATGATCATGAGACCTACCTGCGTGAGTTGCGTCGCTTCACTCCAATTTATGGCTGTTTCTCAATGTGCGTTCTTCAGCAGTCTTGCGTCCTCGTGTTCTCGTGTAACGTCATCATCAGCTGCCAAAGTTCAGTTCCAATACTCAAGACCGCAAGAACAGAGGACGGGTGAAACTTCCTGGATGTGATCTTGATATCAAGGACGCACCGATGCAGACTTCAGCACCGAACTCCCTCTAGAAGTCCCAGAAGTCATTGCGACTGGAGGTGGGAAGCGTAGCATTTTATTTAGATTTATTATTAAAGTTCAGAGATATAACTTATTTACCTCAGGAGTTTCCCTAAATGAAACGTAAACATGACCATGGACATCTTAATAAAGGAATCAACACATTAAGGGTATTTTTTTGTTTGCTGAAAATTGTATTCAAATCTGTTGTGTTTATATTGTGCAACGGATGTTTATAATGCTTTTATGCATAGTATATATTTTGAAAAGGGGAAAATAATAAATTATGTGTGAATGCTTTAATGTTTAAATAATTTTCCATTAAAAAACACGTGAAGGTCATGTGACCATCAGGAAGAATGCAGCATCTCATTCCTCACAGGACGCGTTCTCTGTTCTCGTGGTCTCCCGAGGAAGTTCTTCCAAGGACACCTGGCAAGACAGGTCTCCACAAGCACGCAAGTCCGTTCTCTGCATTCTTGGAATTGAGAAACAGCCTATGAATTCTCTTGGGGGGCAAGGGATAGTGTAGCATCCATTCGATGCGCACTTCAGAATCTCGCTGGAAGTGGTTGGTCATCTGGGTACTTCTCGCATACTGATTTTCGAATTCTATGAATTCGGACATACTACTTATCTCGCATTTAGCGTACTATACAGTATGGAGGTATGTGATTTCGGACGCAGCCAACAGAATACACAAAACATGTCACATTCGTTTTTAATTGGGAAAAGTGTAATTGTCAATATCGTGAATAAAGCCCGTCTTCGAGTACAGAAGCCAATCATCGATCGCTATATGGCGAATAAAGCCCGCTTTGCTTAAAGCCTGTAACACACCAAGCCAGCGTCAAAGAACTTGAGACGACAACTGCATCTAGTTCCATCTATTCAGTAGTCTGTATTGTCATTTCATTATGGGAATCAAGAGTGCTGCACACATACAAACCATTATCAAAGCAGTGTTTATGTACCATTTTCATCGTTCATCTTGCAGACCACAGAGAGATTCGCTCATGTAAATATATCTGATAATAATCCATATTATTTGCTAATATTTTTGTCCAACATTCTTTGTCCAGTGGACTTGTTTTCTTAGTTTCTTAGTGTCATGATGATCTGCCAGGAGTGAATCGCTGGTGAACTACACGTCACATTTACAAACTACAATTATCGTTTGCAGAGATGTATAAAGTACTAGGGACCCAGACTTAAGTAAAAATACAAGTGCTCTATCAAAAAAGTGATTGAGTAGAAGTTGAAGTGCTCTTTAAGCACCATACTTAAGTGGAAGTACTAAAGTATTCAACATTTTTTGTACTTAAGTATTGCAAGTTGTTTTTTTTTCAAAATTTACATTAAGCAGTGATTAAGCAGAAAAAAAAACAAAAAAAGAAACATGGCTTACGATACAGTTTTTTTCTCGCACTTGAACCACAGATCTGATAGATTATAACAGCTTTAACACACACCTTTCAAAGTTGTTTATCACAAAAACACTCAAAATGCTATTGAAACCCATTTTCAGATTGCAAATTACCGATTGTAAACGCTGTAAACGGAAGTTCTAAACATTCTACAGGAAGAAGCTTGTCGCTATGGCGCCCTCCATGCAGTAGCCAAGAAAAAGGTCTCTAATTGTAATGAGTTGAGGTGTGAATCTACACTGGTCTCACGGTTTGGTTCGGTTACAATTATTATGCCATCTAATCGGTTCAATTTGATATCTCAGTGCATTGACGATGCTTTCCATACATAATTAGATTTTTTCTTCACAACACAATTTTTTTATTAAAATATACAAATATATTTATATATTATTTGTAATACAATTTTGTTCTTTAATACAGCAGTAAGATATATGGACTCTACCCTTAATTTGACCTGCATCAAGCAAAACTCCAATACATGCACAGAAGGCGGCATGAGCATTTATAGCAAATAAACTAATGAAAATATTATCCCGCTTGCTTTTTGAGTGCTGGCAGGCGAGGCCTGTGATTGTTTATTGTCTTCACCTGGTCAACAGAAAGGTCTTCACCAGGTCTTCACCTGCGATCGGCTTTAGAAATAAAATCGCTGTTCACCGATGGCAGAAAGAACAGCCGCGGTTACAGTCTGTATGCGCATAATACACGGTTATCACAGATAATCCATAATAGACACAGTGAAGAAAACTTGAACCGATATCAATAATTTTGACACCCCTAGTAACGAGTAACTATGCAGCACATAAAAAATCTATCGGAGTAAAAGTATTAAACTCATCGAAAATACGTACTGAAGTAAAAGTGGAAGGAGAAAAAAAACAATACTCCAGTAGAGCACAGATAGAGCCTTTTCATACTTAAGTACAGTAGTAAGGTAGTTCTACTTCGTTGCTTTACATCTCTGATCATTTCACACACACTGGTTGTCGTTTATCACTGATGACACACACAGCTGAATCCCGTCATCACTGGTCATCTGGACTACTTATACACCACATGTAGACCAGTTCAGGACTGAGTCTTTGTTTGCAGTCATCAGGCGTTAGTTGCCTATTGTGTTCCTGATCTTAGCTTTGTTATTTTGTTATATTCTGATCACCCTCTAGTTTTTGACCTTACGCCTGTTTTTAACTATGTTTTAGATGTCCTGTATGTACCTCTTGTGCCCCTGTTTTGATAATTACCTGCTTATATGAATACGCTTATTAAATTGCACTCGGATCCTTTTGTTGTCCGAGATTTGTCTCCGTACATGGCACGTGATTTTTCCATGCTTTCCTTTAAAAAAAAATAAAATAACTCCACATGAAAACACAAAAATGCACTGTTTTAAGGGCATGCCAAACCAACAGGTGGAGATACTGACACTTTTATGCTGAGTTCACACCAAACTGGGAAGTAAACTGTGTGAGTAAATTGCATACAAGGCAATGCAAACGTGAGAACAGAGGTGGATTACCGTCCAAAGGTCAAATGATGTAAAATACACAATATGTTCGACATAAATGTACATATTTGCCTCATTCGCGTCTTCCGTCAGCCATGTTGGCCGGGAAAACATAGCACACACCAATTTCTTGAGGTGAAAATTACAGTTGTACTGACCACACTGTAACAGAAGTTTCAGAGAGTCTTTACCCTGGCTGGAGTTTTCAAAAAGTTTTAGTTTCAGTCTCTTGATAATGCATTTTCGTGTGGACAAACAGCAAAACCACATGAAAGTGCAGTTTTGAAAATACCCGTGTTCGTGTGGACAGTGCCTAATACAGGTCTAGATAGAGGTATATTTACAAACACACAAGATTGCGATGCTGTTTGCGAATGTTCCTTGGAACAATAAATCCGTAAAACGCAGAATTCAATTAAATTCACCTTTATTTGTATAGCACTTTTACAATGTAGATTGTGTCAAAGCAGCTTCACTAAGAAGATCATAGTAAACTGAAATCGTGTAGTTCAGTTTTCATTGTTTAAGTTCAGTTCAGTTTAGCTCAGTTCAGTGTGGTTAATAATCACTACTGAGAGTCCAAACACTGAAGAGCAAATTCATCGATGCACAGCTCTACAGATCCCGAACCATGCAAGCCAGTGGCGACAGCGGCAAAACCTCGAGAGAAACCAGGCTCAGTTGGGCACGACCATTTCTCCTATGGCCAAACGTCTTGTGCAGAGCTGCAGTCTAGGTGCCAGAGGCTGGAGAATGCTGGAACTTAGCAAAGACTCGTCTGTCCCTGGAGCATCCCAGGAATCAGTCTCATGCTCTACACTCCTCCATGACCACCACAGCAGCAGAATAGCCAAACTATGTTTGTAACTATGGAACTTCCAATCTTAGTTGACTAATGATGGTTTTGGGAAACCCACCCCTGATCAATCTATTAAAACTTTGACAAGTAGCCAAGTGATCACTTTAATAATTTCTGGATTAATTAAAACAATTAGCTGTAAGTGCTGTTAGTGCAAAAATAAAAATTACATTTAGGCCACAACACCAACTACAGAAATGCATATTAATAACATCATAGCAAAGAACCACCACAGCTACATAATTGCTAACATGAATCCACTTTTTCACAACAAAGCGTCCAGTGTGCTTTAAATTATCTTTAATGGAGGTCTACATTCCATTAGCCCATCATGCGAGTACCACTCCTTCCATCCTAAGTCTCTCTGGCCTGCGATAAATACCCATCTTATTGTGCATGATGAGCCATTGGTCACAACACTGCAATTTGCTGCTGTGCAGAACCTTAGCTTAAGTTTATTGTGGCGTACTGCTAATATCTCATTCACAAGCTCATGTTCTCACCTCGAGCGCCGTCTTTGATGTGTGCAGCTGACACTAGGCTGGCTCTGCAAGCTGTGTGTGTGTTAAAAGAAGAATTGGAGCTATATTAAATGATTGCCATCCCCCATATCATGCATTAACAGTCTCTCACTCTACACTGACAATGATTTGTACTAAAAAGAAATGAGAAGCGATATTGATAGGCTTTCGGTGTATTAGTAATCATTTTGGCTTAATAACTGTAGGAGTTTTAGGCAAGACAAAAATTTGCTAATGTAGAAACACTACCCACTAATCAGCGCTAATTAGTAGTGATGTGACGTTGTGCATCGAGGCTTCGAAGCATGAATAAAAAAAATTATACATTTCGCAGTTAAGCAGTGTACCGAAGCTTGATTCGTTTTGCCATGATCATGTGATCAGTGACATCCGAAGCTTAATTATCACCTATACCCACATGACTGCTTTGAATTTTGATTAAAAGTTTTAAACACCTTGGTAGATTAGTTAAGTGTATAGCAAGAGATTAGGCATTGATTACATACATTTCTATTAAAACACAATAGTAATTTATAGTAAAAAGTCCTTGGACCATAATAAGTGATGGGCTGTGGCTGGAAGGGCATCCACTGCGTAAAACATGTGCTTGATAAGTTAGCAGTCCATTCCGCTGTGGCGACCCCAGATTAATAAAGGGACTAAGCCGAAAAGAAAATGAATGAATGAATGACAGTATGAGCGAGTGGCTCAGTGGTTAGCATTGTCGCCGCCTCACAGCAAGAAGATCGCTGGTTCGAGTCCCGGCTGTGTCAGTTGACATTTCTATGTGGAGTTTGCATGGTTTCCTCCAGGTGCTCCGCTTTCTCCCACAGTCCAAAGACTTGCGGGACAGGTAAATTGAATAAACTAAATTGGCTGTAGTGTATGAATGTGATTGAGTGTGTAGGGATGTTATCCAATACTGGGTTACAGCTGGAAGGGCGTCTGCTGTGTAAAACATATGCTGGATAAGTTGGTGGTTCATTTTGCTGTGGTGACCCCTGATGAATAAAAGGACTAAGTCGAAGGAATATCAACATACAGTATGTGTAGCGCTAATCTGTAATTATCGCCCAGTTAAAAGTGTCTCAAATTACTTAAAGGGGAACGCAAACATTCATTATGCTTTTTTCAATCCTACATAATGGCATTCGTAAAAGCTATCACACTGCAATACAAAAGTGGGATAGACTTGGAAGGTACAGTGCTATCTTTCATCTCTGTGTACTCAAACAAGGAGTCTGCATCAAATTAAAAGCAGAGAGGCATCTGATGAGAGGATTTGTGTGTGTGTGTGTGTGTGTGTGTGTGTGTGTGTGTGTGCGTGTGTGTGTGTGTGTGTGTGTGTGTGCTCGTGCAGATGCATCTCGTGTGGCTACTGACGTTGTCGTTCTCTTGAAGAAACCATTTCAACTCGTCACATCAATAGGAAACTCTACAGAGCGGAGCGGAACAGAAATGCCTGATAAATCATTTCTGTGCAGAAGCAATCGTCTGCACTCAAACGCACGTCTGACCCTCGTTTCTCGTAGTCTATATCACGAGGAAAGGAAATCTAAGAGTGTATTAGCTTTAGAACATTGTTGATACGTTTGTGCGAGGGCAATGCACTAATGAGCCATGCAGAAAGACAGCGGCCACCCTTCAGAGAATTCTCTCTGTTTCTGGAGGGGTTTGATAGTCAGTTAATGATATATGAATGTAAATATATCAGCATGTTTTGGTGCTTTTTTCCATATCAGAGAGAATAAGGCTTGTGGGGGCAAGACTGATAGGCAGATTCTGGGATCAGAATGGAGGGCAGTTTTTTCGCGCCGCCCACATCCATCTTCATGACTGCGCTGTTTTGAATCGGAGCGTCTTTATTGTACTCGAGTCCTGAATTGTCAAAAGCATCAGTTCAGCTGAGACATCTGAAGCCTTTTAAGCCAAGTAGGCGTCTAGTGACTGCCGTAAACGGTGTGAAATTCCTGGCGCACAGAAAAGAAGAGTGCATTTCAACCTCTGTGCCCATGACATGTGGAAATGGCACATAATAAAAATCAGTACCATCCCAATTA
The DNA here is from genome assembly GCF_903798145.1 of Danio aesculapii. Classification (NCBI taxonomy): domain Eukaryota; kingdom Metazoa; phylum Chordata; class Actinopteri; order Cypriniformes; family Danionidae; genus Danio; species Danio aesculapii. The sequence continues at coordinate 17,395,261 of NC_079440.1, read as the reverse complement.
GGGCTCATTGTATGTAAACAGAGGTTGTCTTGGCTAACCAAGGGAAAACCCATACCGGGTCATTACTCGCTGCCCTTCAACTCCATGGGAAGTTGAATTTCCTCGTCTCCAGTTTCCACTAATCATTGTCCTCCAGGCCCGAGGAACCTCCCAGCGTCATCAGCTGCCCTGTCCAAATGCAATCAGCAGTGAACACGGCAATCTTTTTCCCATTAAACAATCGTCCTCCCAGACAGGAGATAGGGGCTGATTCCGCGTCTTACTCCATCACAGGCCTCTAAGGACCATCGCCCTATCGGCCCGCAGTAACGTTAGGAGGCTCCCGCTCACTGAGAGCCTCAAAGGGAAAAACAATGTCTACTTTGTTCTGACAGCGAGCTCTCAGCAGGGAAAATGTTTAAAGGCTACTTAATTAGGAAGAAAGTGAGAGGTAAGGCTATCCTCAGATGTGAATACAGCACAAACAGAGAGAATAAAAGGAGCTCGACTGATCGTTACCTGTTTAAAAGTACTCTTATGCACCTCTTTTTTTATTTTCAAGGCTTTATATGTATATGCGCTTCCAAAAATATATCCAGGACGATATAAGGTGCTTAATTGTCTCCCTATTGACTAGACATAGTCTTGAGAACTTTTTAACAATTACTTTGCACATTGATTACTTGTGTTATAGGTAATGTGCAGCGTATGATGTAAGTTTTTTTTTTGTCTTTTTTTTATTTTATATTTTGCACGTAAAGCTTGTAAGGGTCCACCTATTAGCCCAATGTTGGAACTAACAGCATGGGTGAAGGTTAAATGCATGTAAGCCTTTTTAGCACATGTGAAAAGACATGAAATAAAAACATTTTTATTTTTTAATTTGTTTCCAACTCCGAATTTAATCTGATCCCAATTAATAATAATTTAAATTTAAATTCATCCAATTCAAGCTGATCACCTTATAGGTTGTGATTAGGTCTAATTTAGACAGATTAACTTAATAAATCCTTATTTTCAGTTAATGGTTCATCGTTGATTAGAAGTCGCTTCAGTATGTGAGTCAGTATGCTGGCCAGTTACATTTGCTCACGGACACATCCTCACAATTCTAATTCTTAGATAGAGGATATAACTGTAAACGAATTTCCTTTGAGTAATATTAGGCCATATTATGACCCATGCTTGGTCATACATAAAGAAAGTTTAATTTAGCCAATAGATTATATCAAACTAAGTCAGTGATTGTCAGAAATAAACAGGTCTCTAAGGCTGTGACTATGTTCCATCCATTGAGCCTGAATGTATGAACAAATCCTGGTCGTAGGTTGCGGAAACATCAGCCTAAACAATCTACATTTAAATGATTTCAGGAGATATTAGAGTTCAACAAGAATTTTACATTTATTTGTCAGGCAAAGATTTTCCATTCCAATTCACACAATTAAACAAAATAAGCCAATTCAGATTGTACAACATAATTTAAGAGTTAGATATTAATACCTGACCGTGTAGAAGTACGTTGCAGCATATAAGTCTTAACACATTGCAACGGGGTATCCTGGCTAAAGAATCCTACAGACACTTCTGCCCCTTTCCCTTAAATACTCAAATCACCATAAATTCAAGACAAAAAAAGCTTCACCAAGACCCTTTCCTGGTCATGAGTTGATGTGAAGACCATTTTCCCTGGAGTGGAGCATCTGGCAAAGATCTTATCAAAGTCAAAACCCAAATTAACTGATATAAAGGAGATTGTAAAATATTACAGTGAAATTAAGACCACTTTACCAATCACACAGAGACATTTAAAATGACACCAAACATGAATATAGAGCCACAAGATACACCTTATTAAAAACTTAATATGTTGCTCTGGTGGAAAAGGTAAAGTCCAGGGTAAAGAGGGGGCTCAGGATGCATGATCGAGACAACCTGAACAACTGGTTTCCTAGCTGATCTTCCTCTCAGATTAGAAAGTTTATTGTTTTAGTGCCTGGCCATTCTCATGGTTGTCTCGTGTGGAGTTCCATAAAAGTTCTCAGGGTTTAATATTATGGAGAGACTTAGCATCCTTAAGGCTGATTTATACTTCTGCGTCAAGCGCACGCGTATGCTACGGCGCAGCCGACGCGTGGACGCATAGCCCTCTCCGTGGCCGTCGACATCGCTGACACGCACCTCTCAAAACATGTAACTACAGGTCGCAACAACGCGTAGCGCAAGCTCTGTGATTGGTTGGCTTGGTAACGCTGACGAGTGTGGGCGGGACCGAGAGCCATGCGAGCCCGATGGAGCGATTTGTTTACAAGTGTCGAATCTCGTGAACGAGCTCCAGATGGAAAATTTTGTTTTGTGTTTACCTCATGGTTAAAATTATTGCATGTCCGCCGGTTCCTGCCTCAAAATGAGTGAGTTTGAACCACTTGTACATTAAGGAAGCGTTCAGAAAAAACAAAGCACCAGCAAAGAAACTCGACACAGAGGAACATAAACACCCCACTGCCAACTAGTGTTTCGGAAGTGTTATTGCAGAGGAACAGAAACAGCGCGCAGAAGTATGAATGCACAGCTTTGCTCGCTCATTGCATGCGCCGTGGGTCATGCTGATCCCTTGATGCAGAAGTATAAACCAGGTTTTACAAGTTGGCAATAAATTCAGGTTGCTTTTCCGTAAATGCTGTTAGTTTAATATAGTGTAGTTTTTCATTAATTGTGATTTATTTATTTATTTACTTATTTATTTAAAATGTTTTTTGACCAATAGTTTGTCTTAGTTTACATTTACTAAACTAACCTAGATGTGGACACAAAAATTTGATTGATGTTGTCATAATGTATTGCATATTTGTTTTTAAAGATGGCATTAAAACGGCAGTTAAAACCTCTTAGCCAGCATTAGGACATGGATGCACAGGGGCGCTGTTTTTTAATATTTCAATGTTTATGAATATATTTAACCAAAAAGAACACAAGTAATCTTGACAAACCATACTTCAGTCAAAAGCTATATACCTCAAGCAGCCATTGTAGCTAGTTTGTGTAAGTTGTGCAGAAAACGCTTATTAGATATGGAGTACATATCATCATAATAATAAGACAGATATGCATTCATTGCTGAACATCTTTTTTTTTTTTTTTTGTAATGTAAGAATCTTCAGAACAACATCCCTTAGAATACATGTAGTCCAATGACATAATACCCAGCAAGCATTTTTTGTTTTCAAAAGATGTCTAATAGATGTCTAATAGACGTCTAAACAGTCGTCTTGGTTAAAACAAGGCTAAATTTGGGCTGTCAGTGAAAATCTAATAGACGTCTAAGAATAGGCCACAACTAGATTAGTCATCAAGTAAACAGAAATGAATGACTACACATATAAATTCTGTCTAATCTGTCTATTTGATGACTAGTCTAGTTTTGGGCTATTCTTAGACGTCTATAAGATTGTCACTGACAGCCCAAATTTAGCCTTGTTTTAGCCAAGCTGTCTACATTTAGATGTCTATTAGATGTCCACTAAACACAAAACTAAAGAAATTACAGATTTAAATTGTAAATAAAAATATCAATTTTAAGATTCAGATGGTGCCACAAGACAGCCATGATGCCATTTTCCATTGGCGTCTATGTATTCACATGGCATTTATGATTCTGATGATCATGTTGTGAATCAAAATCAAGTGCTCACGAGCAAAGATCCTTTTAGGAAGGTGCCAGGGCACCTGAATTGTGAATGAAAATGCTAAAAGATATCTTTCTCCGGATGTTACAGACCACTTTGACTATATAAAAAAGAAAACAATCACTGAATTGCATTTTTAGCATTTACATCTAATAATTTTTCTTTTTTCACATGCTGGCTTGTGCAGACACAGATAAACACAAACAGCGTGTCCAGGACTACGAAGAGGAGACACAAGGTTATGGCATTTCATTCTCTGAAGACTCATACATAAACACACCCTTAAGCTATGGATAACAACAACACACTAAGCTCTCCTTTCTCTCCTTCTCTCTGTCTCTCAGCTCGGAAGAAAGTGCCGTTTAGCCCAAACCTTAGTGAAAGGTATAAATTCCCCTTGTGACAAACTGCCCCCCTCCCATCTTCAGAACTGCTCAATTATTAATAGATAAACACAGAGCAAGTCGTTTCATATGGGTTGTCGGCAGACATATTGCAGGCGGGGATCTCTCAGGCCCCGAGAACACAGACTGGAGCTGACAGTGTAAAGGCAGAGGAACGGTTTAAGGTCAAACACACTCACAGCTCCTGAGACGGGGGGAGAGCGGAGAAATGTCAGGAGAGGATGAGTGGGGAAGGGGAAAGAGAGACAGCAAGATCCTGTGTATTACTCATCATTCGCTTGAGTTGAAGGTGGATGTTTTTGTGTGTGTGTTTGTTTGAGTTTGGAATGACAGAATGCAATATGGCTGAAAAATTGTGAAGGGAAGTTACTTATGAATTCTGCTGGGAAGTACTGTACGCACTGTACCATAGTGACTGAACTGAATTATGAATATTTACTGTACAGGATATGGCCTCTGAGGTTCAAAACAAACGTTGAAAAAAGCAATGTTTTGTCAATGTGTGTGCATGTGAGAGTGTATGAAAATTTAGTAAAGCAGATAAATATTTATTATTTAAAGCAAAAATAAATAAATAATAACAATTGCAAATACTGTAGATAAGAACAAATAAACTGAAAAAAAACCTAAATGGAAAAATTTAATTATGACAATATAAATATGTAGAGATGTATGTGTGAGATAATATGTTTTACGCAGCAGATGCCCCTCCAGGTGCAACCCATCACTGGGCAACCCATACACTCTTATTCACACACATACACTACGGACAATTTAACTCACCCAACTCACCTATATTGCATGTCTTTGGACTTTGGGGGAAACTGGAGCACCCAGAGGAAACCCACGTGGAGAACATGCGAACTCCACACAGAAATGCCTACTGACCCAGCTGAGGCTCGATGCAGCAACCTTCTTGCTGTAAGTACTGAGCCACCATGTTGCTGTGAGGTAGTTATTTATTTTTATTTAGTTCACTCCTTTTCGAGTTGTGAAACAACCATATACCAAAAAAATTTTATTAGTAGTAGAATTAGTTTCGAAAGAGTTGTTGCAAAATATTATGGTCACATTTATGGGGCTTTGAAATATGTTATGGAAAAGCAAATAAACAGAAAAAAAATGTTATGTAGCAAATAAAACTGACAAAATTATTTTTTTATTTTTATTTTAAAATAAATGCCCAATGTTACATATATGTAACATTACAGATCTTTCACAAAGAGGGGGTTGCATTTCAAAAACAACTGCAGAAACATGTTGTAAGTGGTCCTTTTGGTCTGTATTATATATTTACATTTACATTTAGTCATTTAGCAGACACTTTTATCCAAAGCGACTTACAAATGAGGACAAGGAAGCAATTTACACAACTATAAGAGCAGCAGTGAACAAGTGCTATAGACAAGTTTCAGGTGTGTAAAGTCTAAGAAGCAAAGCATTAGAATTTTTTTTTTTTTTTTTGAGAGAGAGAGTACAGTTAGTGGTATAGCCAGAGAGGCAGTTAAGATTAGGAAGGAAAGTGGAGACTAAATAGTTGAGTTTTTAGTCGTTTCTTGAAGACAGCAAGTGACTCTGCTGTTCTGATGCAGTTAGGGAGTTCATTCCATCAATTGGGCAGATTGAATGCGAGAGTTCGGGAAAGTGATTTCTTCCCTCTTAGGGATGCCTCATAATTTTCCAATAAGGAGAAATCGGTCCGGGTTCTTATGAGTTAAGTGATTAAATTTCATATTGAGTAACTAAGTTACTTTTAAGACAAAGTGGTTATTAAGTATTAGTTATTAATTACTTTTTGAAGAAAAAAAACAACACTGCCGAACACTGCACCCATGTGCATGACTGTTCCCCTTCGGGAGGGAACTTTAATGCTATGGGGAAAGCTTCCACTATGGGGATTTCATCAGAATCCAATCATCTGAAAGAGACTTGTTATAAAGAGGCAGCTTGTGCCATGCTAAAGATCCTTTTCGCTAACAGAGCCTTTCACCAGCTTCTGAGAGAGTCATTGAGGGTATCTCCAACCTGTGTCTACAGAGAAATATCGAGAAGCATCTTCTCCTGGTCCAAAGTGTGCACACGCAGTGGCAGACAGTTGACCTGGGTTTTTCTCCCTTGCCTGGCATCCTTTGGGTCTGATACTCTAAGACCAGTGTGTATATAGGAAGCAAGTTTCCTAAAAGCGCAACATGGTTGTGCAGTGCGTCTTTTTCAAGACGTCGCTCTGACCATGCGTTTCTGGATGCGGTGGTTTCCTGTCCTCGGATGATGGCACGAGCACTGTGTTTCATGTCTGGGGGTCCAGCATGTTGATGCAGTGCTCGTGGGCCGTGCATGCCATCACTGCGGTGGCATGTCTATTGTGCAGTTAAGATTGCGGCTCGCTCTTGCAAAAGGGCGACTCATCCCAGTTGTCCCCTGCATCACGATAGGCACTCGGGCAGATCTGAGGGTCACAGTGGGAGTAAATCCGCCACCCTCAGGCTTGCAGACCTCTTGCTCCTCCACGCGCTCCATCCAAGCTTCAGGTGAGAGAAGCGCTCCATTCTCGGATGGTTGCCCACTCACTTGATGACACAGAGGATCAGATGTCCATCGCAGCATCAGAGGATGGGCTGTCATTGTTTGATGAGGATGCGAACCTGCTCCCTCCCTCCGGAGTGGTGAGCGCAGCGTTGGCATTCAAAAGCAGACATTATAGCTGTGCTTTCCAGGGGTACTTCGGCCATTGGTCTGGTGATGGCTTATCCCCCAGGCCCACGGCTGGATTGACCAGATGGGTGCCATGTGGAGGATATAAGAAGGCAAGACCTTCTAAGCCTTCCATCCCCTTCTTCCCGGAAGTGCACAGTAAGCTCACGCAGTCTTGGAGGGCACATTTTTCTGCCCGATCTGCATGCGCTTCTGTCCTCACCATCCTTGGAAGGTGGGCTGTCAATGTCTGATGAATATTCGAACCCACTGTCTCCCCCCAGGGTAATGAGCGCCGCGTCAGATCTAGAAGCAGACTTATTGGCTGTGCTTTCCCAGGGGGCTTCGGCCATGGGCCTGGAGATGGTTTATTCCCCAGCCCCGCAGCCGGACTGACTAAAAGGGTGTTATGTGGAGGATGTAAAGAAGGCAAGACCTTCTAAGCCTCCCGTCCCCTTCTTCCTGGAAGTGCACAGTAGGCTCACGCACTGCTTTCTTAACACATCCATATCCCATGCTGGCCTGTTTGGCAACACCGTTGGTGAATTCGCCCAGTGAAGGAGCAGTCGGAGGCGATGGGTGAGATCATCTGTTGGCGGGATCGTAAGACCGCTCCCCCTATCGAGCCATCCACATCCACTGCTTTTTGCAGAGGGCACTCGCCTGTGGCTTTTGCTCCGCCGCTCCCGTCTGCACTTCCGACCAAGCGGCTGTGCCAAGCATCTCGCAGGCAACCACCAAACGATGCAATCGAGCTGGTCCCTCCAGCCAAGATGGAGAGTGAGATTTACAGCTCGTAATTTATCATACCCAAAAAGAGCGGTGGGCTATGGCCAATCATAGATCTGCATGTTTTGGACCGCTGTCTTCACAATCTGCCGTTCAGTATGCTTATGCAGAAATGAATCCTCCGGTGGAGTCATCCTCTGGCTTAGTTTGCAGCAGTAGACCTGAGGCACGCGTACTTTCATGTCTCCATACTTCCCCTTTGGCTCAAGGGGCAGCCGCATCCTCATTTATCTTGATGACTGGCTGAACAGGTCTATGTATTGCGCCTCTCTGGCTCAATCGGACCTGTATTTCAGCTCTCTCCTCGTGATGGCCCCACCCTGGCACGTCCCCTGGAAGAAGCTTCTTCTCTGGGACAGGCACCATTTAGCACCCACGCCCAGATCTATGGAATCTCACGTGTGGTCCATAGATGGAGTGCGGAGGACTTAGGTGACCTACCGTTTAGGTGGTTAACACCGTCACTCAGGCTAGAGCACCCTCTATGAGGCATGCCTATGCCCTGGAGTGGAGTCTTTTCGCTGTGTGGTATACTAAGGAAACCCCAAACATGCCAGATCACTGTGACAATCATCCCCACTCTGAGGACGAGTTGATAGGGGCACGCTGGGAAAACATTGCCTCATCATACAGCTTTCAGAGGCGCGAGACATGGATATTATTCTATCCTGTTCCCCTCTCTTACCCATTTGGAGATCTCTCTTAGGAAAGGTCTGCTCAATCACTCGACTCAGTTTCTTTATGATTTCTGTCTAGGTAGACAGCTCTGCTGGTCGCGTTGGCATGGGTCAAATGGGCGGGTATCTGGAGGCATTTTCAGTCAGCAAAATGTGCCAGCATTTTGGGCCGACCCACTCTCACGTTTTCACCTGGCGAACCCTGCAGAGTTCCACCGAGGCACCGTTGGACACGTTGGAAGGCTGCGCCTCTGGTGATACAGGTGAGCTCATACTGCTGCGTGGCGCACCAGAGGCGTAGTAAGGTTCTTTCGTTGTGGCGTTTTTCATAGATTTTCCCATACTTGAAGTGTCCACATAACATTGAAGTTCACCTCCCAAGGTAACCCTCGTTCCCCAAGGGGGGGAACAGAAATGCTATGTTCCTTCCCTTAGCTGTTGAGTGTGAAAGTCTCCTAAGCTAGAAAAGGATGTCGAGCCAGCTGTGCACGCTGACGCCGCCAACTCATTGGCATATCATTGGTTTGTTTTTGTACTCTTTCAGATGATTGGATTCTGACAAAATCCCCATAGTGGAAGTTTTCCACATAGCATTTCCGTTCCCCCCCTCTGGGAATGAGGGTTACCTTAGTAACCAGAGCATTATTAATATAAAACACGTAAAATGAATAACAATGATTACTTACATCAAAGCATATGCGGTTGTGGGTTTACTTTTGAATACAATATAGCTGCCGCTGCTCCCTTCTTCAATAACAGCCTCCTTGCAAAGCCTGGCTTAAGTTGTGACAGGTTCACAAAACAATCCTGGACCCTGGAATGAGCTACAAACAAAGTTAAGGTCAGATCAACATGATCAGGGACTTTAGAAAAAAAAGTCACTCTTACCAACTCTTTGATCATTTGGAAGGCTAAAAAGACTCCACAGCCAGGAAAAGTACTGTTTGGCAGACTTCCACAAAGCTCGATGCCCACTGCAATAATTGTAAGTCTTTGTTTCTAATGTTTAAGAATAATATTATCTCTTTATTACTATACTATGACTGAGCATGTTTCTGAATACAGAGTAGGCATTAACATGGACATTCTTGTTACTGTAAATGGCTTGTGGTTGTGATGTAACTCGTTGGACTGGGGAGGAAGCTAAGAAATAGGCTGTGCTAGTCTGTATTTTTTTTCTTTTTTTTTTAGTAATAAGTAAAATGGAATTTATTACAGTTTCATATGGAATATGAGCCTCATAAATAGGCATAAATGTAAACAAAAATAAACATTAACACATTTGCAACTTACCATACTTAAAAGTTCCCCTCAAACAAGCAGGTCTTCTTAAAACTGTTTACATAATGTATGTAACCAGAGGCCTTTCTAGCTATTCTTTAGTATTGGAGAACAGGCCTCTCATACAAATGAGTATTTTTATTTTCTTCTAACACCACCAAAGCAGTTGGTAGAAAAGAAATATATAGTTATACATTTTTCACAGTGTTTTCTATCATATTATTTCTTCTGGAAAAAGTCTTATTTGCTTCATTTCGGGAATAATAAAAGCTGTTTTACATTAAAAAAAAACATTTTATATATATATATATATATATATATATATATATATATATATATATATATATATATATATATATATGTTTTTTTTTCGATTGGCCTCGGAACAAACGATTGTTATATAATGACTTGCCTACTTAATCTTGCTTATTAATTTATTAACTTAGTTAAACCTTTAAATTGAACTTTAAGCTGTAAACTAGTATCTTGAAAAATATTGAGTAAAATATTATGTCATGTCATCATGGCAAATATAAAATAAATCAGTTATTAGAAATTAGTTATTAAAACTATTATGTTTAGAAATGTGAAACAAATCTTCTCTCCGTTAAACATAATGGGGAAAACATATAAAAGAATTAAAGAATTAAACAGGAGGGCTAATAATTCTGACTAGTTAATCATCAGCATATGCTTCTCTTACCCTTTAAACTTATTCAAGAGAAGCATATTTTATTTCTACTATTAAAGGCACAATATTTAAGATTTTTTATAAAAAAGCCTAGAACAGTGTTATGTATTTTGCTGACTTATGTAGGCTACTTACTTTATCCCAAATGTTTTAAAAATATAAAAATTAAGAGAAATAAGCAATAAAAATATGAGATAAACAAACAAACATCAACAACAATGCTTTAATATGTTGTGCATTTTATTAGACTGCACGGAGCAACGTTATAACGGAACCATAAAATGTTTTTAGCATGCTAAAACAGCGCTGCTTCTTTCCCATATGATAAGGACTGGAAAAACAGTCAACTGTAGCATAATAAAAACGTTGCGACTATCCTGCTCATCTCATCATCTCTCACTTACTCTGCTTGGTATTACCATTGATCATACATTCTGAATACAGTTAAAGTCAATATTATTAGCCCCCATTTGAATTTTTTTTCTTTTTAAAATATTTCCCAAATTATGTTTAACAGAGCAAGGGATTTTTCACAGTATTTATGATAATAGTTTTTCTTCTAGAGAAAGTCTTATTTGTTTTATTTTGGCTAGAATAAAAGCAGTTTTAATATTTTTTTTAAATCATTTTAAGGTCAATATTATTATCCCCTTAAAGCTATATATATTTTTTGATAGTCTACAGAACAAACCATCCTCATACAATAACTTGCCTAATTACCCTAACCAAGCTGTATAGAAGTGTCTTGAAAAATATCTAATAAAATATTAATTACTGTCATCATGGCAAAGATAAATAAATCAGTTATTAGAAATGAGTTATTAAAACTATTATGATTAGAAATGTGTTGAAAATCTGTTAAACAGAAATTGGGGAAAAAAAATAAACAGGGTGGCTAATAATTCAGAAGGCTAATAATTCTGACTTTCACTGTATATGTATATATTCTCATTATTTTTTAACACATCTATAGTTATGCTGTGGCACATAGTTAGACCTCGTTCTTGACTTCACACAGAAACATCAATGTGTGCGGCATGACATCGCTTTGTTGCAGAGATGCTAAGGAGTTAAATGCTGGCAAATTAGAACACGGAAGCAGCTTGAAGTGGAAATCACGAGTATGGCTGTTTCTCAATATGCTTTCTTCAGTGATCTTGCGTCCTCGTGTTCTCGTGCAATGTCATCAACAACCACCAAAGTTCAATTCTAAGGCTTTTTCTCATTTCCAAGAACACAGAGAATGGACTTGTGTTCTTGTGAAGATCGATCTTGCCAGGTCACCTCAGTAGAACAAACTTGGGAGACCGCAAGAACAGCGAACGTGTCCTGTGAAAAATGAGATGCTGCGTTCTTCCTGATGGTCACATGACCTTCACACGTTTTAATGGTAAATTATTTAAACATTACAGCATTCATACAACGATTTATCGTTTTGTCATTGTTTTACCAACACAATCTCACGGCAATTCGTAACTTTTTGATTTAGTGGCTAATTCGTATGAATTCGTATGATCTAATTTGTACAATTTAGTACGATTTGCTCATCCCCCTGGGGTGGGGTTAGGTGCCACGCCTCCTTTTTAAAAATCGTACAATTTCATATGACCCAACTCGTATGAATTCGTACGAATTAGCCACTAAACTGAGAAAACGTAAAATACTTAAGTTTTCTCGTGAGATCAGGCTGGTTTTACTCATTGGCTTGAGTACTGGTACTGAACTTTGGCAGTTGATGATGATGATGTTACACGAGAACACGAGCACCGTGACAACGGAGGACACTTGAAAGTTCCCGGATGTGTTTTTGATTTCGAGGATGCTTCCATGCAGACTGTAGCACAAAACTGGCTCGAGAAGTTCCAGAAGTCATTGCGGCGGACTCTGAAAAAAGCAGGTAGGAAGCACAGCATTCTATACCAGTTTAATATTAAGTTAGGTTAATATAAGTTCAGATATAACTTATTGGGTATCCCTAAATCAGACGGTAAAAGTACACATTCACAATGAAAATCTAATAAAGGCATAAACACATTAAGGGTGTTTATTTGCTGAAATTCTTTTTAAAATCTGTTTTATTTGTATTGTGCAAAGTATATTTGTAAGGTCATTGTGCATGTTACATACATTGAAAAGGGGACAACAATAAATTGTTGTATGAATGCTGTAATGTTTAAATAATTTTTCATTAGAAATGTGTGAAGGACATGTGACCATCAGGAAAAATGGAACATCTCAAGGTAAGGCAAGACAAGGCAAGTTTATTTATATAGCACATTTCATACACAGTTGCAATTCAAAGTGCTTTACATAAACAGGAATAAAAGAAACAAGTGTAAGAGAAATAAAAACAAATAATAAAAATGGTAAAAAAGAAATAAATAAATAAGCATAAAAACAGATAAAATGTGTTATAAAAGAAAGAAAAAGAAGAGAAAAACATACGACATAACATCTCATTTCTCAGAGCAAACATTCTCGCGGTCTCCCAAGTCCAAAAGTGAAGAATTGATGTTATTTCTTACTTGATTTTTCAAGCTACCTCACAGAACTTTTCTGTTTGTTAACAGAGATGTTGAATGTTAGAAAAAGGTGAATTAAATCAAAATAAGAAACATCCTGGATCTGATTCTTCGCTCCTCTTTATTCTTTTTTTCATGTATTATAGAAGTATCAGATCGGGTTTCGGAATCGGCAGATATTTAAAATCCAATTACTCAGACTCGAGGGCAAAAAAACCTGATCGGGACATACCTAATTATCTCTAATTCTAAAGTCAAAAAGTTTATCACACATGACCTGATTGGAATTTTGAGAAGGAAATAAATTTTCTTGGCCAAACAAGTTCTTATTTTTGTAGCCAATTAAGCCTGAAAACCTTTACATCTTTTCAAAACGTAATGTACGAGTTATCACCAACATCGAGGAGGGCCTATAAAGGAAACAAAAAAGTCAGTGCTTAGGTTCTGTTTCAGAAAAATGAGGTTCAGAAGAATGATAAGAGTCCAGAGAAAGACAGCTGCGCTACAATCACAAAAGCCACCACATCTCCTCATCTGAAAAGGTGTTCAATGTCCACCAGGAACCTAAAGCCCGATCACAACAATTCCCAGAAGACACTTCCTTTTCACCGAACTGGCCACCCTGCTGAGGTGATACAAGGTGAGTCTCCACAAGTGACTTGAATTACATGTGTAGTAGGCTATTCCTTTTTTATTTGTTGTCTGTGCCCATTTCTACCATATAATAATAACCTTATATTACTTAATATGATAATAGTAATAATAATAATACATATTCATTCATTCATATTCTTTTCGGCTTAGTCCCTTAATTCCACAGCGGAATGAACCGCCAACTTATCCAGCATGTTTTACACAACAGATGCCCTTCCAGCTTCTTTCTGTGAGGCGATTGTGCTCCCCACTGCACCACCGTGCTGTCAATAAAACATATACAGTACATAAAGTAAATGCTATAGTACTGTACTGTACTGTAGGTTTACTTATTTTTACAATATATTTAACATTATATTTATATGTTAACAGACCACTGGAACACATACCATATAATGTGCTAGACTAGTGTGATCTATTTATATATATTGAATATTAATTAATTTTACATTTACAAGTGTGGAATAGAATTATAGATGATACAGAAGTTTCTGAGCTGTGATGTGTATCAGTTTAAAAACAGTTTACAGTTTGTCGCATTAATAATTAATTTGTTTATTTGTTTGTTTGTATTACAGTCACCAGTGCTTTAACTACTGCAGATCGCTGGAAAACTAATCAGCCGCATATACGAACTACAATTTCCAGCATGCACCGCACACACACTGGTTCCTCATTACGTTGATTACACACTCACACAGCCGGAGGATCATTACAGACTGATTTCATGGACTTTAAATACAGCGTACACACACACACACACACACACACGCACACACACGCACACACACGCACACACACACACACACATACACACACACATATATCTATCCTGAGTCTTGTTTTACTGTTATTGTGAACTTTACAACTTTAATGACTACGACTCTGGATTGCCTGTATGCATCTGCTTGACCCTGTTGACCGCTGCCTGCCTGACCATTATTGACTAAACCCTGCATTTGGATCCGCACCTCCATTGTCAGCATCTATTCACATTACAGTTTGTTTATAAAGAACATGAATTGAACACAACTGTGTATTTAAGGTCTAATTCTAGTAATTTTGAGCTTTTTGCAAGTATACTTTTAAAAACATCTAATTTGTTTGCCATTCATGAATCATGTAAAATATACCTATTTGAAGTACAAATATACTATTGTAGTTTGCCTCTCTATGGGCCCTATCATACAACTGGCGCAATAAGGCACAAGACATGTTTGGCACGGTTTGTTGCTATTTTCAGACCAGCGCAACCCTAATTTTCACGTTTGCACCATGTTGTTTAAATAGCAAATCCATTTGCGCCACTTTGTGGACTCATGGGTGTGCCGGTCTATAAAGGAGGTGCGTTAAGGCGCATTGTTGGCGCGTTGCTATTTTGAGAAGCTGAAATAGACTGCACCGTTGACCAAATAAAAGCAGGTCTAAAATCCAGCACAATGCACGCTAGTCATCCGCCTATGCAGGTTCAAATGCTTAATACACACAGGATGTACAGCAATACACAAATATCTTTACATTTGAAAAAAAAAAGGATTAAAATGTGACAAAAATTATGTTACTACATAGACATAAAAATACTACATCCAAGCCTTCTTCATGTCCGGGGGTGTTTTTTCAGTTTATTCATGACAATTTGCATTTTTATTATAATGTTATTACTATTAGCAGTATTATTTATTATATGCATATTTATATTTGGTTAATAAAAGCAAGTTTAGATTTGTCCATCTTTCAGGTTTTGGAGATGTATGCATCACCATACTGTATGTGGCATAGGAATAGAACGTGTGTTTGGATATAACTCAGAAATTAGAACTGAATTTAGAAATAGTGTTGAAACAAATCTTTGCGCTTAACAAACTAAATTAAATATGTACGCTAATGGATGTCTTTAGTGGAATGAGTTTCCAAGAAGACTCAACGAAGGTAAAGGAGTAAAAAGTAAAAGTAAAGAGAAAGTAAAGAGGCCAAATGGAGGAGGCTTGTTCTTTATCCTTGCTCTGCAGATGGCAGGTTTGACTGTTTTCTCATTAGTGAAGCGTTCAGTTTTTTCACTTACAAAGTCTGCCATGTAATTAGCAAATGGCACCATGCTCAAAACACACCCATTGTCATGGATTGGTCAGGCTCTCACGACCCCCACTCACGAAGATCACCATCACCTGACTTCTAATGAGCACACAGCTGCATCACATTCACGAGCACCAGATAAAAGCACAGCACTCCAGTCGCTCATTGTCCGGGCTCGTCTCGACGAAAGCGGACAACTGAGCGACCACTCAGCGTAG
This sequence comes from Danio aesculapii, assembly GCF_903798145.1. Taxonomy (NCBI): domain Eukaryota; kingdom Metazoa; phylum Chordata; class Actinopteri; order Cypriniformes; family Danionidae; genus Danio; species Danio aesculapii. The sequence continues at coordinate 17,379,596 of NC_079440.1, read as the reverse complement.
TCATCCTCAGCTAAACAAACGATTTACTTACCTGTTCTCTTTGTATTCCTCCTAGTCTTCCTGGTCCTCCCGAATCGTCCTGTCTTCCAGTCCTTCCAAGTCTGTGTCATCCTCTGTCAGCTGTATCTGGTGTGTGCTGTCCATCCTCGTGTATTCCTGTTACCCAGCCACGGAGGAAAAGACCCCAACATCATTCCTGATCCTCCTGGCTATCCTTCATGTGCTCCTTGTTGTCATTCAATAAACACCCTAACGTTTCCTTACCTCTGTCTCCTGTCCGCTTCATAACAGAAGCCCGGACCAATAACGACGACAACATGAGCACCCTCGATCACTTTCAAGAGCTGGTGGACCAGTTGAAGCGGATTCTACAGCCACCAGCTCCACTTTCCAACGCACCACCAGCACCGAGCACTTCCGCCTCCACAGTTTCTTCTTCGGCCCTTCCTTCCAGTCCCATGGCCCGACCAGCGCCCTACTCAGGCGGAGCGGGGGAGTGCAATGGTTTTCTGTTACAATGTTCCCTCATATTCGAAATGCAACCTTCTCTATATCCCACAGATAAGTCAAAGATCGCCTACATCGTATCACTACTCTCTGGACCTGCACTTAAATGGGCTGAGACGATCTGGAACCAAGCCGGGCCGGTCATGAATTCCATCACTACCTTCACGGAGTATTTCAAAGAGGTGTTTGGACGTTCTGATGGGGAAGTAGCCGCTGGAGAGCAGCTGTATCATCTAAAGCAAGGTACTCTATCTACACAGGAATATGCTCTCCGGTTTCGCACTCTAGCAGCTGCAAGTGGATGGAATGAGAGATCGTTGTTGACCACGTACCGGCTCGGCTTGGAACCCACTCTCCGAATCCAGCTGGCCACATTAGATGATACAATGGGTCTGGAGAGATTCATCCAACATTCTCTCCGATGTTCCGATCGTCTCCGTTCCTATCAACAGGACACCATCACCCCCTCGTCTGCACTCCTCCAATCGCCTGAGTCAACAGCCTCTCCAGAACCAGAACCCATGATAATAGAGTCTGGAAGACTGACATCAGCGGAACGACAGAGGAGGCTGACCCGGGGTCTGTGTCTATACTGCGGTGTCAGTGGACACACCCGTATGGAGTGTCCCCTTCGTCCCATTCGGACTTCAGTGAGTGTATTCAGTACGAATATTGAACAATGTAAACCACTTACTACCACCGTACAAATAACTACTGCCTCTATTTCTCTCCTTGTCACAGCCCTCATCGACTCCGGGTCAGCAGGGAACTTCATCTCCCACTCCCTCTGTCGTCAACTCCACCTCCGTACTGAGGCGTCCTCGCATATATACCAGATACAACCGATAACCCAGTGCACTCGATCTTCGACCCGTATCCATCGACAATGCGAAGACATCCTTCTTCAAGTGGGGCTGTTACATCAAGAGAGGATTCAATTTCTGGTTCTGGAGGGTGCAAATATGGACATCATTCTAGGGCGCCCGTGGCTGGTGAAGCACGATCCCATCATCTCTTGGGGCACAGGAGAGATAAAGAAATGGGGATCTGGATGTACACCTACCTGTTTTCCAAATCTCCCTCTTCAAGGTCGGAACCCCATTTCTTTGTTTGCAACATCGGTCGAGAGCCCTCCTGAGAAGCAGTCTATCCACATTCCTAAGGAGTACAGCTCCTTTCATGATGTCTTCTGCCCCAAGAGAGCTTCCCAGCTACCGCCGCATCGGCCATGGGACTGCGCGATCGACCTAGTTCCAGATGCCCAGTTGCCAAGAGGTAGGATCTACCCGCTCTCGCTTCCAGAGAATCAGGCAATGGAAGATTACATAAGGGAGGCTCTGAGTCAGGGGTACATACGTCACTCAAAATCACCAGCCGCCTCAAGCTTCTTCTTTGTGGCCAAGAAGGACGGAGGGCTGCGTCCATGCATCGACTACAGGGTCCTAAATAACGGTACAGTAAAATACCGATATCCCCTTCCTCTGGTACCAGCCGCTTTGGAACAGCTCCGAGAAGCTAAAGTCTTCACTAAATTGGACCTCCGCAGCGCGTATAATCTGATAAGAATACGTGAGGGGGACCAATGGAAGACAGCATTCGTGACCCCTACTGGCCACTATGAATATGAGGTCATGCCTTACGGTCTGGTCAACGCCCCCTCCGTATTCCAAAACTTCATTCATGAAGTCCTCCGGGAGTTTCTTCACCACTTTGTAATAGTGTACATAGATGACATCCTCATTTACTCCCGGAGTGAGGCCGAACATCGCCAACACGTTGCGGAGGTCCTACACACATTGAGAGAACATCACCTCTACCTCAAAGCGGAGAAATGCTCATTCCACCAGAAGTCGATTCATTTCTTGGGATACATCATTGATCAAACCGGTATACGTATGGATGGGAAGAAAATTGAGGCTGTTCTATCCTGGTCAGAACCCACTTCCATTAAGGAGCTCCAGAGGTTTCTTGGGTTTGCTAACTTTTATAGACGGTTTATCAAGGACTACAGCAGGATTACATCACCTCTCACTAATCTCCTCAAGGGTAAACCCAAAGGACTGGAGTGGACCAAAGAAGCAGCCGCAGCCTTCCGCCTTCTTAAGAAGGAGTTCACAAGGGCCCCACTCCTGACTCATCCTGACCCAAATCTTCCTTTCGTGGTGGAAGTGGACGCATCCACCACCGGCGTCGGGGCAGTATTATCTCAACATCATGATACACCGCCCCGACTGCATCCCTGTGCCTATTTCTCTCGGAAGTTGAGCCCGGCGGAGCAGAATTACAGCATAGGAGACAGGGAGCTGCTAGCAATCAAGCTAGCCTTGGAGGAGTGGCGTCACTGGTTGGAGGGAGCCAAACATCCGTTCCAGGTGATCACAGATCACAAAAACCTCCAATATATCAAAGAGGCCAAGAGACTATGTCCACGTCAAGCCAGATGGTCACTTTTCTTCTCACGTTTTGATTTCTCCATTTCCTATCGTCCAGGACCCAAGAATCTAAGAGCAGACGCTCTCTCTCGTTTACACGAGCATCACGATCATGAAGAACTCCCAACGAAGATTCTTCCCGAACACATCTCCATTTGTCCGATCACCTGGAACGCTCCTCCAGTCGTTGCCACTCCGGAAGCCCCTGCTCCGCCGGGATGCCCTCCTCATCGGCAGTTCATACCACCTGAACACCGGGTAGATCTGATCCACTCCTTACATACCTCGCTAGGCACTGGACATCCAGGGATCAACAATACTCTCTCGCTAGTATCCCAACGATTCTGGTGGCCAAACATGGCAAGGGATGTGAGGCAATATGTTCAGGGCTGTAAGGACTGTGCCCAATCCAAGAGCCCACGTCATCTACCCGCTGGAAAGCTCCATCCCTTGCCGATTCCGAACCGTCCCTGGTCACACCTAGGAGTGGACTTTATCACTGATCTCCCTTCGTCAGAAGGTAATACCTGTATTCTAGTCATAGTAGATAGATTCTCAAAGTTTGTCAAACTAATCCCTCTGAAAGGTCTTCCCACAGCCTTTGAAACAGCCGACAATATCTTTAATCAAGTCTTCAGGTCATTTGGTATTCCAGAAGATATTGTGTCGGACAGAGGTCCACAGTTCATCTCACGTCTATGGAAAGCCTTCTTCAAGCTCCTAGGTGTGGCCGTCAGCCTCTCTTCTGGATATCATCCCCAAACCAACGGGCAGACAGAGAGGAAGATTCAGGAGGTGGGACGGTTCCTGAGGACCTTCTGCAGTGGTCACCAGAGCTCCTGGAGCCAGTATTTGGGCTGGGCAGAATATGCCCAAAATTCACTGCGGCAACCCTCCACCGGACTCACGCCATTCCAGTGCGTCCTGGGCTTCCAACCACCGCTCTTTCCCTGGGATGGCGAACCATCTGATGTCCCCGCAGTGGATCACTGGTTCCGGGAGAGCGAGAGAGTCTGGGACGAGGCTCATCAACATCTGCAGAGGGCAGTCCGTCGAAGCAAGGTAACCGCCGATAGAAGAAGGTCTGAAGAACCCAGATACACACCCGGACAAAAGGTGTGGCTATCCACCCGGGACATACGCATGCGACTGCCCTCTCGCAAGTTAAGTCCCCGATTTGTTGGTCCCTTCACCATCGTGGAACAGGTTAACCCCGTCACCTACAAACTACAATTACCCTCTCACTACCGTATTCACCCTACATTCCACGTATCACTCCTGAAACCCTATCACGATCCTGTTCTTCCCTCCACAGAGCCTGACCACGAAGAGGAACCCCCTCCTCCACTGCTCCTAGAAGAAGGAGCCGTCTACGCAGTGAAGGAGATCTTGCGTCCCCGACGTCGTGGTGGCCAGTTGGAGTACCTGGTGGACTGGGAAGGGTACGGCCCCGAAGAAAGGACATGGGTTCCCAGAGCTGATATTCTCGATCCTAGTCTCATGGTGGAGTTTCATGAGAGCCACCCTGAGTTCCCAGCGCCTAGAGGCAGAGGGAGACCACCACGGCGTCGGAGGTGTCGGCCCTCAGGAGCGGGCCCTGGGGAGGGGGGTACTGTCATGGATTGGTCAGGCTCTCACGACCCCCACTCACGAAGATCACCATCACCTGACTTCTAATGAGCACACAGCTGCATCACATTCACGAGCACCAGATAAAAGCACAGCACTCCAGTCGCTCATTGTCCGGGCTCGTCTCGACGAAAGCGGACAACTGAGCGACCACTCAGCGTAGTCATCCTCAGCTAAACAAACGATTTACTTACCTGTTCTCTTTGTATTCCTCCTAGTCTTCCTGGTCCTCCCGAATCGTCCTGTCTTCCAGTCCTTCCAAGTCTGTGTCATCCTCTGTCAGCTGTATCTGGTGTGTGCTGTCCATCCTCGTGTATTCCTGTTACCCAGCCACGGAGGAAAAGACCCCAACATCATTCCTGATCCTCCTGGCTATCCTTCATGTGCTCCTTGTTGTCATTCAATAAACACCCTAACGTTTCCTTACCTCTGTCTCCTGTCCGCTTCATAACACCCATAACTCATTAAGAGAATATCCCTGTTAGACCATGCGCCGGGGCGCAGAGCGTATTCCTCCATCCTTAAAATAGCAAAAGTAGACACACTTTTATTGCTTTTGCGCCATGCAGTTTAGACTTTGCGCCTAGATTGTTAAAATAGAGCCCAATATGTTTCACTTTAAAATGTGTTTAACATTTGAAAAAGAGGAATGTAAGATTTATTATTGAATTTTTTTAAACTGATGCTTTGTGCTAGCACTTTGCTTTGGTGAAAAATAAACCAAGCTCACTTTTATTTGAATAGCCATCTTAATATATATATATATATATATATATATATATATATATATATATATATATATATATATATATATATATATATATATATATATATATATATATATATATTTATTATTATTTTTTTTTAAATTCATTTTTTTAACTGACTAACAATTAATCTTCTGTGGCATACCAATCTGAAATAAAACTTTGAACCTTTCTGCGTGATAACTCACATGTAACAATGAAGCAGAGCAGTGCAAGAATTAAAGATATTGGGAGGGTTATTTTCACGATTTATGATTATTTCCTATGTTGATTACATTCCTGGTTTGATATAAGTTTATAGACAATAACTGAATAGTTAAAGTCACAATGAAATGAAAGTTAAAACAGATCTTCCGTATTGTGACATATTGACAGTTTATGGATAATAGAGAAAAACAAGTACGACAAAAGCTACAGTAATTCTCTGCCTGATTGCTGATCAGATTTTGAGATGTGGGTGCATTTAGATGTGGACTCAGATGAACATTGGAATTATGCATGGTTCAACTGAAACATGAAACAAAAAGGAGAGAACTCATTGGATATCTAGTTGGAAAGGTCCACTGGAAGGCTCACATATGATATTTTTAACATTATTTAACAGGTAGAAAAGTAAAAAAAGAAGAAATACACTCAAAGAATATGGTGAATTTTCACGTCATGCTGAGTTTAATCTGTCTTTTTTCACATGTTGCTTTATAGAAACATTTTTCTTTAAACAGTCTTTTTTTTCCAGAAAAACTACTTTTGTAAGATCTTACTAATCACCTGACTCAGAGGCAGTTCATGGCAAGTAACTTAATGTATTACATCATGATTTAAAGATGCAGTAAGCATTTTTTGGGGTATAATACATATGAAATGTCACCATAACCTGTCAGATCACTAAAAGGTGATATTCTGAGATACGACACTTGTCTCTTTGACAGCCCTAGGCTCTGTAAACAGTTAAAAAAACTTTATTCCCCTTTATTTTATTTTTGGCAATCAGAATCTGTCTGTCAATCATTCAGCATGGATTTTCTGACAGATCTTTGGAAGAAGTGGCTTTTAGAAAGATGTTTGAAGGGATGTGTTAAAGAAATTATCCAGCCCTCTTAAATGTGTACCTATTTTATGTTTTCATGAATTGTTAAATTTAAACTGGTTATGTGTGTTATCTTAATATGTATATGGATAATCAATTATCATGATCGTACTTTTATGAAAATGTATATGACTGTGTGTGTGTGTGTGTGTGTGTATATATATGTATATATATATATATATATATATATATATGTATATATATATATATATATATATATATATATATATATATATATATATATATATATATATATATATATATATATATATATATATATATACACAGGTGAAGTCAGAATTATTAGCCCCCCTTTGATTTCTTTTTCTTTTTTAAATATTTCCCAAATTATGTTTAACAGAGCAAGGGAATTTTCACAGTAAGGCAAGGCAAGTTTATTTATATAGCACATTTCATACACAGTGGCAATTCAAAGTGCTTTAAACAAACAGGAACAAAAGAAACAAGTATTAGAAAAATAAAAAACAAAAAATAAAAATGGTTAAATAAAATAAAATAAATAAGCATAAAAACAGATAAAATGTGTTATAAAAGAACGAAAAAGAAGAGAAAAACATAATAGTGCGATCTGTCGGATGTAGCACAATGCTCATTCAGTAAAGGCACAGCTAAACAGATGGGTTTTCAGTCTTGATTTGAATGTGCCTAATGTTGGAGCACATCTGATCATTTCTGAAAGCTGATTCCAGCAGTGAGGGGCGTAGTAGCTGAAAGCCGATTCACCCTGCTTTGACTGAACTCTTGGAATTTCTAGTTTATTTGATCCTAAAGATCTGAGTGATCTGTTAGGTTTGTATTCAGTGAGCATATCTGTAATGTATTGAGGTCCTAGGCCATTTAGTGATTTATAGACCAGTAATAATACTTTAAAACATATTCTGAATGTAACTGGGAGCCAGTGTAAAGACCTGAGGACAGGTGTGATGTGCTCTGATTTCCTGGTTCTGGTCAGAATTCTGCCCGCAGCTTTCTGGATGAGCTGTAACTGTCTTACTGTCTTTTTGGGAAGGCCAGTAAGGAGGCCGTTACAGTAATCCACCCTGCTGCTGATAAAAGCATGAACAAGTTTCTCTAAGTCTTCACTGGAAACAAAGCATCTAATTCTTGCAATGTTTTTGAGATGATAGTATGCTGATTTACTAACTGCTTTGACATGACTATTGAAACTCAGATCTGACTCCAGAATCACACCAAGATTCTTGACCTTATTTTTTGTTGTTTGAACCTTAGAGCCAAGGTGCGCATTCACCTTGAGAACCTGATCTCTGTTCCCAAACGCAATCACTTCAGTTTTCTCTTTGTTTAACTTAAGAAATTTTGGCACATCCAATTGTTAATTTCATCAATGCATCGGCAGAGGGTGTCAATGGGGCTGTAGTCATTAGGCAGTAAGGCTAGGTAGATCTGAGTGTCATCAGCATAGCTGTGGCAGGAGATTTGTTTTTTTCTCATTATATAGTATGTCTAATAATGTTTTTTTTTTTTTTTTCTTCTGGAGAAAGTCTTATTTGTGCTAGTTCGGCTAGAATAAAGCAGTTTTAAAACATTTTAAGGTCAAAATTATTATTAATTTTTAAGCAATATTTTTATTTCACTTAACTACAGAACAACCCATTGCTATTCAATAACTTGCCTAATTACCCTAAACTGTTTAGTTAACCTAGTTAAGCCTTTAAATTGTATAGAAGTGTCTTGAAAAATATCTTGTCAAAAATGATTTACTGTCATCATGGCAAAGATAAAATAAATCAGTTATTAGAAAAGAGTTATTAAAACTATTATGATTAGGAATGTGTTTAAAAAAAATCTCAGTTAAACAGAAATTGAGCAAAAAATTAAACAGGGGAGCTAATAATTCAGGGGGGCTAATAATTCTGATATATATATTAAAATGTCATGTCAGTACTACCTCTTGCAAACGTTAGTATTTAGTGTATTTTTTTCTTGGTACTAAGCACATACTTGCACAAGTCTTTGAAGAACACTCTAGAAACTGTTCTGAAGTACAATTCTTTCAGCACTTTTTCAGCACTCAAAAAATGATGTTTGGTGTTTGTTCAAACTAATTATTTAAAATGAGCTAAAACAACACAAATCTTGAATTTTTTTATTGTGAATTGTTATGTGCAATCCACTTAAACCTGTCAAATTTAATAAGTTAACTTAATTACTTAATGTTTTCCAAACACAAATCGATTGTGTGGAACCCATCATTTTTTACAGTGAAGTTTATCTTTAGATTTGAGTGTCTTCTCTCTATTCATACATCCATCCATCCATCTATCCATACAATCGCATTTTTCCTCTATATTATTAATATACAAGACCTTCTTGTACACCTCTATGAGAGGGTTAGACTTGTAGTACAGATCACGTAGTGATTTTAAAAGCAAGCACGATTGAAAAGTGCATTGTAACCACATAGTTTTACCCTTTTAGATTTTACATTGCTTTTACCTCTTTTGTGTATCCGTACTTCCACCAGACTTAATCCAGAGTGCTCTGCATCACAAGTACAACACTATACAAACTGACCAAGCCAGAAAAGTTGTCCATATGCATATAAGCCATATGTATTTGATTAAAAATCAAAGACATCATTAAGTTGTACTGTGGTATTTGTTTGGTGTTGTGAAAAGAACTGCACAAACATAATCTTTTAATTGTTTAAAAAATATTATATTTACAATATCCATAACAGTGAGTGACAGCTATATCACCATCCAGCCCAAGACTGGTGGCTCACTGAAGCTAAGCAGGGCTGAGCCTTGTTAGTACCTGGATGGAAGACCACATGGAAACGCTAGGGAGCTGTTGGAAGTGGTGTTAGTGAGGCCAGCAAGAGGTGCTTACCCTATGGACTATGTAAGTCCGAATGCCCCAGTATAGTGATGGGCTCACTATACTGTCAGTAAGCACTGTCTTTTAGATGAAATGTTCAACCAACATCTTGCCTTTCTGTGGTTATTAAAAACTCCAAATTCTCTTACCCACCATGGCCTCCAAAATCATCCCCATCCACTAAATTGGCTGTATCACAGTTTCTCCTCTTCAACTAGGTGGTGTGTGGTGAGCATACTGGTGCCGTTGTCCTATGACTGCTGGCAGATAATCCAAGTTAATGTTGTATACTGGTGGTGGTGAGGAAAGACCCCCCTAACACAATTGTAAATCACTTTGGGTGTATGGCACGTTACATTACATATCCCTGTAAATATCATTACTGTAGTGTGAAAAGAAACAATAGTTGTATACTGCCTCCTGGAAACTGCAATGAAATATATGTTGAGGTTTTAATTTTTTCCAAAAATGTAGGCTGAACCATGTAATTCCGATGAGCCTGTGTTGCATTATACCATTGCTAAAACAACTGATATATTGTTGTCCTTCCTTAGACATTTGCACATATGATAACTGTCAATGGGGCATTAGAAGAATGTGTGAAAGCATACAAATAAGTCGTAAATCGACCAGGACATAACATAGAACAAATCACCACCAAAATGTGTAAGATTGTCTTTGTAACTTAATTGGTTTACAACATATTTAATGTAGAAAACATCAGCAGCTTAAACATTAAGAACTTTTATTTTATTTTATTTTATTTTATTTTATTTTATTTTATTTTATTTTATTTTATTTTATTTTATTTTATTTTATTTTATTTTATTTTATTTCAGTGTCCGCTGTTGGTTTTTTTAAGGGTTAGATATTTTTATACTTTTTTTCTGTATTATATATACATTTTTTACTTTTGCAGAACTGTATTTACTTTATTTTAATTATATAATTCATAAGACTAATTAAAACTTTACAGTGCAAATAAAGTCCTTCATTAAGCAGCCTAATGCAAATATACAGCCAGTGCTTTTACATACTTTATTATGCATTTCAAAATATGTCCAGGTTAATACATGCCAACATTGCACTGCACATGTGTCCCAGAGACTTTGAATACAATTAAAAAAGTAGCAAGCATTGCATGGTCTTTTTTTTTTTATTAAATTCAATTAAATTCCTATATTCCTTTATTCCTATAACGCTTTTACAATGTAGATTGTGTCAAAGCAAGGCAAGTTTATTTATATAGCACATTTCATACACAGTGGCAATTCAAAGTGCTTTACATAAACAAGAATAAAAAAGAAGAAGAAAATAAAAAATAACAATAAAAATGATTAAAAACAGATTAAAATGTGTTAAAACAGGTTATAAAAGAATGAAAAAGAAAAGAAAGACACAATAGTGCAATCTCATTAATTCTCATTAGATTATAAGTAGACTGTTAGGTTGGGGTTAGGGTTAGTGTAAGTTGAGATGTACTTGAAAAGTTTCTTATAATCAGTTAAATGTCTGTTGAAGCAGCGTTATTAATAGGGTTGGGTATCGTTTGGGGTTATTTAGATACCGGTGCTAAATCGATACTGTTAAAATGGTACCGGTGCCAAAACGGTGCCTGAACCGATACTTTTGAGCCACAAAATTATGGTGGATGACTCTAGAAAAATCTTTTATTTGACAAAAGCTTTTACATTTTTTTTTTAATAGAACAATATAATTTAAGTTTAAAGTAAACATCAATTCATATTTTATATATTTGAATTGCTTTAATATATTTCCTTTGATCATTTGTTATTTAGCATGAATTTAAGATTTGCATTATGAAATTACATTAGCTTACTGCTAACCTGTGAAAAGACTATCATCAAAATGCTGAACTCCTTTTTTCTAGGGTTGGGGCTTGTGACTATGTTTACATGGTTATCAGTAATCTAATGATTTGCCTTAATAAGACAATAATATGATCAAGGTGTTTACATGAGTTGCTTTTTGAATGTTCCTTTCATGATCCTGTCTTACATGTTGTAGTCAGTGGTGGTTCTAGACCAGAGAAACTGTTTTATATAACATATATAAAATGTTATATATAACCAGTAAAATGTTATGCACTCACTGTCACCATGGGGAAGATAAAAAAGTAGATATTAGAAATTAGTTCAACTATTATGTTTAAAAACGTGCTGTGAATAAATCATGTGTTGAAGACGGAAATCAAAAAGGAATGAAGGCAAAACTAAACGAGTTGAATATGACTTACATGAGCGTGACTGATAACTACATTTGATTGTGTTACATCTGTTCTGTGGTACTTGCCGACTGTTTGTAAATTCAAGATGCATTTCCTAACGTAAAACTATGTGCACTAGATTTCTGTTTAATAACAGTCTCTGCATAGCCGAGGATTTCCTATATAAAAAGAATGAATGAATGCGGGTAACTAGGTTAATGCGCGCTGCAACGTCACTGACAGAGAGAGCAAGTGAGCGCGGAAGTGAGTGCCTGAGAGACACCTAGAGCGCGCAGAGAGAGGCCTCGGTCATATCTCCGCAGTCTGCCACCGATGGCTGATCTCACTTCTCCGTGGCGTTTTGACATAAAAATACGCATCCAAATTTAGGGGGACAGAGGGAGGGGCAAGGGGCCTGACATCGCCTGTCCATATTCCTTAAAGTTGCTTAGGATTAAATGTTTAGAGATGGTGTGACAACGCCTACCTATGTGTGCCTTTGATGCCACCCCTTGATGCTTCTTACGTCCTTGTCGCAGCACCAGTGGCATCGAAATTCATATGCTGTTTTGATCCGGTACATACCAGTTACAAAGGTACCGGTGCTATAATGGCACCGGGTTTCAGTACCCAACTCTAGTTATCAACAGATATTAACCAGACTACTAATACTCAAATAGACCATCAAAATAAAGCGTTACCAAAATGACATCATTCCAGTTTGCTTTTCAATTCTGCTCCAAGGGAATCTCACAGAACAAAATTAGCATTAGCTCTGACCATAAATACTTTCAAACATGTTAATACTGGTAATACAAGCTGATTCTGCAATGTTTTGATTACTTTAAGGTTTTGAAAATATACTCCCAGTCATAGATTTTTACCTTGAACCAGAGCATTATAAATCACAGGCCTGAAGGCAACAAACAGTTGGAGTTTATTATGTCTGTGTTATTGTGTCTGATCCTGTGTATTGTGGTGCAGGCAGTGGTCGCAGCTGTAAGAAGCTTCAACAGCCAATCTGGGCATGACGTAACCCAGGCATTATAATGACCACGTGCAAATCACACAGACCAGCCATGAGGTCATGTCTCAACGCTCTCTCTGTCTCACTCCCTCTCTTGAATGTATCCTTTCAGGGAAAATGTGGTGAGGAAAACATTCATGGTAAATAAAATAGATCATCCTACACACTTCCTGGTGTGAGCAGAGAGAGAGAGAGACGGATTCGCCGTTTCGTTCGCTGCTCATCTCTGGCTGTTCAGCTGCTCCAGGAGTGACTGTGTGACTCTTCTGCTAATTGCATCTGTGCTAAATTTAGCCCATGCGACGAGGAATCCTTTTGATTGGGGGAGTAAAAAAATCTTAAAAACATACCCTGCCTGGAAACTCTATAGCAGCCCCTCTATCCCTTTCACTTTAATTCTCTTCCTTTTTGTTTCTCTCTCTCTATCTGCCTATCACCTGGGAATAAATGTACTATTTCATATGTCAGACTTGTCAATCAATAGGAGTTGTGGGAAGTCATTTGGTGATGGCAGAGACTGTTCTCTCTAGCAGCTGTAATCTCTCTCTTTTTGAGGTTGTTTATTAGCCTATCAGCATGGGTTGTACTCCACCTCCTGTCAGTCAAAGTCTACATACCAACACAAATCAGTCAGCTTTCAAGCAGTTCTTATCATTTAGTAGCCTATATAGGGGAAATATGCTTGAGGTCAGTCAAACTGGAGATTTCCTTAAGTAAACATTGTGTTGTGGGTTACGTTCACTCATATTTAGTTTTTAGACAACTTAACAGCGGTTAAACACTTTATGTTTTATTAGACATACTGTACTGTACATAGCATAGTGGGCAGTGCTTTGACATATAGCAAACTGCGCTGTAGGTGTCTTGAGGTCGAGTCCTGACTCACTGACCTTTTCCAATCCCATCCCCCTTTCTCTCCAACTTCACTTCTTATTAGTATTTGCTATCCTATCATTATAAAGGCAAGCCTTTAAAAAAAGGTCAGTGCCGATAGCCTATAGTGGGCAGTGTGCTGACATATAGCATCACTGAACTTTGAGCGCTTTGAGTTTGAGTCCTGGTTTACTAACCTTCCGGTTTACATTACATTTATGTTACCAAGGCAACAACCAACCAATTGTATTCAAAAGGGTTTCTGTTCAGTACCACAGTGGAAAATAAAATAGTTTACACGCTGACTTAAATGGGATCACATAGAATGGAATTGTTAACGTCTGCATGAACCAGAAGCTGCAACTGTTTTTTTTTTTGTTTTTTGTTTTTTGTATTGGGACAGTTTCTAGAGAAATGGAATATTAAATGAGAAACTAGTGGTCATGGCTTGTTTTTTTCCTGCGAGCTGATTGAAGTAGGCATTTCGTTCAGAAAGATCGGGAAAAGAGATTTAGAAGAGTTATTACAACTTAAAAGACACCTCCTTCTAACCATTACTGTTTGTTGTCAAAACTGACAATTTTTTAAGGGTGTGGTCAAGTATCATAACCACGCCCAATGCCTCAGACCTAAACCAAATTTCCTTTTAGGCAAGTAATTTCACTCGGCGACCATCTTTGAAATATCTCTCAGGCAGTAAGCTCAGGCATTCTGTTTGAATGGGGAAACATAAAATTCTCCAAAACTGTTTGCTAAGCTCACGATTACATTACATATTTAGTGTCACCAATAAAATTAAACAGCAACTTTCTCATAAGTTTCATTTTTAAACTTTCAAATTGTAAGGATGGCTATATCTCTCCATAATATTAAACCTTGAAAACGGTTATGGAGCTCCACACGAGACAAGACCACGAGAATGGTCAAGCACTAAAACAATAAACTTTCTAATCTGAGAAGAAGATCAGCTAGAAAACCAGTTGTTCGGGTTGTCTCGATCATGCATCCTGAGCCCCCCTCTTTGCCCTGGACTTTACCTTCTCCACCAGAGCAGCTCACTCACATTCCACAGAGAATGTTTAAGTTTTTAATGAGGTGTATCTTGTGGCTTTATATTCATGTTTGGTGTCATTTTAAATGTCTCTGTGTGATTGGTAAAGTGGTCCTAATTTCACTGCAATATTTTACAATCTCCCTTACATCAGTTAAATTGGGTTTTGACTTTGATAAGATCTTTGCCAGATGCTCCACTCCAGGGAAAATGGTCTTTGCATCAACTCATCACCAGGCAGGAGTCTTGGTGAAGCTTTTATTGTCTTGAATTTATGATGATTTGAGTATTTAGGCAAAGGGTGCAGAAGTGTCTGTGGGATTCTGTAGGCAGGATACCCCATTGCAGTTTGTGAGTCTCTGAGCTCTGCATCCGGACTCATATGCTGCAATGTATTTCTACACGGTCAGGTATTAATCTCTAACTTAAATGTATCTTCGAATAATTGATGTTGTACAATCTTGATTGGCTTATTTTGTTTAGTTATGTAAATTGGAATGGAAAATCTTTGCCTGACAAATAAATGTAAAATTCTTGTTTAATTCTAATATCTCCTGAAATCTTTTAAATCTAGTAAATTGTTTAGGCTGATGTTTCCACAGCCTACAACCAGGATTAGTCATACATTCAGGCTTAATGGATGGAGCATGGGCACAGCATTAGAGACCTGGTGATTTCTGACAATCACTGACTTAGTATGATATAATCTAGGGACTAAATCAAACTTTCTTTAAGTATGTGCAAGCATGGGGCTGCCTATTGTTACTTAAAGGAAATTAGCTTATCAGCTAAGAATCGGTACTGGCGAGGATGTGTCCGTGAGCAGATGAAACTGGCCAGCATACTGACTCTAAGCGACTTCGGGTAAACGATGAACCATTAATTGAGAATAAGGATTTATCAGGTTAACCAACCTAAATTAGACCTAATCACAACCTATAAGCTAATCAGCTTGAATTAGATGAATCTAAATCTAAAATTATTATAAATTAGAGTCAGATTAAAATTCAGAGTTGGAAACAAATTAAAATAAATTTTAAGGAATAAAAATATTTCTTTTCACATGTGCTAAAAGGCTGACACGCATTTAACCTTCACCCATGCTGTTAGTTCCGTCATAGGACTAATAGATGGACCCTTACAAAATCAAACAAAATCTGCATTTTTTCAGCTTGCCTAAGCTAATGCGCATGCACACTCGAAAGAAACAAGATCACGACACCGACCTCATTTATTGCTGTTCTACAAATGATCATCCTCTGAAAAATGCCTCATCCAATCGTGCTGATCTTCTGTAGTAATTACATACTTCAGAACTCATTGAACGGTGCTTCACAGTGCAGATGGAGAATGACCCAAAGTATACACTGAAAAAAATTATTCAAAGATGATTCCTTGGATTTACTCAATTTTGTTTACGTTAAGTGGTTCTAAACAATTTATTTGGGCTGAATTTAAACAAACAAATTAAGTTGAACATTGCTCAATTTAATTTGTTTGTTTAAATTTAACACAAATAAATTGTTTGCAACAGTTTTGCCTGCAACACTTTTTTCAGTGTACTGCCAAAGCAACTAAAGAGTTTTCTAAGGGAAAGACATGTTATGCAATGGCCAAGTTAATCACCTGACCTAAATCCGATTAAGCATGGATTTCACTTGCTGAAGACAAAACTGATGGAAAAATGCCCCAAGAACAAGCAGGAACTGAAGACAGTTGCTGTAGAGGCCTGGCAGAGCACCACTAGGAATGAAACTCAGCGTCTGGTGATGTCTATGCGTTCCAGACTTCAGGCTGTAATTGACTGCAAAGGATTTGCAAACAAGTATTAAAATAAGAAAGTTTGGTTTATGATTATTATTCTGTCTAATTACTTTGGTCCCTTAACAAGTGGGAGGCACATATGCAAACTGTAATTCCTACACCGTTCACCTGATTTGGATGTCAATAACCTCAAAATTAAGCAGTCTGCAGTTAAAGCACATCTTGTTTGTTTCATTTCAAATCAATTGTGTTGGTGTATAGAGCCAAAAATTTTAGAATTGTGTCAATGTCCAACTGTATATACTCAAAAGTTTTATACCATTTTTATACCTGCTCCCCCCCCCCACCCCCACCGCTTTTTGGTTCAGTCCCCATGCGCACCAACGTACAACCATCTTTATACCTGCTTCCCAGTTTGCGCGCACCTTCACCCCCGCTCTTCACTTTGCACGCACCCCCGGATAAAATCCAGGATTTTAAGATCCGAATGTTGGCAGGTATGCTCAGCATGCATGGGAGAGACTTTAGAGAGAGTTTCTTTCTTAGATGATGTGCTGTTCAATATATTTATTTTTGTTAAGTGGCCTTGGTGTTTGTCAGATCAGTTCTGATATGGTGATCATCACAAACACTTATACACAATGTAAAAAAATGGGTTTCACACAATTACTTCATGTTGTAATCGATTAAGTTAGCTTAATTATTTTTAAATTTAAGTGTATTGAAACAATTAACAAAGAAAACTCTAGAATTGTGTTGATTTAGCTCATTTTAAGTAAGTAGTTTAAACAAGCAGCAAAAAAATATATATTTTTGTGTGTGTACCTCAATCCACTCCTGAAGTAATTCTGCTGTGAGTAACCTGCAGCTTCAACCTCAGATGTCAACAGAGAGCCCAAAATCCCATAGCGTGGCTTTTAAATATCAAATATATTCTGACTGACTGTTATTGTGCCACATGTTTGTTGTGATGACAGATTAATAGCTAGCTGGTGGGTGAAAACATGATGTGCCTGGTTAAGACATGTTTAGTGTGTTGTTCAATATAAATACACATGGGCACAGAAAATGCATTTTTTGTTTAGATGTTAAACGATCATTGTCATTCAGCACAATAACCCGATGACGTTTTTGAGTTTATCATACTGATGTCATGCGTATTGTGCAGATTATGGCCATATAGGATAATGAATATTGTCCGATCAGGCCATAAATATTATGGACACTCCAGCATCCCCCCAACACACTTAAACACACTTCCACCATGTGCTCGCTCACAAATCATGTCCTTTGATATGTTTAATGACACTGTATTGTGAGCTGGCTTTCACTGTAATTAATGTATTCTTCATAATCTGTATAAACGGCTAAATACAGAATTGATTATGTTAAAAGAAATAGCTATGAAAAGATACAAATCACACTAAAAGCATTGTCTTATTCACGATCATGTTGTATATTTTATTTGAAACACATGACTGAATGTTACAATTCAATCGAAAAGCTTGTTTCCAATCATGTGTGTGAGTGTATGTGTTAAAGTCAGTGTCATTTGTCATTACTGTATATTATATACAGTAAAGGAGCAATATCACATGAGTAGCAGTGCGATGCGGCTGTATATTGGCACTGGTGGGAGGCGTATGTTGGCACGAGGCCGCAGGCCGACTGCTGTAGTGTCACATCAGTGTCAATATTCAATTCAATTCAATTCACCTTTATTTGTATAGCGCTTTTACAATGTAGATTGTGTCAAAGCAGCTTCACATAAAAGTTCATATTAAATAGGAACAGTGTAGTTCAGTTTTTAGTGTTTAGGTTCAGTTCAGTTTAGCTCAGTTCAGTGTGGTTTAAAAATCACTACTGAGAGTCCAAACACTGAAGAACAAATCCAACGATGCGCAGCTCTACAGATCCCGAACCATGCAAGCCAGTGGTGACAGCGGAGAGGGAAAAAAAACTAATTCACTAATTGGCGAAAGTGAAGAAAAAAACCTTGAGAGAAACCAGACTCAGTTGGGCACAACCATTTTAATTTCTCCGCAGGCCAAACGTCTTGTGCAGAGCTGCAGTCTCAGCGGCGGAGGCTGGAAGCTGGCCTCAGCGAAGAAAATCAAACACGGAGAGTCTCAAAATCCTTTTTTTTGTATGAGGAATTACTTTCTACTGCCATTCATTCACATCAGCAGCTGATGTCAGAACAGCAGAAACCTTTGCTACTTCAAAAACGTCACTTTAGAACTAGTATTTGAATGATTCTCTAGCGTAATGTCTAAGGTATCTAAATATCTGACATTTTAAGATTATAAGGCTGAACGGCATGCAATGCCATCCGTCTAAAGAGATTTTCCAGTATTTCTCTGTTGCAATGGGGACATAGTAAAAATTAACCCCCAAAAAAGCCAAAGCAACGCAATCACTACCAGATTACTGTTGTGTTTGTGATAAGGAAAAACGTTAAACACATAGGCATTTCTTTCTTTATTTTTACTGTAATAGTCTGCAGTAACATAAACTGAGAACCAACCAAAAAGTAACTTAGGGTTACACAGAGTGACCAACACAAAATACATACATTGCTAATGTGTGAGTCCCATCTCACACTCAACCAACTTCAATCACTATGGTATAAATACAGCACTGCAACATACAAAAGAGAGAGATCGACTAAAAAAGTCACTTACCAGTTTTAAAATGATTTCATCAACTGTAGTTTAAAATTACGCTGAGTTTTTCCTCCTCTAAGGGCTTATCATGTGGTCTCTGTCGCCATCTTGTGGATGAACAATGTCAACCATCTTTGGTCAGCTCAATGACAGGTTAATGGCCACGGACGCACTGTCTCTAAGAAATTATAAATATTCTAAAATAGGCACTATACTTATGAATAAACTGCATAGCTGCAATCTAAATAACTACATTCTCGACTAAAAAAGCCTCAAAAGTACATTATGTTGTCCAACAGCAGCAATATTTGTCAAACTGTAGAGTGTCCTCGGCTTGTTGCTGTATGTGGGTGGAGTAATAGACAAGGGTGAAGGGTGAAGAGGCTGGTCGAGTGCTTTATATTGTATTCATTAGAATTGTGAAGTTTTTCAATTCATTGAATGTATTTAATATTCCGTCTAATTTATAATTCGTTTTATTTGAGCTTTATTTTAAAGGGCACCTACGGTAAAAAATCTATTTGGACAGACATATGTGCATGTATGGTGTATAGACTGTCATATTGGGGTGATATAAGCACACCCAGTGCTTTTTTTTCAATTTAACAACATAAAAAACGGTGGACCAATTGGAGCGGTCCCCCCGCCCACCAATATTGATTGACAGGCGCGACATCATATCCTCAGTTTGTTGATTCACGTCCGCCATTTTCAGCGTGAGTCGAAGCGATATCACTAAAGGAACACGTTAGCTCTATTTTTAGATGCAAGGCTCATTGGGCTCAACACAAGATCAATATTCTCCACATTATCACTCTAATCGGAATTATTGGTTGTATCTTTAGGTAGGTTTGCAAACATGTGTACTTCTCATTGAGTCTACCTTATACTTCAGCCCTTTGCATTTCTCGCGATCCCAGAAGCTCCCTGTGATCTTAACTAGCATGCGTTTTAGAATTCTAAACATCGGTTTCTATCAGGGTACACTCAAGTCGACGGCTGGGCGCCGCTGACCGCTGCAGAAACCTATGTTTAGAATTCAAAAATGCGTGGCGCGACGATTCGGGACACTTCATGTCTCTGCCGCGCTACAGAGAGTGTTTGGTGTGCCGTGTCGCGGCTTCGAGCGGCGCATCCGTTGCCTCAGTCAAAGTTAATTCAGTGTGCGTGGTTATTAGTTTCTGTGTACAAGCTCGGCACTTGAAACTAGCACAGAGTTGGCTGTAAAACTGTACAAAGACACAAATTATTTTGTACTCTCTGCTTGGTCTGTGTCCGAGTCGTACATGTATGACTGAATGATGATCCTCTCCTCCTTTCAATCTGCCTGTCTGTGTTGCAAACACAGAGCGGGTCATATCCCCGCCCCCTTGTTACGTTGGGCGGGAAGCCGAAACTAGTCTACATGTGAAGCAACACACCCCTAAATCAGCGATCTGTGGACACGCCCCCAACATGACACTTTTTAACGCATTATAATAAAAAAATCTGAATTGTGTTTTAAACTGAACCTAAACTGGCACACTCAGAAGAACCATAATATTAACATTAAATCATAAAAAAGAGGTAAACTATGTGCCCTTTAAGTGGATAAAATAACCTTTTTTAATGGCTGTTTAACAATAACAATATGTGTAATCATACATTTTATAAAAAAAAAAAAAAAAAATAGTCATCTATTAATAATGAAATGATAGAGCTATTATGATATTTCAGCTTGTTTGCAGGACATCAGCCTGTGATTTTATTATTATTTGCAGCTTTTTTTTAAGCTAGTTGTGATGTTGGTGTTTTTGTTGTTGTTGTTGTTGGTGGTGGTGATGGCAAATTGTAAAAGCTTGTCATGAATATTTATACTCAGAGTCTTTGGAATTTTTTTTCCCCAAATCTCTTTTCTCACATGCCAACCGTATCAATTTGATGTCACATACCCAATGACCATTTCCAGAGTGAGAAATCAGCTTCTAAACACACCATCCCCAAAGTCTCTCTTTCACACCCTGTCTGATTCATTCATTAAAAAAATGAGTGTGAAAGGGAGAAAACATGGAGGAGGAAAAAAAGAGAAAACATCAAACCCATGTGAGTGTGTGTGTGTCAACCTCACTACAGACCTCTGGGGGAATCACCTCTTCAGTGCCTTCAGAGCGACTCTGAGGACATCAAACACTCCAATCACCAACCAGATGAAAAAGAGCCCCGCTAATCACAAAACTTGTCATTTCTCACAAGTGTCAAAATCAGGGTCCTCACTTGAAACAGCCTGGAAATAATGCTGCACTGATTTCCTAAGCGCAAAGAGGAGTGGAAAGCTGTTGCACTCTGTGACGTGTCATATCAAGTCTGACACTATAATGTAAATAATATTGGGGTCTGAGACTACACTGTATGTAGTTCTTCACTAACAATCTTAAGGAATGGAATCATGGGGAATGAAGTTTAGTTCACGGAGAAGGTGCTTGTCAATAATGTTTGCTGACTTTAATTCTAGAAAAAAGTATTATTACAGGAATATACTAAAGCGTTTTAGCGTGTATGACACTTTCAGTATAGTGCGATCTTGCACGTAGTGAATTCGAATTATGAGTAGGTTCACACGAAATCTGGGCGCACAGAATTCCGCAGATTTCCGCCGATTTTTAGTCCATCATTGATTCTATTTTTTTACTCGTGTAAACAGATGTTTTATATTTATATTTATACAGTTTTTAAATTAATTTTGGTAACATTATTGGCTGATATGAAAATATTCATATGATTTATTTACAATACAGTTTGTAAAGTAATATTTTCTGTCTTTTAGTAGATATATTATATGAGAGACTTGCTTTGTTTGCCAAATTACGTGGATCTAAATGGATTGGCATTGTAAACATTACATATAAGTTAAAAAGGTATTATTTTTTATTTGATATATTAAGGTTTTAGTTATGATACTCCCAAAATCATTACACATAAATCTGGTGATTTTTAACAAAATTCTACGCAGAAATAACAAAAAATTTCCGCAGATTATGTCTGACCCTAGTTGTGAGTGATATACGCTCACTGGTAACTAGCCACTAGTCAGTGAGCCATACTTTAATTAGGTATTGGAACTTTTGGCTTGGTGGCATGGTGGCTCAGTGGTTAGCACTGTCGCCTCACAACAAGAAGATTGCTGGTTAGAGTCCCGGCTGGGCTAGTTGCCATTTCTGTGTGGAGTTTGCTCTCTTGATCTTCTCCTGTGTTCGCATGGGTTTCCTCTGGGTGCTTCCCCCACAGTCCAGTAACATGCGCTATAGGTGAATTTGATAAACAAAATTGGCTGTAGTGTATGTGTGTTAATGTGAGAGTTTATGGGTGTTTCCCAGTGCTGGGTTGCAGCTGGAAGGGCATCCGCTGCGTAAAACATATGCTGGAATAATTTGAAGTTCATTCCACTGTGGTGACCCCTGACAAATCAGTGACTAAGGCAAAGAAAAATGAATGAATGAATGAACTTTTGGCTTTGTTTATTTTACAGAATTCTCCAGAACTTTCACAAAAAGCAAATAGTTTTTTTAATGTAATAAATTAATACTGATAATAATTGTAAACCTATTCATTCATTTATTCATTTTATGTTAGTATATAATTAGTATATAATTAGTAGCCCACCAAATTGATTGACAGCTGTGTAACATGTCCTGGTAGTCACGTGTATAATCATATCAACAAGAGAGGACGAGCGCAAAGCAACCGGGAATAAAAGGTCTGTTCAGTTCGCTAGGATCATCAATCATTATCAAATGTGATCAAGAAGAGTGAGTTTCAGAAGTTTAAAATGTTTTAAAACAGTGCATTTGTGTAATGAATTACAGCGATTTACTTCAGCTTTACTTCATAAGCACAGCCGCGTGTCAGAACAATTATAAAAGGAGACGCTTCAATCCTGGTTTGTGGACGTTAAATCAGGTTTATTTTGTACATTAACATAACAGATATCCATACAGCAGTGGAGATTAACCTGTATCCTGTCACATTTGCGTGCAAAAAAAGTGCAAAGCTAAACGCGCGCTGTCTGTATGTATGTCCGTATCGTGTCAATGCTGGGTGTGTGTGTGTGTCTGTGTGTGTGTGCGCATGAACTTTGTAACGACATTGTGTGTGACTCATCGTTGTAACTTAACACAACAAATGCATCAAATACTCATTGGTAAAGTTCTTACTGTAGTATTTCTCACAAACGCTTCCCTTCTCACAATCTGCTTCCTTTAAGTCTGTTTGTTGTCTGACGCAGCAGAGGGAGGAGATTAAGGCACGCAGAAAGGCACATAGAAACGGTGGGAGGGGAGGACGAGCCTTAAAGGTAAAGCAAAACCCCCACCCAGTGCAAAAATGTATAAAATCAAATTTTATAAAAGGTATAATAAAAAATCTGATGGGTGTTTTAAAAGAAGAAAAAATATTATCAGACATACTGTGAAACTTCCTTTCTCTGTTAAACAACACTTGGGAAATATTTAAAAAAAGAAGAAAATCAAAGGGGGGCTAATAATTCTGACTTCAACTATATATATTCTTATTTCATCCTTTGCATGACATGCTTTCATGCTTATGCCATGTGAACAAGCAGACTCACATGCTCTAGATCTCATCAAGAGAGGAACAAGAATTTGAGGCTTCATTTTGTATTGCCTATCAAGAAAAGAGGCAGGGATAAGATAAAGAAGGAAAACGAGATTGAGAGAGAGAGAGAGAGAGAGAGAGAGAGAGAGCACTGCAGTAACCTTGCTGTTGGCTACAGACCACCCTGCCCTGACACTACCTCATCTAACGCACTGAGGCACTGCCCTGCTTGACTCTTTCTGTGTGTGTGTCTGTATCTGTGTGTGTATGAGCATCAGCTGCACTTAACCTTCATTCCGACTAGAATCTGCAAAACAGATCACACACAATGCACTTCAAAGCAGACCCCAGGTTTCCTCTTTCTCTTACACAAACACATACACACACACACACACACACACACACGCTCCGGGACCCCAACACGAGCGAATCACAATAATCCATCAGTGGAAGCCAGTGAAGTATGAAATATGAAGATTGAGGCCCAACCTTCCTAAAATACACAAACATGTGTCTGATTATCCTCCGTGGTTGGCTACACAGACGCGCCATGCTATGCACATGACATCAGCGCCTCATCAGGAACTCAGTGGAGGCAGGAGACTGTAAACAAAAGAAGCTGTAGACGGTGTGTCCATACACAAGCCAGGAAGCTTTCCAAACGCTACTGCGGTTCTAGGCCTTTAGGGAGGCACTGTTTGAACAGGGAGAGAACGAGAGAGAGAAACAATCTGATGTCCTGGCATAGCATTTTGTTTTAAGAGTTTTAAAATGCTAAATGGCAATATTTGCACTGTTTAAGAAGAATATTAAATGCATAAATGATGGATTGATATATAGATAGTATAGATAGATGCAACCCAGGCTCGTTCTGATTACATACCCCTATATTCATTTCTGAATACATCCAGGAGCTACGTTTTTTTGCAGTTTCCAAATGTTCCTCGCGAGAGCCATTCGCGCCTGTTCTTTTCACATAAATCCACCAGCTATTGTTGACTAACTCACCGACTGACTGACTGACTGACTGATCCTCCACCCTCCCCCTTCCCTAAACCCAACCAATAGTATTTTGAAAAGCACAGATTGACCCGCCCATCCACTTCATTAAACCCAACTGCAGTGTTTTGAAAAGCAATCTAGAAAAAGAAAAGCCCCCTGATTTTTATCACGTTTTCAGATTTTACTACATTCTCACCCTGTTGTTTACTTGTTTGTTTTATTTTTTGGCTTCTGTTTTTGTCTTACCTGCTTTCTGGAACCGTTCTCAAACTCCGTTGTTGCGGTTAACTCTGCTCCGCATCTCAAGTCCACCGACGTACCGGTCGAGTTACCGAACAAATGGGTAACAGAGGTTCATATGCAGGTAAGCGGTCAGCTGGTTAGCGAGACACGAAAACGGTGTCATACCGCCCCGTAGCATTTGTTTTAAAGATGAAATGCAGCCCTTCATAGCTCTGGTTACATAATTTGTAACCATTTGTAACCCTAATTAATCTCCAGAAACGTATATAGGGCTACGTTTTCAGAATGAGCCTATGTTGGATTGATGGATGGAGGAGAGGACAAACGGATAGACAGACAGATGAGAGAATGATTATTTTTATGTGACCTATCACTTTAAATTTTGCTAATTTATTATAAAATTGAAATGACTGCCTTTGAAAATGATGAAATCAAAACAAAAATTTTCAAACTTACATTTTTGTAATTTTTTACATACTAATATGGGTAACACTTTAATGTAAGGTGAGATAGTTACACGTCTTCCATGCACTTACTGTCAACCGTTATATACATTTCTGGAGAGCAGCAAATATGTCCCAGAAGATAATTTATTTTTTTTTTCTTTTGAGATCTCAAATTTCTCTCACGAGTGCCATTCGCGCTTGCTGTTCTCCTGTAAATCCACCAGAGGTCGCTGTCAACTGACTGACTGACCAAACAAACCCCCACCCTCCTCCTTCCCTAAACCCAACCGATAGTGTTTTAAAAAGTACCGATTGACCAGTGGCCACCCACTTCCCTAAACCAAACCAACAGTGTTTTCAAAAGCAATCGAGAAAAAGAAAAAAACCCGTGATTTTTTCCACATTTTCAGATTTTACCTCATTCTCACCCTATTATTTACTTGTTTATTAAAATTTTTGGCTTTTGTTTTGTCTTACCTTATTTCTGGAACCGTTCTTCGCTAGACTTGAACCCCATTGTCATGTTCAACTCTACGTCTCAAATCCTCCAACGTACACCACAAGCCACTGGACAAACTGGTAACAGTGGAATAGCTGTCCACATGGAGGTAAGCGGTCAGCTGGTAAGCACGAAAAGGAACGATATCATACTGCTCATAGCATTCATTTTAAAAGACAAAATGCAGCCATACGTTCCTCCGGCTACAAAATTCAAAATATGTATGTGTACGTTTTCAGAATGAGAATTGCTTACTGTAGTAAGTACAATGAATTATGCATAATTAACCTAACCCACATTCGAACCTTAACCCTATAGTAAGTACATGTATTTAAATAATATTAGTCAATGGTTAAATGAAGTTACACTGTATTTATGTCACCTTAAAATAAAGTGTAACCCTAATATGTACACTTGACGTATGTATCAATATTGACACATTAGTTACAAATATGTACCTTTAAAAGTATTGTTGTGTATTAAAATGTTTTACATATATTAATTTGTTTATGAATTTACTTATTCGGAGAACAAGTTTCTGTGATTTGATTTAATGGCTCTTGAACACCTTATGGACACTAATGTGTTTTTTATTTTATTTTATTTTTTATTTAAGATAACTTATGGCAAAAACAGTATGTTTCTATTGAACTTTTATTTTTTTAACCATCATTAACGTCTATATTAGATAGAAGTATTAGATTAGATAAGATAGTTCCATACTTTATCAATACAGGTAGGTGCACAAATTATTGCGGTCAGGACTTAAATATGCGTATTGAACCCCATTAAACCAGCAATATTTCATTCCAATGTGATTTAAGCAAAACGTCATACATTCATAAACTGGCTTTCATTTTGATGGCAATGGTTCAAAATGTGTCAAATGTGTAATATTTGAGCACATTCGTTCAGCTTTGACTTGTTTGTTTTGTATGTACATTCTGAAAAATCGTCATTTTTAACTTAAATTATAATAATATAACATTCCCTTCATTATGTCTTTAATTTATGTACTTTTTCCCCCCTTTTTGGCACACTTTATCAAATCATCCCCGAGTTTGCTTGTCTGCAAATCAACCTCATTCATCCGCTGGATTGTGATGGATTGCTTCTTGTCATCTCCCATGCTTCTGTTTTTTCTTTTTTTTTCTTTTTTTTTCACAGAGAGAGGAAGTCCTCAATATATTCGAGCTGAACACTTTGGATCATATTCTCCCTCTCGTTCATCAGTGATCCAAAGCCGTGCGACACCGAGTCAAAGAAACTGGGATTTTCCTCTCTGTGTCACACAGAGGTATAATTTGGTAATTTGTGTGTCTTTATTGAGGAAATTAAAGGTCTTTCAGAGAGTGACATTAGAGATGTGAACTCCATTACAAATGATGCTCTTTCTGCTTCACTGTACATCACTCCACAGTGCTTTCTCTGTGCTGCCTTTTTTGGTGACAGCTTGCTCTTTCTGTCGCTCTCCCTCCTCCCTTTTCTTTTCACACACTTGTGCATTAAGAGGCCAGCGGTACAATCTACTGTGTGCCTAATCCATTTATACATCATTTCTGATGCACTGATTTTGCCATCATTTTTTTATTATTGGGGTTTGTTTTGGCAAATCACCACTACTTTTGCTCATATTTGGAAAAAGAATTGCTTTTTGTGAAATCATGCACAATGTCCCATTAAGGCTTTGCAATCCAAAATCAGATTCCTGTAATAGAATTCCTGTAATATTGCTGTTTTGAAAAGTGAAGAAAGTTGCATATTTGCATCTTTGAATTGATTGGTTACATACACCAGAAATTTGTTTGCAGGTTGTTTCTGTTCTTTAATAATTGTTGACAATGGGCAATGGGTGTTTGCATGTAAAATGGCATTGTAATTACAGTGACTGCAATCTGGTATTCTCTGCTAGTAAAAGAGCTAGTAAAAAAGCATTTTAAATTTTATTTTTATTTTTTTAACTTTTACTACAGCAACTATATCCTATAACCGGCCACTTTATTAGGTATACCTTACTATAGAGTTGCCTTAATGCTTCGTGGCATAGATTCAACAAGGTACTGGAAATATTCCTCAGAGATTTTACTGTTATTGACTTGATATCATCATGCTGCAGATTTGTCGGCTGCACATCCATGATGTGAATTTTCTGTTCCACCACATCCCAAAGGTGCTCTATTGGATTGAGTTCTGATGACTGTGGAGGCCATTTGAGTTCAGTGAACTCATTGTCATGTTCAAAAAACCAGTCTGAGATGATTTGTGCTTTATGACATGGCACATTATCCTACTGAAAGTAGCCATCAGAAGATGGGTACAGACATGGTCAGCAAAAAATACTCAGGTAGGCTTTGGTGTTGAATTGGTGGGTGTGTGTGTGTGTATATATATATATATATATATATATATATATATATATATATATATATATATATATACATATATATATATATATATATATATATATATATATATATATATATATATATATATATATATATATATACACATATATATAATCATCTTTACTAATCCAAGAAAGAACTGCATTTGGAAAAATGAAAGGCCTGTGTTTATACAGGTTGTCCTAGGGGCCCCAAACCGAGGATGAGCTTTCAGCAATTTTGGAAAGTTATCCCATTCCCATTCCACCACTTCATTAAAATCCCACAAGAACAAAATTGGACAAGACCACTCTGTTTAAGCATGTCCTAGAATACACATCCGCCCATTAAAATGGCTCTTTTTACCATTTCCTCCTTCATTCCCCCACAACACTGTAAAACATGCATGCAGGCATCTTTGTCTAGTTGATTTTGAGGAAGAAATACTAAAATGTCCTTAAAACAAGATATGGTAAATGTACATAGTTTATTGTTTGTTAACTTTTATTAACACTTTCTGAATGCAATTTAAGTTCTGTTTTCTAACCAATTATTATTATTTTTAACCTGTGTAATTTTGTGTATAATTGTATACATTTACCTCTGTAAGGTTACTGGTCTTTGTAGCTCTTATATTTAATGCAATGTCTTATTTCAATGCTATCTCATGGCAATTCGTAACTTTTTTGATTTAGTGTCTATTCATTCATTCATTCATTAATTTTCCTTTAGCTCAGTCCCTTTATTCATCAGGGGTCCCCACAGCAGAATGAACTGTCGATTTAGTGGTTAATTCATGTGAATTCTTATGATCTTATTTGCAAAATTTAGTACAATTTGATTATCTACAAATGACGGTTGGGTTTAGGAGTGGGGTTTGGTACCATTCTGTTACATACCGGTCAGGACAACGAAGATAAGGATCCGCATGCAGTTTGATAATCAAAAGTAGCCAGGCAGGCAATGGTCAAACAAGTACAAATTGGAGCATGAGGGTAACCCAAAGAATGTGGTAAAAAAAACTGTCAAAAGTCAGGCAGGCAGAATAACAGCATAAACAATAAAACAAACAAGTGTCCAAAAACATGGGAAGAAAAGACAAGGAAAACACTTCGTAATGCTATCAGTGAACAAGACTCAGCAAAGTCTTTGTGTGTGTGCTGTTGGTCCATTGGATTAGTTCATCAGCTTCCAGGTAAGTGTGTGTGTGTCTGTCTGTGTGTGTGTCAGGTGGAATCAGGAACTGGTGTGTCTGAGGTGAATGATGGGAGTTGTAGTTCATTTAAGTGCAGACTAGATTGCTGGTAACCGTGACTGATGCCTTCTTTAAAAAAAAAATCTAACGTTTTTGTACAACTCGACTTTAACCAATTTGTACAAATTAGCCACTAAACTGACACAATGTAAAATAGTTATTTCCTCGTGAGATCAGGTTGCTTATTTGTTGTTTGTTTTAATTATTTTGTGATTTTATTTATTTTTTTGTTGTGACAGTGAAATTTACAACAATTTTCAAGTTGATATTTGTTTAATTATCAAGACCTCATCAAGATGGCGCCGCGGATGGCCGCTTCGGCGGGGGGCTCTCCAGTGTTTGCACTGTTTTTGTTAGTCTGTCCTGTTTTATGTTTGTCAAACACGATCAGTTACACCAGGGACGAGCTACTGAACATTCGGCAGTGCACACCAACTAATCAAGAACTGGATTTTGATTTTTGTGGCGTTTTGCGGAACATTGTAGTCGGCGGAGCAGCCGCATTGTGGAAACGCTACAAGACGCGCAAGCGTGGGAAGCGAGCCGGCGCGCTCGTCAGGCTAAGACAGCGCGGCTTCAGAACGGCGCTGCCCAGCATTCACCTGGCGAATCTCCGCTCTCTTCCTAACAAAATGGACGAACTATTTCTGCTCACATGCAAAAACAAGAACTTTAACAACTCTGCTGTCCTGTGTTTCACGGAAACCTGGCTAAACGAAGCCATTCCGGACAGCGCATTAAACCTACCGGACTTTCAGCTGTACAGAGCAGATCGCGATACGGAGTCAACGGGCAAAACGCGCGGTGGTGGGACATGCTTTTACATCAACAGAAGGTGGTGTACGGATGTAACTGTGTTAAAGAAGATGTGCTGTCCTGATGTGGAAGTGCTTTTCATTAACTGTAAGCCGTTTTATTCACCAAGAGAGTTTTCCTCGTTCATTCTCGTCTGTGTTTACATTCCACCGCAAGCACACGTGAGTACTGCGCTGCAACAGCTGGCTGATCTGATCACAGAGACAGAACAACAACACCCGGACTCTGCTTTTATCATACTTGGGGACTTTAATCAGGCAAAACTCACACATGAGCTGCCTAAATTCAAACAGCACATTACATGCCCCACCAGAGGCAATAAAATTTTGGACCATTGCTACACCACAATAAAGGATGCATATCGCTCCGTCGCCAGAGCAGCTCTAGGACTCTCCGATCACTGCCTGGTTCATCTTATACCAACTTACAGGCAAAAACTTAAAACTACTAAGCCAGTATTAAGGACTGTCAAGAGATGGACCAACGACACAGAGCAGGTCTTACAAGCCTGTTTTGAATGCACTGACTGGGATGTTTTTGAAGCTGCAGCCACAGATCTGGACGAGCTCACAGAGACTGTAACATCATACATCAGTTTCTGTGAGGAGTTATGCATCCCTACCAGGACCTACTTGTCATTTAACAATGATAAACCATGGTTCACACCAAAACTCAGACAGCTTCGTCAGGCCAAAGAGGATGCTTACAGGAGTGGTGACAGGATCCTGTACAATCGGGCCAGGAACACATTGACAAAGGAGATTGGTGTGGCTAAGAAAAGCTATGCCAAAAAGCTGCAAAACCAGTTTTCAGCTAACGACCCTGCATCAGTGTGGAGAGGCTTAAAAGATTTCACTAATTACAAGACACCGTCCCCCAGTATCGACAGCAATAAACATATTGCAAACGAGCTGAATATGTTCTACTGTAGGTTTGACACCTATGACCAGACACCTCACACCCGCCCGGACCATCTCCCTACACAGCCATCAACACCACATCAACACAGCCCAGACCATCGCCCTACACGGCCATCAATACCACATCAACACAGCCCGGACCATCGCCCTACACGGCCATCAATACCACATCAACACAGCCCGGACCATCTCCCTACACAGCCATCAACACCACATCAACACAGCCCGGACCATCGCCCTACACAGCCATCAACACCTCCAGCCATCTTCCTCTCCTCCCCTGCTCTTCAGATCAGTGAGGAAAATGTGCGTCAGATCTTCAGTAAACAGAAGAGAAGGAAAGCACCAGGGCCAGATGGTGTCTCACCAGCCTGTCTGAGAACCTGCGCTGACCAGCTGGCTCCCATTTTCTCCCATATCTTCAATAGATCACTGGAACAGCGCAAAGTTCCATCCTGCTTTAAGCGCTCCACCATCATCCCAATCCCGAAGAAGCCAAAGATCACAGGACTCAATGACTACAGACCTGTGGCCTTAACATCTGTGGCCATGAAGTCATTCGAAAGACTGGTGCTGGCATATCTGAAGGACATCACTGGACCCCTGCTGGACCCCCTGCAGTTCGCCTATAGAGCAAACCGGTCTGTGGATGATGCAGTCAACATGGGACTGCATTATACCCTACAACATCTGGACAAACCAGGGAACTACGCAAGGATTCTGTTTGTGGACTTCAGTTCTGCCTTTAACACCATCGTCCCATCACTGCTTGAGTACAAACTGGCCCAGCTCTCTGTTCCTAGCTCTGTCTGTCAATGGATCACCAGCTTTCTGACAGATAGACAGCAGCTAGTCAGAATGGGCAAAATCACATCCGACAGCCGCACCATCAGCACTGGTGCCCCCCAGGGATGTGTTCTTTCTCCACTGCTCTTCTCCTTGTACACCAACGACTGCACTGCAAAAGACCCCTCCATCAAACTCATTAAGTTTGCAGACGACACTACTGTTATCGGCCTTATCCAGAACGGTGACGAGTCTGCATACAGACAGGAGGTGGAGCGGCTGGCGTTATGGTGCAGATACAACAACCTGGAGCTGAACACGCTCAAAACAGTGGAGATGATAGTGGACTTCAGGAGAAACCCCCCTGCACTCCCCCCACTCACCATCATGAACAGCACTGTGGCTGCAGTAGAGTCATTCAGGTTCCTGGGCACCACCATCTCTCAGGATCTGAAGTGGGACACTCATATAGACTCTATTGTGAAGAAAGCCCAGCAGAGACTGTACTTCCTTCGTCAGCTGAGGAAGTTCAACCTGCCACAGGAGCTGCTCGTACAGTTCTACTCAGCTGTCATCCAATCCATCCTCTGCACTTCAATCACCGTCTGGTTCGGCTCAGCTGCCAAAACTGACCTCCGTAGACTACAGCGAATA
Source organism: Danio aesculapii (assembly GCF_903798145.1). Classification (NCBI taxonomy): domain Eukaryota; kingdom Metazoa; phylum Chordata; class Actinopteri; order Cypriniformes; family Danionidae; genus Danio; species Danio aesculapii. The sequence goes on along the minus strand of NC_079440.1, from coordinate 17,347,109 downwards.
GTCCGGACTGCTGAACGAATCACTGGCACTACCCTTCCTACACTTCAAGAACTGTACTCTTCCAGAGTGAGTAAAAGGGCTCGCAAAATCACTCTGGACCCCTCACACCCAGCACACTACCTGTTCGAACTGTTACCGTCTGGTCGGCGCTTCAGAGCACCAAGCACAAAAACAGCCAGACACAGGAAAAGTTTCTTTCCTCAGGCTGTCTACCTTATGAACAGTTGAATATTCCCCTACTGTGCAATAAATATGTGCAATACTTTCTCATACGCACTTGTACACAGCACCTTATATCAATATACAATGCAATACTTTCTACATTCGCACTTGTACACAGCACCTTGTAACCTGTATATTTATAACAATCTGTACATACAACTCAACATCCAGGTTTCTTCACTAACCGCATCTGTTTAATGTTCATCATTTTTTATTATTATTATTTTATTTTTTCAGATTATTTTGTGTTGTCACATGTCACTTTATGTACACTGGAAGCTTCTGTAGCCAAAACAAATTCCTTGTGTGTGTGAAGCACACTTGGCAATAAAACCGATTCTGATTCTGATTCTGATTAATTCATTTAATTAATTGAAAAATCACACTTAACTTTTGAAATTCTAAATTTCTCACAGGTTTACTTTGAGGGTTGTGTTTAGGGGTACGGTTCGGTTAGGGCTATATAAAAAGTGTTTTTTACAGTATAAAATAGATCATGCTCTGCTGTGTGTTTTATAACCTAGCTATTTCAATGTTGACATGGTTTATAAGGACATGTTCTGTGTCCTTGTAATTCAAATCACTTAAAATCATATTAAATATTTGTCAGTGGTTCCCTGTGAGGGGTATAGGGAGGGTTAGGGTAGGGCAATAAAATATTTTTTTTAAAATATAAAATACATTCAACCCAGGCTCATTCTGAAAACGTACCCCATATACATTTCTGGAGATACCAAATATGTCTGAGGAGCTACGTTTTTTTTGCAGTTTTCGTTTTTGTGAATCCGACAGAGGCCGATGTGTATGCTTTTTCAGATCTCAATTTTCTCTCTCGAGTGCCATAAGCTCACCCATTTTCCTAAACACAACCGACTGTGTTTTCAAAAGCAATCCAGAAAAAGTAAAGCTCCCTGATTTTTTCCAGGTTTTCAGATTTTACCACATTCTCACATTGTTACTTGTTTATTTTATTTTTTGGCTTTTGTTTTTGCCTTACCTGGTTTATGGAACCGTTCTTCACTGGACTCAAACACCGTCATCACGGTCAACTCCATTCACCTAAAATCCTCCGACACACATGGCGAGCCAATGGACAATCTGGTAACAGCAGAAAAGCTGTCCACATGGAGGTAAGTGGTCAGCTGGTAAGCACGAAAAGGAACAATATCATACCTCTTGTAGTGTTTGTTTTAAAGATGAAATGCAACTATACTGTACATTCATCTGGCTACATAATTCGTGATCTCCAGAAATGTAGTAGGGGTACTTTTTCAGAATGAGCCTTTGTTGAATACTTTACACCTATGGAAAGTCCTCATAAACCACCAAAAACTATACTTGTATATGTGTAGATAGTCTTATTAAAAAAAAAAAAAAAATTATTTTCTGTCAACAAAGTCTATTATCATTTAATCATTATTATCAAATAAAGGAGCATGTTTAATGAGCATTAAATGTTATACGTTAGTAAAAATGTTTAAAAAGCATAAAATAGCAGTACCTTTATGTGATGATGTTAACAGCATCTTCTATTTTTACTCTCCCTTTTGGATATCACTACACCACTAATATGGTCCTTCCTAATGAAATAACACCTTCTGTCACACCTCACACATGCACACAAACCAGGACTCTGGATAGTTATTTTAGAATATGTGTATACATTTTTTTTTCAGGCCTAGTGTGAAATAATGTTCATTAAAAGTGACAAATACCTGATTTTTAAAGAGCTGCTTTAAGGAAGTAGGGGTGAGGTACGGCAGATCGCTTTTCCTCACTACCTGAGCACAGCACTTGTTTTGACACCACAGATGAGACAAGAGAAATATCACGCACAAACATACACACATCACCCTAATGCTTAGTTTATTGCCGCTGTCTTAGACTTCATGATATAATCCCATTTTAGAGTTCCCGATATAATCTGTGATAAAGCTGTTTAGGCGGAAACACATTTGTCCATGTAGATCTGTTTTCATCTCCACAGTAAAGAGGCCTGAACAGTTTTACCTGAAGTGTAACCGATGCTGGTAAAATGCCCTGACATCAGTGTTGAGCTCTCAGTGGTATTACATTTTAGATTATTTTTTGTTTGCCAGCTTAGTTTGTCAGAATATACTTAGGTCTTAGACATATTTCACGTATATTGCACATTTTACAGCAGTTTTCATCTTAAAATTATAAATATACTTTGATGGTTTTCACTTGCACAATAGTAAAAATTAGATGAATAGTGGTGAGGATATAACTAGTATGTTTACAAGGACATTTAGAGAGAACGTTCACCAAAAAAAAAAAAAAAAAAAATTATATATATATATATATATATATATATATATATATATATATATATATATATATATATATATATATATATTTATATAGGTGAACTATCATTTTAAATTTACACTCACTAGCCACTTTATAAGGTACACCGTACTAGACCCCCTTTTGCCTTAAGAATTGCCTTAATCCTTCATGGCATAGATTCAACAAGGCACTGGAAATATTCCTCAGAGATTTTGGTCCATATTAACTATAGCATCAAGCAGTTGCTGCAGATTTTTTGGCTTCACATCCATGATGCGAATTTCCCGTTCCATCACATCATTAAGGTGCTCTGCTGGATTGAGGTCTGGTGACAGTGAAACCAGAAACCAGTCTGAGATGATCTGCGCTTTATGACATGGCTCATTGTCCTGGTGGAAGTAGCCATCAGAAGATTGGTACACTGTGGTCATAAAGGGATGGACATGGTCAGCAACAATACTTATTTAGGGTTTGGCATTGACACAATGCTCAATTGGTACTAATGGGCCCAAAGTGTGCCAAGAAAATATCCCCCACACCACCACCACCAGCCTGAACCGGCAGGATGGATCTATGTGGGAAACATGCCAGGCAGAATGGATCCATGCTTTCATGATGTTGACGACAAATTCTGACCCTACCATACGAATGTCGCAGCAGAAATTGAGACTCACCAGACCAGGCAACATTTCCAATCATTTATTTTCCAATTTTGGTGAGCCTGTGTGAATTGTAGCCTCAGTTTCCTGTTCTTAGCTGACAGGATTGACACCTAGTGTGGTCTTCTGCTACTGTAGCCCATCCGCCTCAAGGTTTGATGTGTTGTGCGTTCAGAAATGCTCTTCGGCATACCTTGGTTGTAACGAGTGATTATTTGAGTTACTGTTGCCTTTCTATCACCTCGGACCAGTCTGGCCATTCTCCTCTAACCTCTGGCATCAACAAGGCATTTGCGCCCACAAAACTGCCACCCACTGGATATTTTTTCTTTTTCTGACCATACTCTGTAAACACTTAATATGGTTGTGCATGAAAATCCCAGTAGATTAGCAGTTTCTGAAATACTCAGATCAGCCCGTCTGACACCAACAACCATCCCGCGTTCAAAGTCACCTTAAATCACCTTTCTTTTCTATTCTGACACTCAGTTTGAACTGCAGCAGATCGTCTTGACCATGTCAACATGCGCAAATTGCATAGAGTTGCTGACATTGGTTTTTGCAGATTAGAAATTAGCGTTAACAAGCAGTTGGACAGATGTACTTAATAAAGTAGCCAGTGAGTGTACATTCAAGTATGGCTTCAGTCACTTTACGTTCAGAAAATATCTTCATTCTCATTGCATTCACACCAGAAAATAGTTGCAATCAAATTAACTCTGGTATACTGTGATCCATTTCCTATATTTGCTGTGGCAGGTCTATCAAACAGAACAAATGTTTTACTATGGCTGAAATCTCCTTGCATCATACATTGCAAGTAGTTATGCGATGTATTATTTCTAAATAAGGATTTTATGTGCTATGTGTTCTAACTTTTACATGACTGTGGTGGTATTTAAGAGAATGTTTAATTAACTGCTAATGGACTGTTGTAATTATACTCACTTTATTGATCGAATTTTTGCATTTTATTGACCTGACTGTCCGTTTGCCACATTTATCACAATGAATCCTAAAAAAACTAAATGCAAATGCATGATATTAACTTCTCTTTTAATTGTATCATTGTTTTATTGGTTTTGAATTTGTATATCTATATACATTTGCTCTTTACACATTGAACATTGCCATCTAAACATCATGCCATTTCAAACAAAAGTACTAATGCAGCTAAAAAAAGTGGCCATTGGTCCACTTTCAAACACTATCCGGAGCAGCAACACTAAAATATGAATGCAAGCAGATCAGAGACATCTAAACAATTCAGCACAGAACATAAAAACAGAGTGTGCAAACATACCTTTTTGTTTTCAGCCCAGGCTCATTGAAAATGCATGTCTTAGCCTACATTACTGCATGCGTTTCACAGCACATTTCAGACGTCAAATCCACTAGAGGGCACTGTTTACATGTTTGCAATTTTGATATATGCTGCTTAGGGTATGTTTTGTTTTATATATCAGATGTCCTGCTGTATAATAGTCTTTTAAAAAGCAAATGTTTTAGAAAAGCGATGTATGGCCGTATGTGATCTATAGCTGATTAACCACGTGGATTGATGATTACAGCCTTCTGAGCCTACTGGTAGAGAGGCCCTTACTGGCCCATATCTATCAGCTGATAACCACTGATAACGCCCATTCAATCCAGTGATAACATTCAAATCGGCTCGAAACGGTCATAGTCATTGCAATATTGCCCAAACAGGTCAGTGCAGGTTTTGGAAGCACATATCCTTGCAGGTCTTCATGTGTGGCAAACTGTTAAAAATACCATTATATGTACTGTTCAAGCAATTTTGTTTTGGATTTTTAGTAAATTCTTGTTTAGGATATTCCATGATGATTCGCTGATATACAGTATATGCATGTACCATTAGGTTTAAAAATTGACCAACTGTTATTTTACTTTATTTCATTTCATTTTATTTCTTTTGTGTGTGTGTGTATGTGTGTTAATTTATTTTATTTCATTTCATTTTATTTCTTTTGTGTGTGTGTGCAGGCGTGTGTGCGTGTGTGCGTGTGTGTGTGTGTGTGAACTTTTCACATCACAATATAAAGGCAAGAACATCCAGCCATAAACCCTTTTTTAGGGATAAAGGCTCAGATTAAATAAGAACACCTACACTACTCAAGCAGTGCACAGATGCATAAAGCTAGTTAGCATATAAAAGAAATACAGGGCTAAATGTCTTGACTGACTTCTCTCTTTGTATGTTGACTTTCTACTTTTTGAAGCTAGAATCAACCAATCAATATTTTGACTTGTAGTGTTTCATATAAATGCACATCACAGCAAGGCAAGACAACTGTGGAATAGATAGTAATGAATCATTAGCTTAATCACTACAGTAAAGTATAATTGAATGAAACAAATGCTAACAATTAATAATCATATAAATCTATACGTTCACCCTGATTTTTAAAGGGGACCTATTATGCCCACTTACAAGATTCAAAATAAGTGTCTGATGTCCCTAGATTGTGTGACGTTTCAGCTCAAAATACTCCACAGATATATATTTTTCTAATTCTTTCAAATTACCCCTTTTAGGCCTTGATCCAAATTGTGCCATTTTTATGACTGTCCCTTTAAATTCAAATTAGATTTTCAAAAGAGGGTGGAGCTACAAACATCTATGCATCAGAATAGTGGCAGAATATTAAGTGAACAGGGAAAGTACTAGTAGTTTAATACCAGGTTTTTGTATCGTAATTTACAACACCAGAGTATGAATATCTATCTATCTATCTATCTATCTATCTATCTATCTATCTATCTGTCTGTCTGTCTGTCTGTCTGTCTGTCTGTCTGTCTGTCCGTCCGTCCGTCCGTCCGTCCGTCCGTCCGTCCGTCCGTCCGTCCGTCCGTCCGTCCGTCTACACTACCTGACAAAAGTCTTGTCGTCGATCCCACTTGTAAGAGCAACATATAATAACTTGACTTCTAGTTGATCATTTAGAAAAGTAGCAGAAGGTAGATTTGTCAGATGAATCATAAATACAGCAGAAGACCTATTAGAACCCACATGGACTTAAGAGTCTCACAGATATCAGTCAAGTTTGGTGAAGGAAAAATTATGGTTTGGGCTACATTTACTATAGCGACGTGCAGGAGATCTACAGAGTGGATGGCAACATCAACATCGTGAGGTATCAAGACATTTGTGCTGCCCATTATATTGCAAACCACAGGAGAGGGCAAATTCTTCAACAGGATAGCGCTCCTTCTCATACTTTAGCCTCCACATCAAAGTTCCTGAAAGCAAAGAAAGTCAAGGTGTTCCAGGGTTGGCCAGCTCTGTCACCATACATGGACATTATTGAGCATGTCTGGGGTAAGATGAAGGAGGAGGCATTGAAGATGAATCCAAAGAATCTTTATGAACTCTTAAAGTCATGCAAGAACGCTTTCTTTGCCATTCCAGATGACTTTATTAATAAGTTATTTGAGTCATTGCAGAGATGTAAGGATGCAGTCCTCCAAGCTCAAGGGAGTCATAAACAATATCAAATATTTTTCCACTGCACCATGACTTTATATACTATACTGTACATTATTTATGTTCAGTGACAAGACTTTTGTCAAACCTTACAAACTTGGACAGGGAAAAAAACTTTTGTCAGGTAGTCTATCTATCTATCTATCTATCTATCTATCTATCTATCTATCTATCTATCTATCTATCTATCTATCTATCTATCTATCTATCTATCTATCTATCTATCTATCTATCTATCTATCTATCTATCTATCTATCTATCTATCTATGACAATCCAACTTTTCTACAGTATGCACTGCATTATTGCAGCAGATCTCTTTTCTCCACTGATTATTTCCACATTGAGTTCAAGTAACCAACTCTCCTAAAGGAATGATGTCTGGTGGCTTTGTCTTAGCAAATCACTGCCCTCCTTAACTCCAACCAATAACCATAACAATGTTGTTATGAATTATTAATTATGAATAGCTATACAAATAAGCTGGGAAATAAAGGAAATTATTAGCAAAACTATGTCACGCCTAGCTGAACAATAAAAGTAATTTGAGAACAGCACATTTTTACCAAACTTGAATAAATTTAAGTTTAAATTGAGTTTTCACATCTTTTAGATACAGCCTTCTCAAACTCTCTGGAGCCAAGCAGTCATTCCACTGGAACTGCTGTTATAATGTTTCTAGTTTTTATGCATTATTATTTTTTTAGAGTGTTGTGTTAATTACATTAATTGCCAACAATAAAAACTGTAATAAATGAAAATGCTAAAACCTGTACAATGTAACTGCTTTATTTTATATGCTTAAAACACTGTGCAAGCATACTCCTAAAGTCATGATTAAGCTATGTCTATTACACCTATTTTACATAGCAAGAGTCATCTGAGCGTGAGTATATGTGTTTTGCACTGCTTGTGTTAATGAATGAGGAGGGACGACCGCCACGCTTCCAATGTGAGCACAGTTATTCATGGATATGGACAGTGACAAAACGCACTGCACTGACACTCACAATGTGAAATAGGTGTTAAAACAAAGACTTTAGAGACTTTAGTTAAACCTTTGAAAGAACAATCAACACTCTGTAACAATTAAAGCTGCAAATCTGCAGATAAAGCAGCAGACATAAGCTGTACTGTACATGCACAGCATGAAACAAACTAGACTTTGTATTGTCTTTTAAGAAACATTATTTATGTATTACATGTATTAAAATAACAGAATACTGGAATGAAGCTTACAGCTTAACATTTTCATGATTGGTGGGTGGGGAAAGGAGCGAGGACAAACAAATGGGTTTATCAATTATAAAAATAAAACAAAGAACAACAAAACTACCCCGACATTAACATTGAACATTACCAAAAACAAACAAACTGAGCTGGCAGGGAAGAGCATGACTGTACAGGACTAAACATGACAAGACACTGGAAAAACGACATGTGACGAACTGGCACAGAACAGCAGACAAGAAAAGACTATAAAGCGAAAGAATTAGCAAACTGGTGAACTGAATGAACTAATAATAGGTTAACAAAAAGGGTGGGACTAGATAATAGACAGGAGCACGTGACACAAAGAAACACCACAAGCCATGTGCATATGAGAAAACAGGACTAGAACACGCAGCCGATGAGAGAATCTTAACTTTGTGTTCACATGAAAAACAACACTAAAGCATGTGGTGCATGTAAACATGAACCACGTGCTAAAGATAACACCAACACAAACAGAAAGCAAGACACAAACACATGATAAACGAAAAAACATAACATGCTCTCACATAAAGCATGTATGTTTTCAATCCCAGTGCCAACAGAAATCGAAACCAACCAGACTTGCGCGCTGAGAACAAAAAACATCATGCTGCAAACAAAACAAAAAACCAGGACGAGAGTGCGCATACCTGGACCTTGTGTGCCCGCATCAAGCAGGAGCATGCACAGCCCGAGCACAGCCAACACAGCGCTCATGCAATGACAAGGACAGCCAATGACAAAAAAAAATGAGTGCTCGACCGGAGAAAACTCAAGCCGAGTACAACATACAAGACAAGATAGGACTAGTATCTGGACTCTGTCACCAAAACAAGAATTAACAAGACTGAAGTAACAGAATTCTGACTAACATAACATAGCTATAGCTAAATCTTTTTGGAATAAAGCTTATTGCCTAAGTTGTTGAAGAACAAGTTATGTAGTGTTCTGAACTCTGTTAGAGATGCATAATGTTCGTTAGTTAATAAATAAAACTTGTATAATGAGAATCCTCAAGGGAGTGAAGTTACAACTTATTTAGATAAAGTATTTTTTGTAAATAATACAATTTTATTGAATTGTAAAAAAGCATTGAACAGAATTGTTTAATTTTCTAAATGAGCTGCTGAGATGAAATTGTACCAGATAAAAAAAAAAAACAGAATAATTCAAATCTAAAAATAAAACAACACAAACAAACAAACAAAATCAGTAATTACATTATGTGTAATAACAATGGAACAACACAAGTAGAAAGTACCGAAGTACTGAAATGTATTTAATACTTTGTATGAAAGTCTTTTTGGTTACGAGAGCTGCATAGTGCCTTTTGTATAGAGAATAGAGTCACATCCATTCTTAGTCACATCCTACTTTAACATTCATTCATTTATTTCCCTTCGACTTAGTACGAACCAACTAGTTCGGCTTTATTCATCAGGGGTCACCACAGTGCAATGAACCTCCATTTTATCCAGCATATGTTTTATGCAGCGGATGCCCTTCCTGCTGCAACCCAGTTTTGGGAAACATCCATACACACTCATTCACACACATACACTAAAGCCAATTAAGATTATTCAATTCACCTATAGCGCATGTATTTGGACTGGGGGTGAAACCAGAGCACCCGGAGGAAACCAACACGAACATGGGGAGAACATGGAAACTCAACACAGAAATGCCACCTGACCCTTGGGATTCAAACCAGCGATCTTCTTGCTATGAGGCGAGCCACTGTGTCGCCCCATACTTCAACGGAGTCTTCAAATCTTGATGGATCTGTGGGTGTCATCCATAAACTCTGATCTTTATCTCTGATCTTTTATTCTCTATTGGATTCAGTCAGGTGATTGGTTAGGCCATTCTAGCAGTTTGTCTTCTTTCTCTGAAACCAATTAAGAGTTGAAATATCTACTCTGGTTTCATCTTCATCATCTTGGTGTTGGGACTGAAGCAGCTAATATCAATTTACACTAACAAGAGCAGGGTTGCTTTCTAAAAATGAGAGATTGCAGCTGCTGTCTGGGCTTTCCATGCCTTTTTACACATTCCTTTCTTCATGTGTCTAATACTTTATCCCTGTTTTCATCTCAGTAGCTAGAAAGCAAACCTGAATTGCCTAACTGTTTGTAATGACAGAATCACGTAAGATTACACTCTTAGTTGGCTAATGGTTACTAATGATTTTGGAAAACGCACACCAGAAGTATCTTGAGGAGTATCTTCTATTGAATAATTTTACCAGTAGGTGCTGACAACAACTATTTGTCTTTAAATCACACATTCATGAGATTAATTCACAAATGTTAATTTATCTAGTGCCGAAACAAGTCCCTGGTTTTATCTTCATCATCCTGGTACTGAAGCTGCTATTATCAATTTACACTCATAAGAGCAGAGTTGCTTTCTAAATTTTGTGAAATTTTTGCTGCTGTCTGGGCTTTCCATGCCTTTTTACACATCCCTTTCTTCATGTGTTCAATATTTTTTTCCTCTTTTTATCTCAGTAGCTTGAATGCAAACCTGATTTGCTGAACTGTTTGTAATGACAGACCTTACAATCTTAGCTGGCTAATGGTTACTAGTGATTTTGGGAAATGCCAGAAGTTTTCATTTGTCTTGAGAAGTATCTACTATTGAATCATTTAACCAGTAGGTGGTGACAACAGCTATTTGTTTTTAAATCATACATTCAAGAGATTAATTCACAAATGCCAATTTATCTAGTGCTCAAATAAGTCTTCATGAATGTTTCTTTCTGATTTAAATTTTTAAAATGTTATTAAAATATGTTCTAAATATACCTAAACAAAAACACATTTTGTTGGAAGCTCTATTAAATTCCATGCTTTTTGTTTAGTTGAATGCTTTTTTTTTTCTTTCTTTCTTCAGGATCACAATTTACAAATTGTGGTTCTCAGTTCTCTATTTTGTTTCCCAGAATCACAGCTTCATGTACAGTATTCATCCAAAGTTTGCTGAGTTTGGTGACTTTCCGCATTACACAGCAACATTTTCCGCATCACAGAAATCATATGGCTGTAAAATATTTCACATACCCCTCTAGCACTTGTTTTAAACGAGAAAGACCACCCAACGTTTATATTCATTAGCAAAAAATTCATTCAGCTGCACGTTGCCCAACGAAGTGAAGTATGACATTAAAGAATATCCTGTCACCTTGCATGTTTTCCATATGGTCTGTCAAATCATGCTTCTTCTCAGAGCTGTCAGATACGTGGCTTGCAAAAGACACGACACAACTCAATAATCACAGAAAACCAGTCACCACATTTAACGCTGCATTCCACAGCACACTAATCACAACATTTTAAAAACTACCTAGGAGTCACCACACTCCTCCTGCATCTCTATGACCATATACTCTAGTCTAGTTATTTTTGTCACTTTTCGGAATTGCTGTATGTCATTCCTTTCAAACCTTTTCATCTACATATGAAAGCTTGACTTTGACTTGTAGAGTATTGGACTATAATAGTGCAAAAATCATGGGGTTTTTATTAACACATACACTGATAAACTCTCAAAAATAAAGGTACAGAACCTGTGAATAGGGTGGTACCTTTTTAGTAGGTACACTTTTGTGCCTAACAAGTCCACATTTGTAACTTAAAGGTACATATTAATACCTAAAAGTAAAAATGTGTACAAAATTGTACCTTTTGGCAAAGGTACCTTGAACAGAATGTAAATAATGTTCCAAAGCCTGTGATAAATGCATAATAGTAATCTAGTGAACTGGAAATAAAATGAAATAGTGGGTAAAGAACTCCAATGTAGAATAATCTTCATTTGATTTATGAAATATTCATATTCAGACAATCTCATTGTACAAACATACAAATGATCATATGTTGATGAATGTGGCAGCTGAAAACAATCCTCATCTGGCTATCACAACCTTAAATATTCAGGTTTTAGAAGTCTGTAGAGATTACAGCAGGTAAAAAATGTAACCTAGTCAAAAATAAAAACTTCTCTGTCCAAGAGATAGAAACGCTGATCTTAGAAATTCATACGAACAAAATAGTTTTTTGTCTACTGTATACTTGAAAAGTGAAGTTAAAACAATCCAATTTGGAGCCAGATCCTCAATTGCCAGGAATTGATAACGATCAATGTTTCTTGATTAATAAGGGATATAATAACCATCTCTCAACTATCATCCTTCAAATAGGCAAGACAGCTTTTAATTGTTTAATTATTTGGAATTACCTCAGCAGTTGCATAAAATAGGTTAATTGCATGAAAGACTATTTGCATCAGGCATTGAAACAAATTGTCATAAAAGTAGGATTATTTAAGAATATTTATATATTCAGACTAGAAACAAGAAAATCTAAGTATGAAAAGCAAATAAAAAGTGAGATATTGGTGTGATTTGTAATTTTTCATCACATTGATATTACATTATTTAAATGTTTTTTACATTATTATCTGTTTTAATATTAAATCAAGACGCATTTTCTAGACAAGCAAAACTTATTGTCTTGAATTAAGAAATACGTTTTTAATCTTGAAGAATAAAATCAAAAATATAATCAGTTTTTTAATTGAAAACAAGATTATTTTTCTTACTCCATTGGCAGATTATTTTGCTTGTTTTAAGGAAAAACTCCTTCAATTTGGGCAAATTATTTCTCAAAACATGACAATATTTTTTTACTTGTCTAGAAAATGCCTCTTGATTTAGGAATTTGTAGATATTTTAACTAGAAACAAGACAAACCTCTAGGTAACACATTAAATGAGGCTCATTGCATTCAAATGAGCCTGCATTTTATTTGAAAACATTGGTTATATCGTATGCACACTCTCGCCTCAAAAAAAGAAGGTCACTGCTTTGAGTCCAGGAGGCATTTCTGTGTGTAGTTTGCATGTTCTCCTGGTGTTCGCGTACACTGTAAAAAAAAAAGTTTTTTTTTCGTTAGCTGGGGTGCCGGAAAAAAAAGTTAAAATAACGGCTATTAAAGTACAGACGTTTACCGAAAAATAACAGATGTTAAATTACAGACGGACAGTGTAAGTTTCCTCCAGGTGCTCCAGTTTTTCCCACAATCCAAAGACACGCAGCATAGGTGAATTGGGTAAACTAAATTGCCTGAAGTGAATAATTGTGTGTGAATGAGAGAGTGTATGGGTTTTTCTAGTGCTGGGTTGCAGCTGGAAAGACATGCGCTGCATATGCACTGTAGCTACCTTTAATAAATCAAGAACTAAGCCAAAGAATAGTGAATGAGTGATTGTATGTAGTTTTAACAACATATGTAACACAACACTGTCATTGTTTTTACACCACCTAGGGGCACCTACAGTAACTTTATAAAGGGTAACAACTGCTCTTAATATCTATCAACTTGGTTGTTTTTGGATTAGGAACTCACTCTATCACTTCCACACCACATATAACATCTAATTAGATCCATGCAGTGCAGCAAACACGTCCTATCAAAAGAAGTATAGCAGACAGCATTTATCCTACCGTAAAAAACCACAGGAATGAACCGTCAACTATTCCAGCATATGTTTTATGCAGTGGATGGCCTTCCAGCCCTGAGAACCTTTCTATTGCAAAAAAAACAAAAAAATGTCCAAGTACAATAAAGCACTTTGCATCTTTGTTTGCATGCTAATTCGATTCGTTCGCAGTGGTCAGTCGAGAGGCCTTGGTGTTCAGACTTCAGTCCATTGTGAAGGTCCAGCTGTCTGAGCGTCATTAAGATTTAAAGCAGATCTCGGTCAATATTAATGACAAACCCAAGCCTTAAATACCTGTCCTCTTTTAATTATCACAGCTCATGTCTTTTAAAGATCAGATTCCTGCCTCTAAACTCTGGCCAGCCTTCCTAGCAGGCTCGTCTGTCACTGCAAATGTCATCACTGTATTCCTCCTCGGCTGACCGTGACAGGGCCCACTTTCAGCCTTTATCTCCCTCTCCATCCTTTCTTCCACCACAAAGATCCCTTCTTTTTTTTCCGTCGCTCACTGCTGTATCCGCTTTCTACACGTGGCAAATGATTGCCCGGGTAAAGGTATTTTCTGTTTCAATCTTGCATTTTCCCAAGGGGGAACAAAAGGGACAAGCTCAGTGCAGCTGGTTTCACTGGGAAAATGGCACCGAATTGCTTCATTCCTCGGCAGATTAGCGATTGCATACAATCCTGCGCTAAGTGCTATTGTGCGCCTCAATTTGGCCATTATACTTTGTCTTTTTCTATTTAGAGCACCCCTAACCAATTAAAGTAATACAGCCTCCAATACCTGCTCCCAATTAAATCTGGGCGGTATTACCTGCCTTGATGCTGCTGACCATGGATTCTTACCACTTAGCCGCATTCATTAGGCCTATTCATACTGAAGGGGCTGATGACAAGGATTCAAGGCTTACACGGTGCTCTCCCCCCGTCTCTCTTTCTCTCACTCACTCACACACTCTCGCTCTCTGACTGTCATTCACTCATAGTACTCAGAGAGTTGGCTGTGGCAAAAACATGGAGAGCGTCAGATGGTGACACTCATTTTTTTGTCCTTTCTTTTCTTTCTCTCACTCTCTGGTGGATATTTTCCCGCCTGCTCCTGGTTTTGTTTCACAGGTAGCCAGGTTTTTTCCAGCTCATTGTGTTCTTTCTTAAAGCCTTCGCCCGTGCAGCTTGCTTGGCAGCGTCCAAAAGCCGCGCGGCACAATGAGAAGGCCTCTTCAGGCCACTGAGTCGATTGACAAATCCACAGTGTTAAAAGTCGACAAAAGCCAGGCGGGGAACTCTGTCAGCCGCACTTGGGGAAACTGTCAGTCTGATGGCCCTGCCATCTCAACCCAAACATGCTAGTCAGGTTCACAAAAGCCCTTATTCATTCATATTCTGCTGTTGGAAAGTTATAATTCTAATTTAAGAAGGAGAAAGAAAGAATTAAAGAAAAAAAAATCAGTTTTTAATTGTGTGTATTTTTAATGAGTAAACCAAAAGTAGTGTTGTACATCTAATCTTATCGCGATGGGAACTAGTGTCTGTGAGTATTAAACCACTGAACTATTTAAATATTAAGTCTAAGTGCTTGTTTGGTGCCTTCTTTGAAGGGATGGTGCAATAGTGTTTAGTACTATAATCGAGCATGCTTAGAGTTTTTTTAGCTTCTTTTTTTTAGACTTTAACTTGTAAAATTCAGTTTTCACACAGAAATGCTCTGTTTTCATGCAAGAAACATAAAATTTGGATTTTAAATTCAAGATGTTATTACATTACTATTGTGAGGACATTGCCATTTTATATACAGTTGAAGTCAGAATTATTAGGCCTCCTGAATTATTAGCCCCTTGTTTATTTTTCCCCCAATTTCTGTTTAAACGGAGAGAAGATTTTTCAACACATTTCTAAACATGATAGTTTTAATAACTCATTTCTAATAACTGATTTATTTTATCTTTGCCATGATGACAGTAAATAATATTTGACTAGATATTTTTCAGGATACTTCTATACAGCTTAAAGTGACATTTAAAGGCTAACCAAGGTTAATTAGGTTAACTAGTATAGGGTAATACTATATATCAGACATACTGTGATAATATCCATGCTCTGTTAAACATAATTTGGGAAATATTAAAAAAAATAATGAAAGGGAAGCTAATAATTCTTACTTCAACTGTAATGTACTTCTCAAATAAATAAATATAAATATTCAGTGCTTTTCACAGCAGGTTTTTACACAGCAGATGCCCTTCCAGCCGCAACCCATCTCTGGGAAACATCCTCATTCACACACACTCATACACTTTAGCTTACCCAATTCACCTGCACCGCATGTCTTTGGACTGTTGGGGAAACCAGAGCACCCAGAGGAAACCCACGTGAATGCAGGGAGAACATGCAAACTCCACACAGAAGCGCCAACTGATCCAGCCGAAGCTCGAACCAGCGATCTTCCTGCTGTGAGGCGTCAGCTATACCTACTGCGCCACTGCGTCGCCCCAATAAAATATAAGTAAATAAATAAACAAATAAAGAAAGAAAGAAAGAAAGAAAGAAAGAAAACTGTATGAAGTTTAAACTGATAAATTGATGTCAAATTAGCCAGGTTTAATGATGTCAATTAACTTTTGCAAGGAAAATAAATAAATAAATAAATAAATAAATAAATAAATAAATAAATAAATAAATAAATAAATAAATAAATAAATAAATAAAAGAATTGTATGGAGTTTAAACTGATAAATTGATGTTAAATTAGCCAGGTTTAATGATGTCAATTAACTTTTTGCATGGACAATAAATAAATAAATACATACATAAATACATAAATACATACATAAATAAATAAATAAATAAATAAATAAATAAATAAATAAATAAATAAATAAATAAATAAATAAATAAACCAACTGTATGAAGTTTAAACTGATAAATTGGTGGTAAATTAGCCATGCATACAATTACTTGTATGCATGGATAAAAAATAAATAAATAAATAAATAAATAAATAAATAAATAAATAAATAAATAAATAAATAAATAAATAGTATTAAGTTTAAACTGATAAATTGAAGTTAAATTAGTCAGGTTTATTGATTTCAATTAACTTTGCATGGACCAAAAATAATAAATAAATAAATTATTAGTAAGTAAGTATAAATTAACAAACACTTGTTACAGTGGCAATTCTTTCCTACTTGTGATTGCTGCTGGGGTTCAATTCATGCAAAGCCATTTGCCTGTGACTGACTTTGACTGTTGTGTTTATAAAAATGGACTTGATGTGAAATAACGGGGGGAATAAGATCCTTTCCTGTATGAGAAAGGATGCCCATATTCTTCCAATCCCTCAATCCCCTCAGCAGCTCCCCCTTCTCCCCACAACAACCCCTCTAACCACTCTACAGTTCAGATGAGAGATACAATAGAGAGTCTCTTTTATGAGAGAGAGGAAGGAGAGAGGGGAGATAAAGATAAAACAGAGAGAGAAAGTAAACGCAGACCACATGTCTTTATTAGGAGAAATGCACTTCTGGAATCTGAAAGCTGACTTTGAGCTTTATAGATTTACAAATGAAAGCATTGGAGAGATGACCATGGGCTGTGGGTAAAATGAAGGTTTGTTTATGTTGCCGTTTTCAAATTAATGCACATCCGAACAGGTCAGATCAGGAAATAGGTGGCTGGAGGGTTCAACAGTTCTTCAGCAAATGGCAGAGCTTTAGCCTATCACAGAAAAATGCTGCATGCGAATCACTGTCAAATGAAAACATGTAGCTTTGAATTAGCTTTTTATTTACCTTTTCTGTCTCTTTTTTGAGAATGAAGTGTCCAACTCACCATTTTGCTTTAAAACACACATTTCTTTCGAATCTTTATTTGCATAATGTACTCAGATTCAACATAATACAAGACAATTTTCTATAAAGTTGAAGTCAGAATTATTAGCCCCCCTGAATTGTTAGCCCCCCTGTTTATTTTTTTCACAATTTCTGTTTAATGGAGGGAAGATTTTTTGGTAACACTTTATAATAACTACACACTATGAACCATTTTTTTAAGAATTAAGAAATAGTGAATTCATTATTTGTTAAGCATTAATTCTACATTGATAAAGGTTAGTAAGCAGTTTGTAACTGCAGCTACAAATGCTCTATTCTTGACTTAAAAGTACATGTATAATGTGCTTAATAATTGTTTTCATATTAATGATTCATTTTTCAATTCTAAATATAGTATTTAATTATTTACAAACCTGTTATTAAAGCATAGTTGGTTGTTTTTTTAAGATAATTCAAAATGAGTTAGTAAATGATTAATAAACTATTCAAATGAACATTTATAATTCTTATTATTCTGGCGTATACTAATAGTTAATTTGTATGTTAATAAATGCTTTATTAACTCAACTTCATCCAATTTTGTGACCTAATCTAAAGTGAGGACTATTTATGCTTTATAAATCCCTTATAAATGACAATTAAATGCTCAGTTAAATTCTAAATAGGAAAAAAGAAAATAAACATTATTAATTCCTATTCGTTTGAAGATACACAAATGAAACTGTACTTCGAATGAAAAATAAATATTTGCAATCTTATCTAAAATGAAATTACTGTACAATTTAAACATTGCACACTGAAAAAAGTGTTGCATGCAAAACTGTTGCAAACAATTTATTTGTGTTGAATTTAAACAAACAAATTAAATTGAGCAATGTTCAACTTAATTTGTTTGTTTAAATTCAGCCCAAATAAATAGTTTACAACCACTTAACGTAAAAAAAATGAGTAAATCCAAGGAATCATCTTTGAATATTTTTTTTCAGTGCATCTCATTATATTGTTAAATTATCAAATTGTTGTTATTTGATCCAGTTGTATGTCATATTTTGACACTCCAGTTATTCTGCAATGTTTAAACCTCACAGAAATTTAACTTTTTAGATAAGATTGCAAAGATTATTGTTCATTTGATACCAAGCCTTTAATTGTCATTTATAAGAAATTTATAAAGCATAAATAGTCCTCACTTAGGCCACAAAACTGCATGAAGTTGAGTTAATAAAGCAATTATTAACATACATAGTAACCATTACTATATGCCTAAATAATAATATATAAACGTTGATTTCAATAGTTTATTAATCATTTAACTCCTTCTGAATTATCTTAAAAACCACTTACTACTCTTAAATACAAATGATTTCTAAAAAATGCAATACTTACTTTAATAATGAAAAATAAATCATTAAGAAAGTATGAAAGTACAATTATTAAGCACATTATAAATGTGGTTGTAAGTCAAGAATACAGCATTTGTAGCTGCAGTTATGAACTGCCTACTAATACTTCTTAACGTAGATAATGCTTAATTGATAATGAATTCACTATATGCTAATGCTTAATAAATGATTCATGGTGCGTAGTTATTATAAGGTGTTACCGATTTTTTTCAACACAATTCTAAACATAATAGTTTTAATAACTCTTTTCTAATAACTGATTTATTTTATCTTTGCCATGATGACAGTAAATAATATTTTACTAGATATTTTCTAGTAAAGACACTTCTATACAGCTTAAAGTGTATATATATATATAGTCTGAAGTCAGAATTTGAAGTCAGAATTATTTGCCCCCCTGAATTATTAGCCCCTCTGTTTATTTTTTTCCCCAATTTTTGTTTAACGGAGACAAGATGTTTTTCAACACATTTCTGAACAGCTTAAACTGATATTTAAAGGCTTAACTAGGTTAATTAGGTTACCTTTGCAGGATAGGGTAATTAGGCAAGTTATTGTATAATGATGGTTTGTTCTGAAGACTATCAAAAAAAAAAATGCTTAAAGAGGCTAACAATTTTTACCTTAAAATGGTCTTTAAAAATTTAAAGACTGCTTTTATTCTAGCCGAAATAAAAAATATGACTTTCTCCTGAAGAATAAATATTATCAGACATACTGTGAAAATTTTCTTGCTCTGTTAAGCATCATTTGGGAAATATTTTAAAAAGAACAAAAAAATTAAAAGGGGGGCTAATAATTCTGACTTCAACTGTATATATATAAATATGACAATATAACACGAGTATTATATGGCTGTATATCGCCACTGGTGGGAGGCGTGCGTTGGCTCGAGGCTGCAGTCCGAGTGCTTTAGTGTCCCACCAGTGATGATATACAGCCATGTCGCCCTGCTACAATATTGCATTTAAACAACAGTTCGACGGCAAAATTGTGTATATAAAAAAGAAAATCAAACATGAAGAGTCTCAAAAACCCTTTTTTTAAAGCAACTACTTTCGTCCACCGTTCATACACATCTGCAGCTGACGTCAGAACAACAGAAATAGTTACTAATTCACCAATGTCATTTTAGAACTAGTATTTGGATTCTTCTCTAGCATAATGTGATAACAAAACAGGTGCTTTTGCTGACATTTTAAGATTGTATGGCTGAACGGCATGGAATGCCATCAGTCTACAGACATTTCCCAGTATTTCTCTGTTGCAACTGGGAGATCACAATAATTAACCCCGAAAAAGCCAGAGAAAAGCAAACACTAACAGGTTTCTGTGGTATAAATGCAGCACTACAAAACACAAAAGAGAGAGATCGACTTAGAATGTCACTTACCTGTTCTGTAATGATTTGTTACTTTGAAACATACGCTAAAATACGCAGCTGTAGTTTGAAACATACGCTAAAAATGCAGTTTTTCTGCCCCCTTATTATGCGGTCTCTGTCACCATCTTGTGGAAGAACGTCAAACATCTTTGCACTGCTCAGTGTGGCAGGCTGGCCGCCAACGTGCTGAATCTCCGAAATTATGAATATTTAAAATAGGCACTATCCTTATAAATAAACTGCTAGTTGCAATCTAAACCAGGGCCGGAAAGGGACTCCTTTTCAGCCCTGGAGTTTCAAGCATTAGACCGGCCCACTTCAGTTCACGACTTAATATATTAAAATAACAATATCTAATAATCATAATTCATCATACTATTAGTTAAATTCTTCTTTTTAATATTATTCTTTACTTTGGCTTTCTATTATTCGTATATTATCATTATTATAGTAATGTTTTTTTTCTTATTATTATTATTCTCATTGTCTTGTTTGCTGACTCCCTTTTCTTCCTTTCCTTTTCGTCTACTCTTCCCCTTTTGTTTTTTTGTTTTTTGTTTTTTCTCTTTTCTTCTTCTATTTCCTATTTTTCCTCTTCTACTTACTATTATCATCATCATCTTCATCATCATCATCATCATCATCATCATCATTATTATTATTATTATTATTATTATTATTATTATCTTTATTTGTCCTCTTCCTGATTTCCCAACCTCCCCTCACCTCCTCACTATCATCTATAATAGTATTACTTTTACTTTCTGTTGTAGTAGTTATAGTACTTGTAATTTATTATTATTATTGTTGTCAGTTATTATTACTGTTGTCCTTTCTTTCTTTTTGTCATTTTTACTATCATACATTACAAGCATTGTTGTCACTCCTTGCCACTGACTGCTTTCTTTTTGTTTTATTTATATCAATGATACTTGACAGTTATTTTCCCTTATGTATGTACTCTGACCTGTCCACCAAGCTACAGTACCTTTACATGCATGCGCACACACACACACACACACACACACACACACACACACACACACACACACACACACATATTAAATTCAGTGCAAATACAGTAGCCTAAGTGTTGCTTCACAGTGAAGATTTATGTGAACAGTTAACACAATGTAATGTTTAACAGTAACAGTATACAAATGATGTATGTATGTAAATTGTATGAAAATTTTCTAATGAGACTATGATGTCTTTTTCAAGCGAACAGCTGATTTATAACATCAAATATTATTCATAAATATGAGAACATTAAAGGGTAGCAACACTATTCTTTACAACATCACAATGTCCTTTTCTGCAATATCTGAATATATATTCTTTGCAAAATTGTTCACAGATATCCAGTCCATAAACACAAACAAAGAACAAAACAAGTATTGCATAGTTATTTGCCAGACATTTTAACCACAGTATTACTTTCTAGTGATGGCTTCATCTTTTTCCCCCTTTTAAGCCTTTTGATCAAGTTAAGTTAGACTCATTAATGTAGTGAATCGTCTGATTTTATTAATTGTCTCAGGGCATTTTTCACTGAGCAGGTGTAATATTCATTAACATTAATATTAATTATTTGATTTCTTATTCACTTAATGACAATCCTACCTGCCCATTCTAGTGTGTTGGGCTCATGACTGGTGCTTGGTAACATTACGGGGCCTGGCTCTTCAATGTTGGCAGCAAACTAGACACCGGCCCTCGCGGCCAAAAAACTGACCGGCCCACTGGGAATTCTTCCAGTCCTCCGGATTAGCCAATCCAGGCCTTAAAAAGTATCAAAAGTACATTATGTTGTTCAACAGCTGCAATATTTGTCAAACTGTAGTCCTCTGCTTCCCACGATAAACTACAGAACAAACCATCGCTATACAATAACTTGCCTAATTACCCTATCCTGACTAGTTAACCTAATTAACCTGGGTTAGCCTTTAAATGTCACTTTAAGCTGTATAGAAGTGTCTTGAAAAACATCTAGTCAAATATTATTTACTGTCATCATGACAAAGACAAAATAAATCAGTTATTAGAAATGAGTTATTGAAATTTCCATTCAAATAAACAGGGGGGCTAATAATTCTGACTTCAACTGTATGTATATATATATATATATATATATATATATATATATATATATATATATATATATATATATATATATATATATATATATACTGTATATGCATGGCATTCATGAGTATCATATGTTGAGTGAGGATCTATATAGCCTATAATTATATTTGTTATAATATAATAATTATTATAACCCTAATTTTAACCGACCAAAAAAAGTAATATTTATGTATTTTAAAACCTAGCAGTATGGACCCAGTTATGACACATTTGATTGATTGATTGATTGATTGATTGATTGATTGATTGATTGATTGATTGATTGATTGATTGATTGATTGATTGATTGATTGATTGATTGATCAGTCACCATGATATTAATTTATTGGCTAAAATTTTATGCAGATTATTATATGCAGTGAGTCAATTCCTATAATTTCTCAGCTTCTCTGCTTTTATTGGATTTATTATTTGGGTTTTAAGCTAGAGTAAATTGTAAATATATATATATATATATAAGGACTCATGATGACAAATGGTCAGAATAACAATTGTTTTGAAAATGGTTTAAAAACATACATTGTAAATCCAGAAAAAAAATCCAATGAAAAGTGAGCTTAAGTGGTTAATTTCTGCTCTCTGTCTACTGTATATAGACCCTATACACAATATATAAGTCAAATTGAGAGCATGTATAGAAGAATTACAGTGAAAGATTCAAACATTTTCAATGTACTTTAATAATCATAATAGGCAAAAAGAAAATACAGTTGCATCTTTGACTCTTTAACAGAATATTTCTGGCATTATTTTCGATCATTAGCATTAAAAAGTTAACCTTTCCAATGTTAGGTCTTCCAACCGTAGGTCGTATTATTCTGCAGGTCACGCGGCTAGCCGTTGGTTGTGTTAGCATTAGCCCAACCACTGACATGAGCCAGATTTTAATTAATTTCACACATGCAGCGCAGGCTTGACCCTGCGACAACGGGACATGAGGCATCCCCTAATCATCATATGCCCTGTGACATCATCCACGGACCTGGCAGCCCGTAGAAAACGAGAGAAATGGAGGTAGTTTAGCATGGATACAAAGCGCCAATTTATCACCATAAGCAAATCCTAACCTGGGAGCATCGCCCCCAGCAGAATTAATTGGCTCAGTCGCTGTCTGTGAAGTGTTTGGCCTTGTTTTAATAGGCAGGGTGCCCCAGAGACGCTCTCAAACGCTGATTCTCCAAACCACGTGATTGGCTGCTAGATTGCCATTGAAACTCTGATTCATGAACCAGGAAGTTTTTTGTTTTGTTTTGTTTTTTCTTACTTTACAACCTTCTGCTAGCCATCTGTACCCCATCAGTCCCTCTAGTATGGCATGGAACAAGAATATTTTAGAGCAATTAGTAAAGTTTGGGTTAGTAATTAGTTTTAAAGGCTATTTATAAATTATAAATGTGACAGACCAGGATTGTGTGTCCGTTTTACCTCTGAGGGTTTCATTAGACACTTTTAAGTCCCATAATTCGATTTTTATGTAATTGTCTATATTTTTGACAGACTGAAATTGAAGTTTGGGTCTCATTTTGTAAAAGGTAGTGCACTTGGTTAGCATAAAGGCATAAGTATCGTATTTCCTCTGATCTCTTGGGATAGCATTTTGCCCTGAGGATTGAACCTGAGTGAATAAATTGCTGACTTTTGTTTTGTTTTGTGGTTCGTTACGCTGTGGCGCCCCCTGATAAATCAGGCAAAGGAAAATGAATGAATGAATGTTTTGTTTGGTAAAATTTTATTAGTTAAAATAATAAGTTATTATTATTTTTATTTAAATAGTATTAGGTAATGAGCTATACATTTGCTACTGTGTGTGTTAGCATTTTTAATGTTAGTTAATATACATACAGCTGTTTATTTTCAGTTCAAGTCAGCTCATTTCCATCACAAAATTTACTAATTCGTTTTTTTTTACAAAAAAAATGTATTTGTCAATGTTTGAACTAGCATGAATAAAAATGCTTTAGACGTTAACCATTGTTAACAAATAAAATGTTTTTGGGCAGTTTTACAATTTTATTTTACTTTATGTTATGGTATTTTATTCATCACTGTCATTTCAGATGGATAATTTGGAAAAAAAAATAACTCGTGAAAAAAAGGGACGTAGCGGACATTTTAAAAGTGGGGAGGACAGCTGTAGGAGATCCTAAAGTTTACGTTCCTATAAATATTAATCACCTGTTTCTATATAGTCTGTCTCTAAAAGTGACGGGCACATATCCCCCCTGTCCCCCCGCCTCGGTTGCAACGCCCCTGTAAAAAATATGCAAAATGAAAGAAAAAAAATAAAGAAAGGTGCGTATTTATTCAAATATATATATATATATATATATATATATATATATATATATATATATATATATATATATATATATATATATATATATATATATATATATATTACACTATAAAAAATTGCTGTAAAATGTAAAGAATTACTTCAAATCAAAATTTGAATGTGTGCTGTAAATTTACAATTACCATTGCACAGTTGTGATTGTTAATTTACAGTGGGCTTGTAAATTTTGCCAGTAATACTGTAAAATTTACAAGCGCACTGTAAATTAATAATTACAAGTGTGCTGTAAAACTACAGAACAATTGTAATTGTTAATTTAAAGTACACCTCTAAATTTTACAGTATTACTGACAATCAAAACTGCCAGTAATACTGTAAAATTTACAGCAATTTCAACACAGTGTACCAAATTGTTGTTTTACAAGCAATATTTCTTTAAAAATGAAAATATGCTAAATGAAAATAAAAGTAAAGAATGGTGCGTATTTATTCAACGTTGGGCATATTTTGCTGTTATGCAAACAATGGTAATTTGAACAAAAAAGATATAAATTACACTATATATAATATTGTAAAAATTACGGCAATTTCAACACAGTGTACCAAATTGTTGTTTTACAAGCAATATTTCTTTAAATATTAGTTTTAATAAAAATTCACACTTAATTTGACGCCTAAATATTATTTTTCTTTGTAATTGTTTGAAAAAGTTTTTTCGGTTTAAATTAGTTTACTAGCACTTCTGTTTAAATGTAGACAAAACAAACTAATAACAGTGTGAAAAAGTTATATGTTCATTATAATTATTATCGTTTAAACTCCACAAAAATTACCCCAAGTAGACAAAACATCCATTAATTCTCAGAGTTCTGTTTTAACCACATTCATACTTTTTTTTCAGTGTTTGAGGAAATGAGGCCAAAAGGACCATTATATCCACTACTTTCACAGGCTGTTTAACAGAGAGAGGAGATGTGGCTGTGTGCATGCATGCGTGTGGGTGTCTGTGCGTGAAAGTGGGACAAAATGTTGAAGAAACAGAGAGAGAGAGTGTGTGTAGGGGTGCTTAAACTTGGCTGACCAGTCATGGTAATCAAAGTGTGCAGTGTCGTTTTTTAATGGAGTTTCTGGTCACAGCGCTGTCAGTTTCCTGCCAACTCACTCATCTGAACGCCATACTCCGCCATTCACGTCTCGGTAAAACACACTGTCCACTCACGTGTGCCCGAGAGAAAAGGGAAACGATTAACATCTTTCCAGATGTCCCACACACTCGCTCTTGTGTGACTAAGAAAGTGTGAGGACTCTGTTGAGGGAACTTTCTAGAGCGTTCGCCACATCCGAGGACCGGACGAAGGGAAAGAGTGATAGAAACAGACCTAGTGTAAAACAGGAGGAAGGCCGATAGTCTTTACTTTGGGCGGCAGGTTTTGAGTCGAGACTATCTGTCGGTCCATCCGCAGTGTCAGCTTTCGGTCAGCGCGAAGAGAGAGAATGGTAAATGTGAGAGGGCGTAAGAGATACCCGGCAGTGGCATGAGAGCTGCACTCCCAGGCTTTGTGTACGAAGTTCCACGGTGAAATGGATCCGTCTGCACTTAGCAAACGTTGCCTTTTATTCAGGACGTATGAGAGGAGGAGGGAGCAACATCCAACACGGAGAAACACCTAACACACACACATACATACACAAACATAGGGTGTATAGGGCAACAGGCCAGTTTCTCTGAGGTGACCAGATTTCTTACAGTAAACGGGGACATTATTGGTTTTAAAAAGGGGAAATTACAATGTTTTTAATTATAAGGGTTTGAGATTTTTGAATGAGTAGGGATGCGCTATATGACAAAACATACAGTTGGCATCAAAATTATTAGCCCTACTATTTATTTATTTATTTATTTATTTATTTATTTATTTATTTATTTATTTATTTATTTATTTATTTATTTATTTAATTTCTTGTAATACTTGCCAATTATGTTTTAAAGGCCAAGGATATTTTCACAGTAATTCCATTTATATATATATATATATATATATATATATATATATATATATATATATATATATATATATATTTTATTTTTTTTTTAAATTTATTTATTTTTTTATTTCTTTTTTTTTTTTCGTGTGTTTGGTTTTTTTTTTGTTTTTTTTTTTGAGTTTTTTTGTTTTTTTTGTTTTTTTTGTTTGCCTGGAAAAGAATGTTTTTTGTAATAAAAAAAAAAAAACAATTTAAGGACAATTTATTATCACCCTCTTTAGAATTAACTTTTTTTTTCCACTTTATTATTATTTTTATTATTATTATTGGCAGCATGGTGGCTCTGTGGTTAGAACGTTCTTCTCACAGCAAGAAAGTCACTGGTTCGAGTTCTGGCTGGGCCAGGTGGCATTTCTGTGTTTGCATATTCTCCCCGTGTTCACATGGGTTTCCCCCACAGTCCAAAAACATGGACCTTTTGTCCTTAAGGTCATATTCTAATTAAACAGAAATCTAATAAAGCCTTGTGGAGTATTCCGATTTTAATCGCATTATTGAAGTATGAACATTGTATCAGATAATGAAATACAATTTATTGTGAGTGAGCCATCTTTGCATTTTAAGAATCTTTGACTTTTTCCTCAATATATATTGTCTGCAGTAGTGGATGGTAATTTAGTCGTATTTTTAATTTGTTAGCAAGTGTAAGAACATTACTGTATAGATGTATTAAATATTTAATTTGGGAAATTTTCCAAAAGCATAACATTATCCTTTTTACTCCAGTACATTACATAAAACAACTTAAGAACTTGTCACATGTCCTGAGATTCACAAACAAGCTGATAGCTCTTATAGTTACACCTATTGATTTGACTCACAAATCACTGAATGATTTAGTTGTGAGTTCGAACATATGCTGTCAGATCAGTCCATATGTATAGTGTTGTATATATATATATATAGTATTAGTATAGTTTCCCTTGTGCGTTGTTTTTGTATTGTGTTTTGTATTTATCAACTCTTTTCCTGAAGTAATATTTTGTATGTGATTTATACTTACTCAAATCCTCTGTTACACGCTATCTAACACTGTCAGCTATTTTTTATTTTTAATGCTTCAGCAATCTGCCATGTGTCTTTTTTAAAATAAGACTAAACTCTGTGCTTCAAAGCATTCAAGATTTACAATAGATTTACAACCACAAAAAGTTTATCAGGTTATAAATGGATTATATATAGAGTATAAATATAAATGATAAACATTTAGTAACATTAACTACCTGAAAATACAAATTACAAACCAATGCTATACACTAAAGTAAAGGACATTCATTTCAATCAATCAACCAATCAATCAATCAATCAAATGAAAACAATTATAAATAAATTAATTAATTAAAAAATATATATATATTTGAACACCACACAAACAGCATTAGACAATAATAATGATAATAATGTCAATTATATTGTCAATAATAGCAATAAAAATAATTAATTTTGTCAATATTATTAATAATAATTATAATAATACTGTAAATTACAATGCCAATAATAGCAATAAAATAAATAATATTATCATTATATATTAATAATAATAACAACAATATATTAATATATTATTAATAATAATAATAAATAATAATAACTGTCATAATAATAATAATAATAATAATATAATTATTATTATTATTATTATTATTATTATTATTATTATTATTATTATTGGTTGTTATACAAGCAAGTGGCTATCCTGTTGATGAGTGATTTATGGGATATACCATTGTTCGCTTTTCTATCTCTGTCCATTCCTCTTTTTTATTTTGCCCTCTGTCACTCTTAAACTAACGCTCGCATATGCAGACAGAAGGCCCAGCAGCTGAATGAGTGGGTTAAAGCTGTCACTTTTCTCACTGCCTACCTGAACAACCCGATGAGTCATATTGTATTCGGAACAAGCGGAATTATAAAAACTCACCTACAGACATGCATAAACATACATAGAGAGAGTGGTGAGACTGAAAGGGAGACGGATAGACCGAGAAGTGGAGGTGGAGTTAACAAAACAGCAGAGAGAATCCCGGAGGCCAGGCGACAGGTGCAGGTGTCACGGAGAGGCAGGTCGAAGAAGTAAAAGCGGTGACACGCCGCCCATAATTTCAATATTCATGTGTTTAGTGGTAAATATGCAGTGTAGGTTCACAGATTACACAGTACGGCACATAAAGCGCTCAGACACACACACAAACAAACAGCCCATCTTATCACACTTCAGCTAGCACGCTCATTCACTGCCTTCGCAAAACTGTACAACATGCTACCCTAACCGCCAGTGTGGATCCGGAAGATTTTCAAACAAGTATGTCTTGGATGAATCTGGGTTATGAAGAGACAGATGTGTGTGTATGATGTATGTGTGTGTGCGTGTGTGTCGCTTTCTCTGCAGTGGACGTTTCTTTAGTCGTGCCTCCCCCTACTGGCAACTCTAAATCTCTCTTCTCCCTCATCCATCTTTCCTGATTCCCCCTTCCCACCCTCAGCAACTCTACAGCTGCTTGTCTTCTCTTTTTTTATCCAATACTGTTTTTTTTTTTTTTCTTCCTTAGCAAATTCCTGCTCTGTTTCCTTCCTGACTTTTCTCAGAGCAGCTACAGGGGCTACACAACCTCTGCCCCTCTCGCACAAACATATTGACGTTCTATCTTTTCCACTCGCTTTGTTTATTTTCTTCAGAAAATCTCTGTTTTTATTATTTCTTTCGTTTTATTGTTTGTTTTTTATAGAAAATATGACATTTAGTTTTTTTCATTTGAAATTCTAATTTTTAATAAACTATTTCCTAATCGTACACTCTTGGAAAAAATGGTTGTAAACAGTTTTAATTTGGATTATTTGGCTAATATCAATAGTAGATAGTTTTTTGTAAAGTTTCATAATGCACAATCCTTGTAAACTTCAATATTAGGTCTTGATGGTGATATACGTTTCATTTAAATAACATGTATTCACAATTTAACTGCCTGTTTGACCAAATTGTTGACCATATTTTGACTGTTTTAATTATGACTGTTAAAGTCATTTAAAGAATGACTGTTTTAAATAATGGTTTACACACACAGCATTGTTGGTTTACAAAAAATCAAACACACATAATCCTGTTGCACTACTACACTTGGTTTTAGTTTTATTGTGAAAAAAAAGAAGAAAAAAAAGATGTGTTTGCACATCGATGGATTTGCTTTTCAGTGTTTGGACTTTCAGCAGTGAAAATTAAGCCACACTGAACTGAACTAAACTGAACTTTAATTCTGAAAACTGGACTGACGCAGTTTCAAATCACTAGAACTTCTTTGTTAAGCTGCTTTGACACAATCTACATTGCAAAAGCGCCATATAAATAAACATGAATCGAATTGAATTGTTAAATGAGTATCTGAAAAGTATATTTTATGGCATACTTCAAAAAATAAAGACGATTTAGTATTAAAATATGTTTTATTTTTATTATTATTATTTTTTTTTATAAATTGCACTTACACTATATATTTTCAGATTTTTCATAGTATATGTATTAAGTCTAAAACTTTTATCATAAATTGACATATCGGTCATTTGGTAGAGGTTGATCGTTCTGAAATTATGTATTGAAAAATGTATTGAGTGTGTTAACTAGTGACATAAGGAGTTAAGAAATGCAATTCATTTTTTTCCTTGGTGGGGCAGTTAAAAGGATAAACCTGTTTCCAATAGTACACTCTTAGAAAAAATGGTTCTAAACAGTTTTAATTAGGTTTTTTTGGTCACTAATATCAATAGCAAAAACCTTTTTGGTGCTTAATAGAACTCTTTGTATAAGGTTCCATAATGCACAATCCATGTAAAGTGCTATATTAGGTTTTCATGATGATATACATTTTTTAAATAGCAGTTTATCTGCATTAATATTAGTATAATAGAATGTTTATTTTATTAATATTGATATTAACATTCTTATTATTTATTCATATTTGTCATTTAATAATTTATCAATTTTATATATTGTAGGCTCTGTTGGGGTTAAAACAAACATGATTTATTGATGTGAACAAAAATGACTCAACAGTTATCAGCTTGAATGCATTAATAAGTGACATTGGACATGAATAAATGCACAGATGAATAAAACACAAAAAAGAAGCAGGCAATTGATGCACTATTCATCATCCATGATGCCTTTTTTGCATCTTTATATGTGTATTTTGGTGAAATTGAAAGGCTTTTTTTTTCAGAGAACTGAGTTTTTAAAGTGTGTTTCCACTGATTATGAAGGAAAGCATGCTTATGAATGCATAACATATTAATAATAGTAATAATAATAATAATAATAATAATTATAATAATAATTATTATTATTATTATTATTATAAATAATAATAATAATAATAATAATAATAATAATAAATGCAATGTCTAGTAGAGAAGATATATTAACAACACTATTACACACTATGAATCATTTATGAGCATTAGCATATAGTGAATTCATTATTTGTTAAGCATTACCTCTACATTAATAAACATTAGTAAGCAGTTTATAACTGCAGTTACAAATGCTGTATTCTTAACTTATAAGCATGTTTATGTGCTTAATAATTGTATTGTCACAATTTGTGAGGGATTTATTTGTCATTTCTAAATATTATTGTATTTAAGAGTAATTGATGGTTTTGCAGATCATTCAGAATAAGTAAGTAAATGATTAATAAACTATTGAAATCAATATATATATATATATATATATATATATATATATATATATATATATATATATATATATATATATATTTGTATTTTATTATTATTATTATTATTATTATTATTATTATTATTATTATTATTATTATTATTGTTATTATTATTATTATTCAGGCGTACAGTAGTGGTTACTATGTATGTTAATAAAATATTTATTAACACAACTTCATGCAATTTTGTGACCTAATCTAAAGTGAGGACTATTTATGCTTTGTAAATTCCTTATAAATGACAATGAAAGGCTTAGTAATAAGTTAACAATAATCTTTGCAATCTAATCTAAAAATCTAAAAATAAAAAAATAAAACTATTGTAAAACTACTGTAAAAATTAAAACAACAACAATATAATAATTTAACAATATATTATGATACAACATTTCACTGGTAATTAGCTATGTCTAAATTGTACAGTAATTTTATTTTGAATAAGGTTGCAAAGATTTATTTTTCATTTGATACGGTTTCATTTGTGTATCTTCAAATAAATAGAAATAAATAATGTCGTTTATTTTATTTTTTCCTGTTTAGAATATAACCGAGCCTTTAATTGTCATTTATAAGGGATTTATAAAGCATAAATAGTCCTCACTTTAGATTAGGTTACACAACTGGATGAAGTTGATTTAATAAAGCATTTATTAACATACAAATTAACTATTAGTAAATGCCAGAATAATAAGAATTATAAATGTTCATTTGAATAGTTTATTAATCATTTACCAACTCATTCTGAATGATCTTTAAAAACACCAACTATTCTTAATTAACTGGTTTTTAAATAATGCGATACTTAATTTACTAATGAAAAATTAATCATTAACAAACTAACAATCATTAGGCACATTATACATGTGCTTATAAGTCAAGAACAGAGCATTTGTAGCTGTAGTTATAAACTGCTTACTAATGTTTATTGATGTTAATGCTTAACAAATAATGAATTCACTATTTGCTAATGCTTAATAAATGATTCATAGTGTGTAGTTATTATAAAGTGTTACCGATATATCTTCAGCTTAACACTGCTTAACTGATTACACTTTCATGTTGTGGTAAACTAAATTTTAAAAAAGAAAGAGAAAAAAAGCATGTTTGTCTGTAAACAATTTGAAAGTTGTATTTATGTATGCACATATCAAGAAATTAAGAATCATATAACTGTTTAAAGAGCCTTGACAGTCTGTGTCGACTATTTGAGCTCTGGAGAGTAACTAAAGAGCAGCTTTGACAGATTTGAAAAACAAATTTGAAAAACAAAAAGGCGGGAAATAAAAAACCCTCAATGTTAATAGCACAACAGAGGACAATATGGTTCTAAATGGAAGTGTTGCCCTGAGTGTTGAATATTTAACACTTTTTTTTAAGTGTGCTCATTTAAAACAAAAAAATACAAAATATATGTATTAATTATTTAAAAAATAAAAGTATTTATGTCTAATTAGGATGGTAAGCACCCTCCGCAGATACAACCATGAGCAATTCCAATAAAAAAAACTTGTTGCGTGTTCTCCTTTAAAGGCCTGAAAGGAATATGCATCTAATTTTCCTCAATCGCTCTTCTATATAATTTGAATAAATTACGCCTTGGATCGGAAATAAATGCTCCCTGACTTCCCCTCAAATCCTCTGATAGTTGTATCTTTAATTATTATTTAATTTAGCAGTTATGAGTGGTTTTCAGTTAAAGAGGATACTGCTGACAAATTCAATTAAATGAAAATAGAGAACTTAATGGTCCATGTTAATGATTCATTTCATACATAATATTATGTTTTTTTTTCTTCTTCGTCTTCTACTTCTGTAAATTTCTAATCAGGGCTCACTTTAATATTGGTTACAGGGGTCTAGACACAACCAAGGTGAGCACGCATCCACAAACACACTCCGTTAACCCTATATGTACCAGTGTGTATTTTTTCCTCAGATTTTTTTTAAAAGACACAAATAGGGTCTAATCAAAAATGGCAGAACAATGATGAAATTTTCCACAGGAACAGCTCAAGGCACAGGTCAGGGTTGCGGACCATAAACTCGGGTGCATTAGTGTTAAGAACACATGTGCGTTAGGAGGCCGTAAAGGGTGAGACTTGGTGGACATCAGGAGAGCGGAGGGGGTCAGTGACAAGTGGCCCATGTTTGGTGTGTGTGTGTGTGAAGTGGGGTGGAACAAGTGCTACAGAGAGGTGCAGGGCGGTGTTTTTCCCATGGTCCACTGCCCCTGCCCCCCAACACACACACACTCACACACACCGGCCTGTCAGACAGAGTCCAGCTCAGTTACAGACCCCAGGGCCAATGCGCTCTCAATGAACTGATACAGATGGAGAATTTTAGCACAATGGATGGATTACCACTGCCAGAATAGAGCTTCTCACTCCCTCACACATGCACACACACACACATATATACACATACATTAACACATCACACACAAAGAGGTGATTCTGCCAACATGTCTTTTCAATACTAATTAAATAGCTTTTCTAACCTTTGCTTACATCCTTGCTTGCGTTAAGAGTTGACCGTTGTGTCTGTGTGTTAGCCGAGTGTCCTTAACTGTCCGTCGTATAAAGGCTGCAGTGCATCTTTAATGGAGGATAGGCTTTATAAATCATGACCGCTGGTCTGTTTAGACATTCACCAGCTTGGCCCACGCTCTCTCTCTCTCTCTTTCCAACAGAGGAGGGTAGATTAATGGCATAGGGCCTATTTAGCACCAGTCGCTGTAAAACATGACACTTTCTCCCCACACGATGCTCCGGTTTGGCCCGTCAGCCAGCGAGCGAGGGAATGGACGGTCCCACCCCACCCAGGACAAATAGCCCATCACAAACAGCCCAGGCAATGTCAAAAAGGCAAAATTCACAGTGATGAATGATGGGGGTTCTGATAATAATAACAATAATACACAGGAATCTGATTAATGTAATAATAAGAATATGAGGAGAAGCAAGCACACACAGGTTTGTTTTTGTGAATTGTGGGGACATTACATATACTGTAGGTTTCCATTGTTTTTATACGGTTTTAAACTGTATTTTTCTATGGCTCTACCTCAACCTACCCCTAAATCCAACCCTCACACTGTAAAAAATGCTGAGTTTCACACAATTCCTTCATGTTGCCCCGACACAATAAAGTTAACCTCATTGTGTTTACAAATTTAAGTGGATTGAACGTAAAACAATTAAGTTGTTCCTAAAAAAATCTCAAGAATTGTGTTGATTCAGCTCATTTTAAATAAATCAACAATAAATAAGATTTAAAGCTGAAAAAATTATGGTTTACTTCACAAAATCTTTTTTGCATTAATGTCCTCACCACCTTCTTGTAATAATTGTGTCATACCCATGTAATTATGAAATTTTGTGTCCTGATATGTCAAAAAAACGTGCACACACACACCTTGCTTATTATAGTTCCTACACTGTAAAAAAAAATGTGTCAGTAATTCCAACGCAATCTCACAGCTATTCGTAACTTTTTGATTTAGTGACTAATTCATATAAATGTGCACGATCAACTTCGTACAATATAGTACGATTTGCTCATCACCCAATGATGGTTGGGTTTAGGAGTGGGGTTAGGTGCCACGCATCCTTTTTAAAATCGTATAATTTTCATAAGACTGAACTCATATGAATTCATACGAATTAAACTGACAAAACGTAAAATACTTAAGTGTTCTCGTGAGATCAGGCTGGAAATTCATGACAACATCATTTTTTTTGGTAACACTTTAAAATAAGGTTGTATTAGATAATGTAAGTTATCATATTACTGACTTAAACAATGAGCAATGCATGTGTTACAGTATTTAGAATCAGAATCCGAAAGAGCTTTATTGCCAGATATGTTCATGACAGCTTTTACAGTGCAACATAATGAATATTTTGTCATGTTTGTTAACATTATTTAATGAAAATAAAGTCGTTTATTGTTAATTCATGTTAACTCAGAGCACATTGCTGTAAGTAATGTTAAATTTGTATTGTAATAATGCATTAGTAAACATCGAACTATGATAAATAAATAAATAAATGCAGCACAAGTGTGTTTCATTATTAGTACATGTTAGTAAAAGCATTAAATTATATTATCTAATGAAACCTTATTGTGGACTGCACGGTGGTGCAGTGGGCAGCACGTTCGCCTCACACCAAGAAGGTTGCTGGTTCAAGCCTCGGCTTGGTCAGTTGGCATTTCTGTGTGGAGTTTGTATGTTCTCCCTGTGTACGCATGAGTATCCTCCAGGTGCTCTGGTTTCCCACACAAGTTCAAAAAACATGCAGTACAGGTGAATTGGGTAAGCTAAATTGACCATAGTGTATGTGTGTGAATGAGTGAGTATGGATGTTTCCCAGTGATGGGTTGCAGCTGGAAGGGCATCCACTGCATAAAACATATGCTGAAAAAGTTGCCGGTTCATTCCGCTGTGGCTACTCCAGATTAATAAAGGGACTAAGCTGAAAAAAAAAATGAATGAATGAATGAAACCTTATTGTAAAGTGTGAGCATTTTTTATGTTAATTAGAACTTAATAGACATTTAATACAGTTATACAAAGTGGTTTAATGTACATATAATTAAATAATGTAAATTCATTCAGCTTTAAATCTAAGGCACTGTTTTGTTTGGCAATGTATGATATCCACATATTGATACTTTCTGATAATAAAGAAAGAAAGAAATAAAGCTTGCACAATGTTTCCTGTTCGGTATCTTTAATTTCATTTTAATTCATTTAAAAGAAATAATTAATTTGAAATAAATTTAAATCTATTTATTATTATGTTATGTTTGGTTAAGGTGTGTTGGTATTTGTATTAAATTCTTAATTATTTAGGTTAAAGGGATCGTTATTCCAAAAATTACCTCATAATTACCTCATAATTGATTTTCCCTCGTACGATTAACGATTCCCTCGTACGATTTAACCCATTATGAATTTCTTTTCTCTGTTGAACACAAGTGATAATTTGAAGAATGCTGGTTGCTGGCTGCCATTTGCTTTCATATACTCACTATAACAATACTATGAAGTCAATGGGTGTCAGCTACCTGCATTCTTCAAGTTATCTTTTGTGTCCAACAGAAACTCAAATATTTTTTGAACAAGTGAAGGGTAAATGATCACAGATTTTTCTTTTTAGTTTTTTTTTTTTTTTTGATGAACTATCCCTTTAACTATTTCTTATTTTTAATCTTAAACTAAAACTTAGATTTTCCATCTTACTCAGAGTAAATGGTTGCTATATATAAAGAAAGAACGTTACCACTGAAGTAATGTCATTAATAGCTAAATAAGTTAGGAATATCCAAAGTCAGTAATTAAATAAATAATGAAATTATCAGTAAAAAATAATCAAACTTATTATTATTATTTTATTTTAGATGCCGATAATTTACAGTATATTACTGAAAATTGTCTACTATTGTCATGATCATCTGAATAAGTTTCAGGTAAATTTATATAAAAGAGAAATAAAATAATAGAAGAAAGTGTGAATGTTTTTGATGAGCAGATATGTCCTCACTTTATTGTCAACAGTATTTTAACACATAATACATTACACATTTATTTAATATTGTTTAGACGTTTATGCATTGATTTATTTAATAAGGAATTTTGTCACTTTTTGTCAATTAACTGTCTACACAAAATGACAGGAATACGAAGGTGAACAAAGTTTCCTGCTGTAATCAAAACGTGTAACTCAAGTTGTAAATGCACTCTGTGAACGAATTTATTCCTGATTGGTTTTGATGTCTCAGGTTTCACCTGACTTTTTTTTTTTTTTTGGTCTAAATGTGAGGTGACAGTGCATTGTGCTAGGAGTAGAGTTTGATGATAGCATATTGGTTGATCTCTAGCACTTTACTATATTTTCATCTGCTTCATCAAACTGATTCCAGACATTACTGCATCTTTAAAGTATGTTTTATTTAGATTTAATAAGAAGAACGATAATAAGAATAATAATTAATAAAAATAACTTATTTTTATAATATATATTTAAATATTAGCCTTAATCAGGTATTTATTCTTCAGTAAAGTAATAAAAAGAGTGAGTAAGTTAATGAATGAATGAATGAATGAATGTACATAAACCTGATCTCATGATTAAACGCAAGTTTTTTACATTTTGTCAGTTTAGTGGCTATAATTCGTATGAATTCGCAACAGACTAAAAATGTATAAAAATGCACGATTTCAAAAAGGAGGAGTGACACCCAACCTTGGCAGGGCATGTCTTATTTCTGCCCTGCTTTCATCCTTTCTTTCTTCATTTTAGCAACACCCATCTTCCAAAGATCCACAAAGGGTAAAATCATGCACAATGTGTTGGGGGGTGGGGGGGGGGGGGGGGGGGTTGTATGGGGGGAATACGGTGGCCGAGAGAGCTTAACGTGCTGCAATTTAAGAAAACGTGCAATTACAAAAAAACGGCAGCAAATTGAGAAAAGCTCCTTATCAGTTCGACAGCCCACTTGCTACAAATCCTCACAATGCAAACATTTTTGTAAAATGTTTCACAAAAAGAACGGAACACAATGAAAATGTTTCAAGGGGACCTAAAAACACGACGGACACTGCTGTGCCGTGATTATTTTTCAGTGAAATTGTAGGTGATCTTTGAAAGGTGAGTTTTTTGTTTGTTTATTTTAATATTCCAATTCCTGTGTCTTTAGTATTTATTAGCCTTAATAACCACAACCTTAATAGCTGGTTCCATCACATTTTAGAGTCTCCTTGAAACATATCTGTTGTGTTGTGAGAAAATGGAGCGTGTTTTTGTAAAATGTTTGCATTGTGAGAAAATGCAGCACGTTTTAATAATTGTTTGAGTTGTGTGAAAATGCAGCACATTTTTTAAAAATGTGTTTGCGTTGTCAAACGGATGAAGATCGTTTCTCAATTTGCCGGCGTTTTTTGTAATTGCATGTTTTCTTAAAATGCAGTAAAAGGACAATCTTAACTTCCGTTTTATGATGACATTAAAGTAAAAAAAATAGTGTCTGTTAACAGTAGTTGATGTGAACTGAAGCACTGTGATCTAAAATAAGCTAATTTAAGCTAACATTGGTTATAAATATATTTTAACTGTTGCATTGGTTGAACATTGTGTGTCATTGTTAGTCATTGGTAGAATCATCATTGTGAAACGTCACCAAAATACAATAAATCTTCCCAAACTTCATTAGCTTTATTAACCTACTTCAACCCAGGCTCATTCTGATTATGTACCCTATATACATATCTGGAGAGTGCCAAAAAAGTTTTTTGCTGTTTTTTTGTTTTCGCAAATCCACCAGAGGCCGATGTGTACGCTTTTTGAGATCTCACATTTCTTTTTTACGAGTGCCATTCGTGTCTGCTCTTCTCATGTAAATCCACCAGAGGATGCTGTCGACTGACTGACTGACCTACTGATCCCCCCACCTTTCTCTTTCCCTAAACCTAAATTATAGTGTTCTAAAAAGCACCAATTGACCACATTTGGCTTTTGTTTTGTCTTACCTGCTTTCTGGACGCATTCTTCACCAGATTCGAACCCCGTCGTCACACTCCTACATCTCAAATCCTCCAATGTACGCAATGAGCCAATGGACATACTGGTAACATCGGAAAAGTTATCCACATGGGATGGAATGGCATCATACCTCCTGTATCGTTTGTTTTAAAGACAAAATAAGTTCCTCTGGCTACATAATTTGCGATCTCTAGAAATGTATATAGGGCTACATTTTCCGAATGAGCCTGTGTTGGAAAAAAAAATATTTCTTTCCTTTTCTTTCTTTCTTTCTTTCTTTCTTTCTTTCTTTCTTTCTTTCTTTCTTTCTTTCTTTCTTTCTTTTTCGTGTGTGCTCATGACACCTGTTCATCGGATAGGGCTTGAATTCATTGACACTCGATGAGAAGAAGCAAGTTAACACAATCTCAGGTGAGACAGGTAAATATCAGAATACCCTAGAGCTCCTTCTGTGCCGCCTCTGCATACATTATCAGATCAGGATATTACTATCACAAAATAACTGCAAGATGTTGCACATTTGGAAAGTGTATAAACAGTTTTACTTCATTCTGGGCTGGCAACAGAGCCTCTTTCAATTCAATCAGATTTAATTTGATCATTAATTCGATTTAACTCAAGCATATTTTATTATAAGATTTAATCGCAATGCCTCTTTTTTTGTTCTTTTACAAATTTGGGAGAGGCATGTTTGCCGAGCTCTCATCTGAATTACTCAGTCTAATGAGTTCTTGTGTTTTTTGCCTTTAAAATCAGCATGGGTTTTATTAACCGCCTTGATAAAAGTCTCCAAAAGTGACAAGATAAATATATACGACACTGACTCTAAACGATGCTGTAAAATACATTATAGTCACAGATGAATTCAAAGAGAGATTTCTGTATGAAAAGAGTGCGAGAGACGTGTAACCTTATGCCAGCCCCGCAGTTAGTGACTACAAAGGGGAACACCACAGCTGCGAGAGAGTGTTTACTTGTTGAATCTTTTATCAGTTTTTGCCTGTTTTTATCTAGGCTGGCTCTCCCCTGCTTATCTATGCAGCTGAAGCCAAGTTGGAGTTAGCCTGCGTCTGCCTGATTACAGCTGTGATAGATGGAGTCAGGGATGACCTTACCCTCCTCACTAAACACAAGGTTGGACATTTGTCTCCCTGCAGTATTTGCATGTTTTTCGCCTGTTTGAAGCTATTTGTCACTTCACCACTGGACATATGAGAGGTGTTGGAGAGAGTTTAGTTCTGCTGATGATAAAAGAAGCCTTGATAATAAAAGCACTTTTTTATATATGCATAATGTTCCAGTTTTAGCAAAACAGGACTAAAAATACTTGGTCCTTCGGATTGTTTTGGTTGAGTGGATCACAAGTACACAGGAAAGACACATTGCTGATTACACCTGATCTTTTAATCCATCTTTTTGTCCACTTTGTCTAATTAATATATATATATTTTTTTGCATTATTTATTTTTTCAGGTTTATTTGACAGGGACAATGCACATTAAAGAGCCCCCATTTGTGTATTATAAAAGGTCCAACAACATGCTGAATAAAGGCAACACTTTCATTGTCTTATAATTGACAATTTAATTTTACCTAATTATCCCATCGACTCCCATATGATTTGTTCAGCTATTCACTTTATCCAAACCACTCCTTTGCATGAAGCTAATCTGCGGTGATTGGTCTCATGACCCAGTCTGTTGCGATTGGTCCACTCTCACTGATCCATCTCACATTCATATTTAGACTCCGTTTACAGTAATACGTTTTAGATCTAAAACAGCATATTTTTTGAACGAAAACAATTCACGTCCACACTGGCATTTTACCTAGTGTTTCTGAAGATCTCGGTCTACACTATACCTCAGAAAATGCACACCCCGTGACCACACACACTCTGACATGGGCTGCAGCTCCAGGCAGTCAGAGGATGCTTTAAGCAGAGCTCCCAGTGAGAAGGTGCGCACATCGGACAGTTCATCAAGATCTACCGCTGGATGTCATCTCACTAAAGTTTGTTAAATCTGATATTAATTAATCTTGTGTTTATCTAACGACTCTTTGGTCTTTTGAATCTATTACTTGTTCTCAGGTACATATTTGGCTGAGCGCAAAGATAAGTTAATATATGACTTTTGTAACCACACACGATTCTGCACATTTGACTGATTGCTTTATTGTATAAAAAAACTCTAGTTATACTTTTATAATGGTCACTATTGATTAAAACTGATATTCAGCAAAATAGAAGGAATGTTTTGTATATTTAACTGAAAATAAAAGGAGGCAGTAATGTTAGGCAGTGAAGATGACGGTCATAATAAATGTGTAGCTACATGGACCACCTCAACATTTTTAGTGTCTGTAAACAACGTAACAATGTAGTCAGGGTGATGTAATGAAGTTATAAAGTACACTGTTTCCTTGCCCTCGGGAGTTTGTTTTCCATATCAAACTACGAAGTCTGAATTTTTACGAGACTGAATTTTGTGCACTTAATATTGAGGAAATAGCCCCAATCAGAGCGAATGTCTGCAGCCAAGCGCTGTTTTCCGACGTCTCCATTTTCCCCCATTCACACTGACACAGAGCTGCATCATTTAAAAAATAAACCAAAAAAAAGGCCTCTCTAGCATTTCAAAACGCTCGGTTTTCAGGGCTCAAAACTCTTGGGTAGTGTGGAGGAAGGTGCAGCTGTAGCAAAAGTTTCGTGTTTAAGACTAACTGTAACTCGGACCTTAGTCGTGACGCAACCCATTGCCTGCAATTGGGAATGGCTGGTTCATGTTTTCTGGGTCGGAACCTCATATATGCATGTTTTTGTGTTGACCGTCAACAAAAATCAGCTAAAGATTTGAAACAAACATGATTCAAGGTAGTTGCGCCAATAGCCGAGTGACACATAACCTGAGGTGTTCACGAAAACCCGATAACTTTTGATAATATTGTTTCAACAACGTGAACTTTCAGATTTAACCGCTGCGTTTTCATTCACTTAGAGCTGTATGGAAGGTCATTAAAAAAGGGCCATAATTAGTCTCTGGACTGAGTGTAAAATAGTCTACCTAAATACCAATATAAAAATAAAAATATATAATATAAAAACAACAATGA
The DNA here is from genome assembly GCF_903798145.1 of Danio aesculapii. NCBI lineage: Eukaryota > Metazoa > Chordata > Actinopteri > Cypriniformes > Danionidae > Danio > Danio aesculapii. The sequence goes on along the minus strand of NC_079440.1, from coordinate 17,305,157 downwards.
ATGCATAATAAATTATTCATGTTTTAATATATAAATGTACTGTATTTCTAAAAAAAAA